>NC_089199.1:20031501-20351501 GCF_963930695.1 Labrus bergylta | reverse complement strand
GAAATAGGTGTGACGCACATCAAACATTGAAAAGAGAAAATCTATGTATTGAAAAAAGTCCCACGTTCTGTTGTGATTTTTCTAAAAATCGGTGATGCTTAGCAAGAGTAGTGTGCAGGATTTTTTTCATTTCAATGTAAATGTTGAAATGAAATATTAAATAATGAATAAAACAATGAAAAAAGGAACACCTTGTTGCATTTTAAACATGTTTAAGCATGTATAATTTAAACACTTTCATAAACCATGCTGTTGTTTTGATCAATCCTAGTGAATAAATGATCTTTTTAACCCCTATCACAGATTTAATCAAACAGACCATGAGGGTATAATGCTGTTGTACTTCAGACTATGAGTGTGTTAACTTTAACTTGTCACACCTACATTTGCCATACACGATGTATCTTCTTTCTCCTGCTCTGTTATCTATGTGTTCTCCTGATTTGCATCCTTACACAAAACAATACCACATTATTTTTTCTCTTTGCAGAGTTACCTTACGGCTGGGAGGAAATTGACGATCCACAGTACGGCACATACTACGTCGAGTAAGTCATCATCAGTGCAGATTGTTTTATCTAACTGTTTCCTCCTCGCTGCTCATAACATACGAATGCATTTCTCTGGATGGATCGCAGCACGAGTGCAGATCACACTGCTTAGTGTACATTAGCAGTGGACCGGCATGAATCATTGTTGTCTAAAAATAAACAAATGGATGTAGCACACGGCTCATTGTGTTTGTGAGGAGAGAAGTTGAGAGTTCTTGTCAGGATTGTCCAATTGCTTACCAGTGG
Organism: Labrus bergylta; assembly: GCF_963930695.1. Lineage (NCBI taxonomy): Eukaryota > Metazoa > Chordata > Actinopteri > Labriformes > Labridae > Labrus > Labrus bergylta. The sequence goes on along the minus strand of NC_089199.1, from coordinate 20,350,704 downwards.
GTGGCAAAATGAAGCTCTGTGGGTAACATTGCAGTGACCTGTGTGTGAACACAACGCTGATTGTGTTCTTGCTATCTCTTGCAGTGATTGTTTGCCAAGTATGTGTATAGAAGTGTCTCTGCATACTGTTTATATGCATAGATTTGTCTATGTGCAAAGTGAGATTTAGTGCTTTTTGTCCATGCAGAAAATCAGTGAAATGGTCAGAGGGAAATTGGGGAGATTTTCATATACAATGCATGGAGGGGAGAGTGTGGGGGGTAAAAGGGAGGTAGCAATCTGTTGTTCTGAAAGGAAAATGGAAATTCATGTCTTTTCTGATTGTTTACACTGCCAGCAGAATCAGCCAGCTTGGACAAAAGGAGTCAACACACCATATTTACATTGTAGCCATTTATCTGTGTCGTTGCCCTCGAAGGAAGCCTGTTGTGATAAAGTTCGACTGCTGTATTCTCAGTCATAAGTCCTCAACAGTCATTATTCTGCTTCTCCATTGATTAGCTGCTGACAAGAGAATGAATAGTTAAAATCCAAGGAGGCATGGGGTCATATTTCAAGATTTGATAACACCAAACATACAAATGTTAACAGCTAGCAGGGCAGCAGTGGCTCGGAAACAGAGCGGATGTAATCCAGATAAGAAAATCAGCACTTCAATCCTCTGCTTGTCCTGCATGTGCGAGTATGCCTGGGTAAGATACTGAACCTATGTGTCCTTGGGCAAGACACATAGCCTCAAGTTGCTCCTGCTTCATCTGCATCATATGATTGTGTGTGAATGAATCAGTTAAAACTGATGGACACTTCACAAAGCAGCCTCTGCCATCAGTCTGTGAATGGGTATGAATGGGTAGGTGTGACCTGAAGACTAGAAAAGCGCTATACAAGCTCAAGTTCGTTTACCATTTATTTATCCACCCCCTCATGGTTGGCTATTAGGACCCAGGAAGAAGCCGACCTACATGATAAGCTTATGCTAGTATTCAGTCACTATAGGTTAGAGTTTTGTAAGCAGGGGAGTGTCGGTTAGTTACCTTGAAATGAGCTCTTTGGAAAACAATGGCTGTTTTATGCCGGGGGGACAACAGGCTGTTTACATGCTGTAGAGGAACAGGATGTTGCTGGCAATCAGAGGTTCATTTCCTACAATATTAGATGGCTCAAAGTCATATTAGCTTCCCCACATAAAGAAGAGGAGAACCGGCCTATACTGTTTGTGTGGTGTGTTTATGAATGTATTTATAATGAAGCCACTATACCTTCCCTCGATTAGAAAATCATTTATAGGGAAGGTGCATACATAATTAATTGAGAAAAATGGTGCAGTGAGCTCAATAAGTCAGAGATGTGTGAATGTGTGTGTGTGTGTGTGTTTGTGTACGTGTATGTGAGTCACTTCTTCTCAATCTCGGCCTGTTTTTGTTTCAGCCACATCAACCAGAAAACCCAGTTTGAGAACCCGGTCCTGGAGGCAAAGAAGAAGCTGAGCCAGGAGACGGCTGCGATCCAACAAGCTGCAGCGGCACCTACCCAGGGTAAAAACACAGAACATGTCTCCCTCTTCAACTTCCTCTCTAGTTGGAAAAAAAAAAACTTCAGGATTTTCTAACTGCAGAGGGGTTAACTAAAGGACATTGGGAATTATTCTTTGAACATATGAGAACCTAGAAGTGTGATATTTCTGCTCTAACAAATGGGACAGTGGTCTTTAAAGAGATACAGGTATATGGCATATCTGCCTTGCTTATTTAAACCCCTGTTATAAGTGTTTTAGTCAAGACTACACCAACCGAGACCAAGACATACCTGAGACGTTAAGGGATCGAGACCGAGTCAAGACCAAGAGACCAAGACCAAGAGACCAAGACCAAAGCAGGAAGAGGCCGAGACAAGAACAAAACCATAAATATCAATAGAAAATCATCATCTTGTGTGCATTGGGCGTGTCACTCACTTAGACCTTAACACTGGGAAGTTTGCGGCCGCAAATGGGGGAACAAAATGGAACTACAAATGAATTGAAGTTATTCGTTCTTTTAGAAAGAGGCGTTTTCCTTCGAATCACAGAAATGGAAAAAACAGTGGTGGTCTGAACTGGTCTTGATTTAAAATCCAGAGTCCGACCAGTCCAAGACCGACACAAGACCAAGTAAAACTGATTTAGATTCTAAGACAAAGCCGTGACCTTTAAAAGGTGGTCTTGGGACCAGTCTTGAGACCAACACCGATTTTGGGTACTACAACTATAACACTACCTGTGTACATACCTTTAAGATTCTGATGTCGTGCTCATATTTCTCTTTATAATATTTAAAAACAGCATCAAAATCGTCAGCTTTTCTGAAGATTATTTTATTTCCTTTCTCATTGTTTTGCACTCTGACCATGAGCTTCAGCTAACTGTCGAACAGTACAAGTGTAATTTCATTACTTTAGATCACAATCTGTATACAAAACACAAACCACCCTCTCTCCTGAGTCAGTGTGATGTGATAGATAAGATTACCCTGGAATAGAGAGCAGTGTGAACGTCATTATTTAACGCAAGGTCAGCTGAACATGTCAACCTTCAAGTAGCCTCGGACAATAATAGACACTCAAAATGACCCTCCACTTCCCTGGTTCGTTATTTAGGTTGGAAAGCTATTTTTCTCCTACAGTAAACATTATGAAGTAAGTATGTTTTCATTACAATAGATGTATAATAGATTACAGTGCTGCAAATGTGGAGATATAAAGGCTTGTGCACCTCCGAAGGGTGTCGGGGAAAGAGAGGGGGAAAGCTGAGGAAGAGGAAGGCTTTTAGCGTCGCACATGGAAAGAGCTTGTGGAACAGAGCGCCAGAGAGGCCATGTAATCAGACATTTCTTTGCTGAGGTGTGTGGGGACTGAAGAAGGCACCATCTCGCCCCTGATTACCGATTACACACCCAGTGAGCTGTCAGACTATCACTGTGATGAAACCGGAGTATCATCAGCGTAGACGGTTACACCTCAGGCTAGAATTGAGATTTTTATAGCTTCAATGATACGAGTTTCTCTGGGAGTTTTATCGCATGGAAATTGCTTCTGTTAAAACATGGATACCCATGTAAATGAACCTTATTGTGGTCCACTACTTCCTACTCCTACTTCCTTATCCTGCTAGTGTACTAACTGTATTAAGTTTAAAACGTTGGAAATTCATAATAAATCAATCTTGTTGCAACTTTACACATTTTAAGCGTAAATGAATCAGGATCATTCTTATGCTTCTTGTTAAAGGGAATTATGGAGTCCATCACCCTGTCTTCTCAAATCTGCAATCTAAAGAGCATATTCATTTGTCGGTTTGTAACATTGAAGGGAAAATTGTTATTAAAAATCAAATAAAGTTCTGTGAATTTTGTCTTGATGCCTGAATATTTGACTTCAGTATGAAATCAGCCTTTTTTATTCATCGACAGCTTTTACTTAATGCCTGTTGATTGCAAAGGTCAATCCACCTTCTGCTTTTATGTCGCTATGTTTAGCTTAACGTGGGCAGGGCATGCCAGTGGTGGCTCAAGTTTTTAGTTCACCACCTGGAGGATACAGAATGAGCATCTAATACCTACTAAGAAATTATTCTAGTGAATTAAAGATATGTTATAATTTCTGCTCAGTATGCCAAGTGCAAACTTTCCTCCACAGAGAAGCAATAATATTTTATATTTTCTCCCTGCATGGATTTTTACTGTTGAACCGAAGTCAACTGTATCTATAAAACAACTTATATACAAATATGTTGCTGAAATAGCTTCACGGGGGCAGAGTTGGTCGTCTTCTAAACGGGAGGTCGAGGGTTTGATCCCCAGTTCCTGCAGCAACAAGTCCGATGTGTCCTTGGGCAAGACACTCAACCCCAAGTTGCTCCTGCCGCTTCGTCAGTGCTCCTGCCGCTTCGTCAGTGGGCTATGAATGTGTATGAATGGGATTAGTTACTTCTGATGGTCATTCTACATAGCAACCTCTACCATCAGTGTGAATGTGTAGGTGTGACCTGCAGTGTAAAAGCGCTTTGAGTAGTCTGAAGACTAGAAAAGCACTTTACAAGCTCAAGTCCATTTACCATTTACATCCAAAAAGACAGGAAATTTGAACAGAAAGTGACCAAAATGTGTACAATTTGAAGAACTCAAACTTACAATTAAAAAACAGTAAATACACCAACAATGAACCAAGACAAAAACAACAACAAACAGAGATCAGAACAAATACAATGATAAAAATATGGCCTGTTTATAAGCTGTGTTGGCAATGTTGAGGTTCATGTTATATGATGTGTTGCTGCAGATCAAACCAGACTGTGTTTTGTCAGTTAGCCAAAAAAGCAGGCTCTGTGCCCACATGTCTTCATTGTCTGTTTTCACTCTGATAGGCTGTCCACATCAAACACAAGGAACTTCCTCTGTTTGTCAAACTCTTGGCCTTGTTGATTTAAAAATTCTGCTGCACAGGATGCATTCGTAGAAAACAGCTGCTTTTGCTGCTCGCTTGATGTACCGAGGAACATGTCTTCCCAATTATGCTGAGTAATGTCACTGCAAGATTTACAACGCAACTGAGTCACACATGAGAAATTAAAAAGCCCGGCTGTCTGATGCTCCGGATCAGATGGTTCTGTCTGCTGCTGGCTTTCAAAGTCTGCCCACAATCATCGGCACAGAGACCTTCTTCGGCCTCTCCCACACAAGTCAAAACTCACAAATCATTTTCTCCATTACAGCTGTCTGTTTCTTCACACACAAACAGGCAGTCAAATGGTTATTTCAGGCGCCAGCGGGGGGAAGATAAAAGAACATTCAGGGCTGAGTTTATCAAGTAATTTGAATGTGATTATGTAAATGAGCTTTGCTCGATCCATGCGGCACTGTGGACATCTGCAGTCCACACTGACTGTGATAAGTTGCACTCGCTCACACCCGTTCATGTCTGCAGTGAATGTTTATGGCTGCTCATCCATTTGCTGCATTTAAATTCCTCACAAATGCCTCCTGAGAGTTATAGAGTGTTTTTAAAATCTAAAGAATGAGAGGGAAAATATGCATCAGTTGCTGATGCATAAGGCTGATGTTGTGATCTTAAATCTTTGATATGAATAAGGTCACATCGTGATCACTGTTCATTCACAATATTCGACAGAGAGCGATAAAGAGGTCAAGCTTTAGAGGAGGTGTTTTCAGGTGAATTGTACACACACACACACACACACACACACATTGATGCAGTCCGCAAAAATCCAATTTGAATTGTCTTCAAAGTGGCAAGTGTAAATTTGACCAAAGGGCACCTGTTCTGCTCTGATTTATAACCTTTGACATGTGTCACATGCTTTCAGATTTTTACTCCATGATGATCCACTTAGCTTACGGCATGCAGCTGCTGTGGTTCTATGATTTACTGAGTGTGGACAAATATCATTAAAAGACCATATCCAATATTAAATGGATCCTTAGAGCAAGTTCTGACTGTAGAGCCAAATCCTTTTTTTTCCCCACAATTATCCTCTGTGGGAGAGAGCGCCATTGTTTGACAAAAACACATCAGTAAGCCACATTGTTGCACTCATTGACATGTTCCTTCATAACAGTAAACCCTCGTTTTTTTTTGTCCATCCCACGTACTCAATCCTGCTGGCTCAAGTACTCACTATAGTGGAACAGTTGTTGAAATATTCCCCAGACATGCACTAAAATAATGTTTGAAGCATAATTTTTGGTCAAGGAAAAGAACTACATGGCCCAGCTGAATAAGAAATGTTTGATCTCATTTTGTAAATAAAACTGTCACACTTACAGATTGAAGTCGTCAGTTGTGATAAAAAAGTTTGGGAAGACAGACTTATGCATTACAGTCAGAATGTCGCCAATCTTATTCCTTACATTTTGCGGAAATTTACAACTGAAAGAGTAATCCAGTTAAACCTGTAAGCAGCATGTGACCAGTACACTTTCGTTCAAGTGATTAAGTTTCTTAAGATTAAGTCAAACAGCAGCAACATTGGAACTTCTGCTAGCTAGCAGCTGCCTACCAGGTGCCTACTTGTATCTGCTAACGTAAAGTTAGCATTAGCCTATTTAAGGAGGAGCTCACTACACTACTACTCCCTTCCTACCATTGGAAAACACTACTTTTTAATTTAAACTCAAAGTGAATGTTTTGAAGTAAATGATGTTTGAGTAAATGTAATGTGTAACTCTTAAAACTGAAAAGCTCATTCATTGTTTATGATAGAGAGTTAAAAAGTATGACTTTGTTCTCAGTATGTTTGCTACTGCATTTCTGTCTCCCAAAAGGGTAGCTGCAGTTTACTCTCCTTTAAATACACTGAAACTGGAAACTTTTTTTTTTTTGAAACGGTGACAGACCATTTTCTAAATGTACAATGACATTTCTGGCATCCCGTAGACAAGCAGCCACATCACACTCTCTTTATATTCACCACACTTGCTGTAATGTGCATCATTTCTCACCAGCTGGCTTCACTTTCACTGTTTTTTGAGTCACAGCTTTAACGCAGCGCTGGCCAGAAACCATCAGACAGGGAGGGGGAAAAAAACGGTGTGTCCATGATCTAAAGTGCTGATACGGTGTAATGCCAGATAGGGAGGCTGCACGGTGTAATGCAGTGTGACCCTGACAGTCGGTTATCTCGTGTATTGCATATGCCAGAGCCAAGCTGCTGGTCCATATTGATGTTGCCACTGACCTTAAGTTGTTCCTTACTCAAGTTATAAAAAGTCGACTGTGACAGAACTCTTTTTCTGTGAGTCACTGGCTGCAGTGTGTAGGGGATAAGAGAGGACACTGAGCTAAATTGGACTCTGTCAGAGGTGTTTTATCTCTGCACTGCTCTATGGTTTTGTAATAGGATCAGGCACTTAACAGTTTACAAGTTAATTAGCATCTAAAGTGAATATTTTAACAGATTTTATCCATCTGTTTGTGCTCCTTTCTCAGCAGGGTTGTAGGAAAAGGTCTCTGTTGATGGGTTTATCTAGTTCAGGCATGATCATCATGCCTGTTAATTAGAAACGATTAATTACAGTGTTGATCCTCTGCACATAATGCGTGTAATTATCACTCAATGCAGACAGGGATGGATGTTTCTGTCTTTCAAGAGGGATGTGAATTTATTTGTTCATTAGAGTTACTGTGTGACCCCTGAGAAGTTTTAACTTGTGTGTTTGATGTATACAGTATATTCATTAACTCTCAGCGCTCTTTAACACTATATAACACATATGACTGCATTCACACTGTGTTTGCAGGTAAAGGAGGTGCGTCTGGCTTCACTGCAGACCCCAGCCAGCTGAAGGGTGAGATGTACCACACAGCGCTGAAGAAGAGCCCACAGGGGTTTGGATTCACCATCATTGGAGGCGACCGCACAGACGAGTTCCTGCAGGTGAAAAATGTGCTGAGCGACGGCCCTGCTGCCCACGACAACAAGATGGCATCCGGTGAGTTTATCCTCCAGTAAAAAATACTGTACATCAATCAAATCTTTCTGAATGGGACCCCTCATGTCTCACTTGGGCTTTATGATATTGATCCTTTTTCATTATTAGAAAATGATTATTTTCTATTTCTGTTTTATCTATCTCATCATCTATCATGTTTGCCACGGGTCCTCTCCAGGGGCGTGTCCAGAGGGGTGGCCAGGGGTGGCATGGGTTGCCCTAGATATGTGATTGGCCAACCTAAGTGCCACCCCAAAAAGCCTAAACTGTGATCTGCAAAGGCTGCTCATAGTTTTTTTCAAATATCAATGTAGAATATTTTCTTTTGTTTTTACTTTAAATTGTAAATAAAAGCTTTGTACACCTACTGAATGTGTGTGAATGTGATTAGTAACTTCTGATGGACACTTTACATAGCAGCCTCTGCCATCAGTGTATGAATGTGTAGGTGTGACACAGAAAAGCTCTATACAAGCTCAAGTCCATTTACCATTTACCATTTTATCAGACTGGCTGATTATGATAGATGTGAAGCCATCTTTGTTGTGTAGTTTCTGATTTTTCCACGGCCTCATGGCTGTCTACCCAAACCGTCAGTTGTCAGTATGTGATGGATACAATCATTGATATTGACAGAAGTCTACGCCTATTCTCACCTTCATGTAGCTTTTGCACAGAGTGCTGTTCAAGTCTTTTTAACAATGGAGCAAGTGGAGGAGGTACAGGGATACAGCAAGACTGAGATAAGAGGAGAGAGAGAGAGAGAGAGAGAGGAGGGACAGGGAGCTGCCAAAATGAGAAATATGGGCGAGCAGTGAAGAGGAAAGGGACATTTTATAGGAAGGATTCATCTGACAAAGGAAAGGAATAAGTGCTTTCCACAGGAATAGAGAGGAGTGATCTCTAGATTAAATATCAGAAGAGGAACTCCCCCTCTCACTTTCTTTTTTCCTCACTTTACTTTTTTTAAGGTGATGTGATTGTTGAGATAAACGGGTTGTCCGTGCTCGGGAAGACCCATCCAGAGGTGGTGCAGATGTTCCAGTCCATTCCCATCAACCAGTATGTGGACATGGTGCTCTGCCGTGGTTACCAGCTTCCTCCAGATGTGGATCTAAACAGCGATGACCCTCTTCCACCTCCTCCGCCCCCGCCTGCCTCTCAGCCCCCGCAGGCCCTGCACGGCGGAGAGGTGGTCACCGCTGTGCCGCTGATCAACGGACAGCCGCTGCTCGTGAAAGGCGATGTCCTCCACGGCTCCTCGCAGGAGCTCCACTACGTCACAACAGACGCCAGCGGCCGACCTGTGGTGGCCGCCATGCCCAACGGCAGACAGGGCGGGGAGTTGGCCGCAGGGCTGCTTCAGCCCGAGCTGGTGAGCGTTCCGCTGGTGAAAGGGCCCGGAGGATTCGGGTTCGCCATCGCTGACTGTCCGCTGGGTCAGAAGGTGAAGATGATCCTGGACGCTCAGTGGTGCCGCGGTCTGCAGAAAGGCGACGTCATCAAGGAGATCAACATGCAGAACGTCCAAACGCTGAGCCACGCCCAGGTGGTGGACATCCTCAAGGACTTGCCTGTGGGCAGCGAGGTCAACGTGCTCGTGCTGAGAGGAGGTGAGAGACTCAAAGTACTACGTTTGTCGGTGTAACAAAGTCTGTTTTGGCAGCGTGTACACATTTGGGATCTCAGACACCTGTCAACATCATCAAGAATAGCTATTTAAAAAATGATAACTTTCTTCAGGGTCTTGTTTGCTTCATAGGTTACATAGTACAGTTTAAAGAAGACCCTAAGACAAAAAGCAGGGATGCATCAGAAGATTTACTGGAGCCAGAGGGGAACGAAGGGATCAGACAGATAACGTTGCACCAAGCTTCAGAGAGCTTTGGAGTCAATGAATAATATTTTGGAATCTAAAAGCCACAGGTAGCCGGCATAAACCAATCAGGTGCACACTATTCTCCAGAGCATATGTGAAGCATATGAAAAGTGAGCCACCAAGAGTGGATTTAAAAAGCGATGGACTAGAAAGGGAATGGACTGATTAAAGTATAAATACTTAACTAAACTGCCAGTTAGCATGAGTCACTTCACTCCAAAAACTAATTAAGATACAAGCCACATCTTAATATTTCAGCAGAAACTAATTGTGGGCCTCTTAAAAGATGCTAATAAATGAAATATATCACCCCCCCGACCCTTTTATTGTACTGTTCCCCCCTCTCCTAACATTATTGTGGCAGTCTGCAGTGGCTGTTATCTTTACCAGCGTTGTTTAAAAAGAAAACCCCTCTCATAAAAAACAGAAAAAGAGAAGACAAACACTAAAAGCATCAAGCATCTTCTGTTTTCTTCTCTAGGGCTTCAAAATAATATCATGTCAAATGACTTGACTGTGTATTTTTACATTTATCTGACAGTCTGAACGGCTGTATGTGTGTGTGGCGGTATCATTCCCTCCATCTTTTATTCTCATGCTTCATGCCCTCTCTTGACATAACTTGCTATTGCTGTCGATACACGTTCAACAGTTCCCCTGGGAGGTGAGGTCAGCGTGCTGATACTGACAGGAGGTGAGGGGGTGCTGTGGCTGGTTGGGGGGGGGGGGGGGGGATCACTGACCACACACTGTTGTTCTGCAGAAGCCTGGGTGATGCCACTGTGTCTGTGGTCTATTGAAGGTCACAACATCCGAGCCTGCTGCCTGTTTTTTTTTTTTTAAATGAAAAGAAGACACCTGCACCCCTCTAGCTGCAGCATTCAAACATCAGATGCGTTCAGATTAAGCCTGAAACACACGTTCTCACTTCCTGCTCGTCAATGATGGCAGCCTATCCTGTGGTCCAAAGCTTCAAAATATGATCCAGGGCCCACTTCAGTAACAGTTTTCTATGTAGTGGTCGAGGCTGCAACAATAGGCCTACATCAGCAGAAGTTAGTCTCAAGCTGGGATGTGAGGTTGTCAAAATGCTTTGATACTTTCTGACACCACATGTTTCAAAGCGATTTAATGCCTGTTATTTAAAATGGAGCGGTACCTTCAGCATCATATTTTGAAGAGTTGGGCCACTGACTACTGGCTAATGCTGCATTTAACGAGCAACATTTACATCTTGAGCATTTTCGAATGCATTTCCTCTGTCTACACTCACTTTGTTGCGGTCTGTTACAAGACTGAGAGCAGAAATTACATAAGTGTGGGGATGTGCCTGATTCTGACGGAGAGAGAGAGAGAAAGGGGGAAGAGGGAGGAGGTATGCACCCTTCAAATGTCTCCTACATCAGCTCCAGCTGGCCCCCGGGGGGGGGGGATACACTGTGTGAGTGGACAAACTCCGGATTGGCTTTGATCATCAGCACAGCACAGGCGATTTCTTCTCCGACTCTCCATCCACGACGCCCGTAAAGAACCGTGGCTAAACGACTGTAGAGGAAATGTCCCCCGAGGGTTCTCCGCCCTGTAGCCGCACCCAAACCCTTTTCTCTCTGCTCGCTTAGCTTCACTGCTGTGCCACCACCACCATGTCTTACTCCACTGCATGAGCGCACAGTCCGAGCAGTGCTGGACTTAGCCTGCCCAGTGGAAGAGCTAATGCCAGCTTTAACCCTCATTAGACAGCAGCCTATGGCTTAGAAGGGGATCCCTGAGTGAGTGTGTGTGTGTGTGTGTGTGTGTGTGTGTGTGTGTATTTGGTTGTGTTTGAGCTTCAGACATCCACAGATAAAGGTGAAGCAGTGCTAAGAGAAAGGATGGAGGGATATTAGATTTCTTTAAGGTGCGTCTGTAGCCAGCTTTTCTTTTTTTTTCCAGGCCTGTGACGACAGTGATGTTGAAGCTTGAATTTTTGCAGTGGAGCAGAAAAACACCACTGCGTCTCCCCTTTTACATCAGGCTCCATTAACCCCTCATCAAGCCAAGTGTCAGCCGGGGCCCCACAGGGCTGCGGGCTCCAGAAGAGTGTTTGTTAATCCAGTTTACGCAGCGAGTGTAGGGCAGAAGAGGGGATGAGGAGGAGGGAGTAAGAGATGATCTGTAGGGAACAATCTTAGCGCCTGAGATGGAGCGTGTGGGTGTACTGTACGGCAAACAGAAAGAAAAAAAACAAGGGAATTATTGGTTATTAATTATATGCATGAGTCTGTAATGCGCTCACAAGCTTCCTGGGCTTTCACCATATCGTCAGCACTCCAGCATATGGACTCCCCTTTAAATTCCCTATGTATCTTTCATTGCACATGGATGTAAATTCCCTAATGGAGCATTCTATAGTGAGTACACCTCTTGAGTTTAAAGCAGCTCACTGGTCTATTTTTATGCCTCCTGCTGCTGATTCTCAGTCAGAGACGCAGTGCCACCTAGTGGAGGAAGATCTAGGGAATATTTGTCCAAACCCTCTATGCATTTCTCACCATGTTCTTGTTGTGTATCGTTTCTCTTCATAGGTCAAACGTCGCCCGTGAAGAGTCTAAAACCTGTGAGTAAAACACATATCTTTTTCCGACTTTCCTCTCCGTCGTTTCCCCCTCAGAGACTTATCCTTCAATTTAATTTCCAAGCTTTTGTGTCCTTCAGCTTAACCAGGAAGCCTCCACGTTGCATGGAATTAAGTGATAGCAATAAATTTGAATATTGATTATACTTCTTGCCGCCTCCTTTTGTTTGCTCTGAAAAACGCTCTTAATTACTTCCTTTCAGTATTCGTATTCTCAGGGCTATTGTCAGGGGATTGCAATGGTAATGAAGCATGGATGAGCCTTTTCGGATATGCTGGTATCATTAATACAACAGTTTCACCAAGAGGAGTTGCCCTTTCTGGTTGAATAGGTCCTTCACAGCCACGGGAAAATCTCCTGTATTTGGCGGTGGATTTATTTTTTTATTTCAATCCAAATCTCATTGTTTAGTGTTAAAAATAAGTGGAGGCATGGAAATTAAAATCAGTCTGCGCCCTAAAAGAAGAGAGCGAGAAGAGTGACCTTTATGGCTTTTGGTAATCTATCACCGTTAGATGCACAGCCACTCGTCTTGTATAATGAGCGGTACAGACTATCAATAACAAGTGTCCTTCATGGGTGAATACCAAAGAATATGAGAGCTAATGACATTTAAATTGTAATAATATTGTAAATGATGATACTTAAAGTCCCAATGAAAGGGAACCTCAAGAGTATCTAACTGCCTCATCGTAAATCCATCTGAAGCCGGATAGAGCCAATCACAAGATATTAGGCGGGACATAACGTTGGGTTGGCTGCGACAAGGCTTTTTAAGTCCAAAAATTAGTAAACACCAAATGGCAACCTCAGGTCTTGAAAAGTAAAGCCAATGCGGAAGTGCAAAATCCTGCAGTTCATCGAGTGTCCGCTTGAATCAGGCTTCAGGAACATCAGAAGTCACATACTGTACAGGCGAAAAAGTCATTTTTACATCAAAAACTAACATGTTTACAGCCATGGTATACGCCCCTGAGTGCAGGATGAGTCCTCAGACACTTGAAATGTTTTACAGGAAGAGAAAAAAGATCTATTCTATTTTGGTCTAAACATATTAAGATAATGCTTTATTAAAAAATACTTACTACCGTATTTTTAATTTAACTTTAAAGGTATATGAGGTGTTGATGGTACATTTATTTCTTCACAGAGACAGGAAATGACGGCCAGCACAGAGACTCTGGATGGCATCATGGACTCCGCCCCCCAGGCGCTGCCTTACCACTCCAACACGAGCACCCTGCGCTCCGTGGAATCCCCCAAACGAGACGCCACCGAGTTGTACCTGAAGTCCAAAGCTCTACTGGACAGCAGACGTATGTGAACACACCATTAGTTGTCTGGTTGAAGCCATAATCCCTGACTCAACCGCCAATCTATAAATCAATAACAAACATTTATATAGCTCCAATCATAAGAAAAGTTATATCAGGCATTTTAAAATCAGAGCAGGTCTATAATGAACCTCTTTGTAATGTTATTTAGAGAGACCCATCTTTAATCAACATGTATAAACCAGACTCAATAGTGAGCAGCCTTCACTGATGACAGAGTTTATACTGTAAGTTTGTCGTTGGCCGTTGTGAGCAGTAAAATATTCAAGTAAAAAAAAAACCTTATTAAGTGTAGTGTTTACCTATCGCTGAATGAGACATGAGACGACGTCGTTTCTACACAATGCAAGCGATGAGCTGAGATCCGCTTCTGGAGCAACGGCGCTCTTGCTTGAAGTTAGGGGGCGTGGCTTTTGAGGGAACACAGAGGAGAGGTGAAGGGATTTAGACCATAGACTGTAGACGGACAACTGAGGGAATGCTACTTTCCAAATCAAGCTAGTTTTTCAAGAATTACCAACCCCTGCGTTTAAATAGCAATGACAGAGTGTTTGGCTGTTTCTGGACGTGTTCTTGAGGTTGAATTTCTCTGTTATGTTTGTATCTGCTGTCAAAAATAATATATCCCCCTCTGCATTCACGACACAATGTTCTCTTTCTCTTGACAGAAAGACCCTTTACAGTGTCATTCATTTCTTGTGTTATCTTTTCTATTTATTTATCAATATGAAAGTTGGCTCTTCTACCATTTTCAGCTATTTTATACTATTACAATTTATTTGTTGTCTGTATGTAAATGCGCGTTTCTGTTTTTTTATGAACACATTACATCCAGAGTTGAATGAATGAAATTGATTGATTGATTTGTTTATTGATCCACAGAGCCGCACACCAAAGACATCGATGTTTTCCTAAAGAGAGACATTGAAACAGGTTTTGGTTTCCGTGTTCTGGGAGGAGAAGGTCCCCAGCAGCCAGTAAGTCTACTATATTTATCATTTGTTTGCATGTTTAAATCTATAATAATATTATGTGTCCTGCAAAATAAAGAGGGGATTAACAGTTCAGTTAAAATCAAGGAAAAGTCAAGGAAAGTGAAAGCACAAAATTAAGCCTGATCAAAAAACTAGACACATTTAATAACTCAGTAAGAAAATCTACAATGTGCTGTAATAACTTTATGTAAGACCGTTCTTCAGTGAATTAACCCTCCATCAGAATGTCTTCCCGCAGGTGTACATCGGGGCCATTGTGCCCAACGGAGCGGCTGAGAAGGACGGGCGCCTGAGAGCCGGAGACGAACTCATCGGCATCGACGGCGTGATGGTTAAAGGTCGTTCGCACAAGCAGGTGCTCGACCTGATGACCAACGCCGCCAGAAATGGTCAAGTGATGCTGACTGTTCGCAGGAAGGTCATCTACAGAGGTGAGGAACGAGCAGAACAGCGACAGACATCTTTTTCTTTTCTTTTTTTTATGAAGTTAGGCCAAAAGTACACTCAATGCTTTTTGAAAGATGTGGAACGTCGGCTCACACTGCGCGACTGAATCATTGATGACGTACAACCAAAGCTCATAATTAATGTGCTCACACTTTACAGTCCTGCGTTTGGTCTCCACCCGAGGACTCACATTGTACAAATGTAATCACGACAGAGCCTTGACAGGTGTCAAAAGTTTCCTTTAAAAACTCTTGACCGGTCATGGATTCAGAGAATAATAGCTTTACACTGACGTCGTTTTCTCTCCACTAACGGTAGCCACTGGCAACCTCTTCACCATCCACATTAAGTAGCTCCTGCTGCACACTGACTTTGTTCATTGGCTTTCAACACTCCTCTGTATTACTTTGATTTGCATCTCTTCCCGCTTGTAAAAATACAGAACATCCACACTGTTCAGTAAAAGCCCTCAGGAGTGCACACACACACACACACACACACACACACACACACACACACACACACACACACACACACACACACACACACACACACACACACACACACACACACACACATACGCACACACACATTATCACCTGTATCCTCTTGTTTCAGACGCCACCGATGAAGAGGTTCTGGAAATGGCTCCAGTGCTGGTGAACGGGTCCCCCAAGCTACCTCGCATACCCATGCCCAGCGCTCTAGACCACGAGTCGTTTGACATCACGCTCCACCGCAAAGACAACGAGGGCTTCGGCTTCGTCATCCTCACCTCCAAGAGTAAACCCCCGCTGGGAGGTAAGCGTGACTTCTGGATGACATCAGTGTTTACATTTTAAGTCACACCGTCGTCATGTTGAGCTGGAGATCTGAGAAGAAAAAACACCTTTTGTTCAATATTCATGGTCACGAGTAGAGAATGAAGCGATAAGCAACAGTTGTTTTTATATTATTGTCTCTTCACTGTTTTTGTATTTTTCATTATTGTAAGTCAAATTAAATAGAAAAATAATCATGCTGAATATAAAGAGGAAAACATGTTTAGCGTTGCAGGATAGAACCTGCAGAAAATAATGTAGGTTTCATATTGATTTTCTTAGTTTGATATGATAACTCATCATGCATATATAAATATATAAATTTATTTATAAAGAATATGATTATGTCATAATGTGACGTCCCGCCCTTTCTGCCTGCACGTGTTAGGTTGATTTGGTTTAACTTCCTGGCTCAATGGCCAATAGGCAGAGTCGGGAAGGACAGCTGGAAAGTGTGTACATCTGACTTTTATGCGCGTTCCCGTTAAGTCTGTGACGGCTCATGGCTGTCCCACTGTCAAATCGTGAGGGATCAAATCGTGAGTGATCAAATCGTGAGAGATCAAATCGTGCGCGGGGGATCTCTCGCTGACTTCTTGAGCTCTCTATGCACCCTGTCCGTAAGTGAGGGAATTACCCATAGTTCATAGCATTGTGACGTGAAACATAAGGTTCCCAGGGGAAGCCCGCAAGAAATGAAACGGCAAACAAACGACATAAAACGGGGAAAAAAAGGGAGAAACTGTAAATAAGCAGGAAGGTAAAACCACTCTCTATTTACAGTCTACCAAAAAGGTTTATTCCGAACTCTACTGCAAGTCTGTTAACAAAAACAAGAGAGACAAAGAGCATATTAGTCCCGTTATATATATATATAAGAGAAACCTTTATTTATCCACCAACGGAGAAATACACATAGCCTATATATTAAGTAGAACTTTTTATAAGGGCAATGGCTGTCAGTGAGTAAAGTCAAAAATGGAAAATAAAAATAGGCTACCTAATGCCACATGACATTGTGCTGTCATGGTTACAGAGATTTTGCAAAATGATGTCCCATTCCTATTTAACCATTTCAAGCTCTTGCAACCTCGTGTACTCGATCACTTTCTAGGTGACGTCAATTAGAAGTCCATAAGGGCTCAGGACTCAGGGTTTAGGGAGGACATCAAGATTTAGCCTCTCTTCCTCTCTTCCTCCCTTCCTTTAAACCTTGTTTCATGTGTGATAACCCCTTCTTTGTCACTTACTTTGAGCCACTTTGTGACACATCAATAGTTAATAAATGTGCACAATTCTTCAACAGTTTGCTTAAAGTGTAAAAACCAGTATATGTGTATTGATAACATTTATGTAGAAGTCATACAAATTATAAGAAAAAACCAGCACAACATGAACATCCAAAGTATTCTGGAGGACGAAAACATTGTAATCAGAGTTTTTGTCTGTTACAATAAAAAGATAAATATACTGCAGCTTGTACCCGGGGAGATTTCTGTCCGTTGCTTTGTATTTGAACGCAGTCACAGCCGTCATTCGTCTCCACAGAGTCTGTCATCACGATGGCTTTCAAAACACGTGAAGGTTTTCGTGAAGGTCACTCTGTTCAACTCTCTTTGTCTCCTCTTCTCTTCATATCTGCCCCTTTCAGTGATTCCACACAAGATCGGTCGAATCATTGAAGGCAGTCCCACGGACCGCTGCGGCCTGCTGCACGTCGGGGATCGCATCTCGGCAGTCAACGGGCGCTCCATCATCGAGCTCTCTCACAACGACATCGTCCAGCTCATCAAGGAGGCCGGAAGCGTCGTCACCCTCACTGTGGTTCCAGAGGACGGTCAGTGTCTCTGTGTGTGTGCACACGTATGGAGTGATTATCCTGATATAGAACTTTTGTGATCAATCGGCTTTTAGACTTTATTGCATTCAAGGGGACACGAAGTCGGCCGCATGTTCAAACGGTCTGAATGTTTTAAAATCAGAGAAGATTCAGGACCTAGTTTGACATTTTCCAAACTTGATGTAGAGAACACCTGTAAACGTTTACAATTCTTCATTTAAGTATGCAAAGTCTTCTGCGATTAGACTCCTCCGTCATGATGACGTCGTGCACTCAGAGGGGCAGAGAGGCCGACATTAAGATAGGATCCCACAGGTGTTGGTGGTGATAGTAGAGTGCAGGATGTGATGAGGAGTGGGTTTCTGAGGCTGTATCTGGACTCTGCTGAGCTGGACTGGAGGTTACCGGGGCAGAGGAGGGTCAGAGTGATCGCACTGAAATGACAAACTGACTGTGGAAGAGAGAGAGCAGATTTTAAAATGTGACAGCAGCAGAATGATTGGTTGAGAGAGGTTGGGGCAGAATCTGGTTGGTTTATTACTTATAGAGTAAACACCCACAATCAGCTGATCACCAGAGCAGGGAGACGGAGGGAGTGGTGGAGAGGGAGTGTCTAAGTTGAATGAATGTGTGAGAGAATATTCTTTCTACGCTGAGCTCTATTTAATTATTGAAACTTAGACAATGATGTCAGGATTTGATTTTAAGGTCATTGCATTAAGTTGGACATTTCTAATGATACTTATTATAACGGTTCAGGCTACATTTCCCCAGGTTTGTGAAGGAGCATGTTTATGATTGGTTGCCTTGAAAAGTTGACAACGAGAAAACATTTTAAAAAAGTGAAAATGAAGGCAGAGTTCAGGGTCTCTTCAGATCGAGATCATGTCACACTCTTTTGGTACAGCGTAACTGATGATTGAGTTTATATAGTCTTTAAGAAGATCTTTCTCACCATGCCTCCGTAATGAAGTGAAGGATTTAATTTTATTTTGCTCAGAGAGAATTTGAAACATTTTGTAGAAGGATTTTTGAAGAAAATTTGCTTTGATGTCTTTTAAATCCTACGTTTTTTTTTTTTTTTTTCAGAATACAAGGGCCCTCCATCTGGAGCGAGCTCGGCTAAACAGAGTCCAGCTCTCCAGCACAGAGCCATGGGGCAAAGATCAGCTCTGCAGGATGAACGGTAAGAATTGACTCTTATTTATATTTTACCCTCGAGGGGAAATTACTTATACACTCTGTCGTTGAGACATGCTACACACACAGGCTGAAATACACACACAGGCTAAAATACACACACATGCACAAACAGGATCCTATGGACATTCACTCATGGAGAGATGTGAGGGACTGCCAGAGCTGTTGGGGGTTTGGCGCCTTTGCACAAGGGGCAACCCCCCGGTTCCAGACTCAAGTCCCAACAGACTGAGCTATTGCCACCCTCAATGTTGATACTAAACAAACATAAAGAAATGCTTTCACTTTTACATCTTAGTAGATTTTATCCTAACTCTGCTTCATCATATAATGCTGAGAATTGTTTGTGTTTACTAAAAGATGTAATATTTCCAGTGCCTATGCACAACAATTCAATATCTATGCCAGTGAAAGAAAGAATGGAAAATCGAAACGGGGCGTTGCGGTATAAAAAATGGCTTGTTTTGTTGCGCTGCTTCATCTTGCAAAGCTGCGGGCTTTTAGGACACTAGTACAGGAAATAGAATCAGGATAGAATCAGGCTGATTTTGTCGCTGATGCTGATTCATGTCGCAGGCTGTTAGGACATGCAAAAAGGCGGAGGGATACACAGTGTGAAAAGTCCCTGTGATGTTGTCCTCTATATCAGCACTCATAGAAGGCCTCTCATCCACGAACTATCTGTAATCTACTCTACATAATGTTATTTGCATTGAATATAAAGTGTTTGTACTGTATTTGACCCTGCAGAAAGAATAAAAATGCAGTATAGTCAAGGTTGCTTATAAATATTTACTGAATAAGAGAGTCTTTCTGATGGTTCATTATAGTAGATAGACAGTTCATTATTACAAAATCTTTGTTAACATTAATGATACATACATGCACATTGCAAGATAGCTCTGTTTTTTTGTCTTTGTTCATTTGCAGCATATTAAGAAGTGAAATATTCCGTTTGAAAAACGCGCATGTTGTTCATTATTAAGACTTTAGACTTAATTCCTTTGACCCTCTGCCTCCCACCCAGATCTTTTGGCCTGAGGACAATATGCACAGAAGTGTTAAAGGAAATGCACCAAGAACAGATTCTAAAATTGAAAAAAAAATGTAAATGATTATGGTGCTAATAATCCAATGATGTTTATACTCGCCTCTGACAAACTCTCATGAAATAAACATGACATAATAAACATTTCCACATCAGAGCAAACAGTAAGAGAAACACATCAAAGTGTGTGAGTGATAATATGGAACATAAAGAGAAAAATACAGCATACAAATACAACATCAAAGTGTAAGAAAGAAGCTCCCTCCTATTTAATATCCAGCATTTTATTGGGTTTTATTGTTTGCATAATTGCATTGTTGTGTCTATGGCCTGCAGTGTGCTGTTTACAGCGTGTTACTGATGAAACGCCTCTCCTGCTTGTTGCAGTTTTAACCTGGACATGGAGGAGAAGAGAGAGGCCGTCAGCTGGTCCGACCACAAAAGTCTCTCCCTGACTGAGCAGGGGACGCTGTGTGTGACAGGACCCAACCAGGTCTGAGTAATCCTCTTATTTCATCCACTATGTGTTTTCATTGTGGAGGTTTATACCTAAAGGGAATTTAAACTCCAATCTTTATGACTGCATATAGAAGTAAAAGTATATTTTTTTCTGTGTTTATTTGTGCAAAATATGTCTGCATATGCTCGTATTTATGACTGTTTTATGTTCCTGTTGTGTAGGGTTGTCTGACGGTGGAGTTGGAGCGGAGTCCCAGAGGCTTCGGCTTCAGTCTGCGAGGGGGGACGGAGTACAACATGGGTCTGTACATCCTGAGACTGGCTGAGGACGGACCTGCTCAGCTGGACGGGAGGATCCATGTGGGTGCTCCTTTTAATCGACAAACAAACATGTATATTTTAACATCAAAATGTCCAAAGAGCGACTCTTAACATCAGAAGGGTGTATTACTGTACTTCCTGTTGGAATGAGCCACTGAGGTAGGATGCAAAGTGATGCTTCCCACGGGACCATAAAGACAATGGATCAGCATGAGGTCATAATGTGAATATTTGCTGTCAACTTTTTCTTTAGCCAATTAACTTCCACTCACATGACCCCCACTCATGTCATAAGCAGCACCGTGAAGTGGGGACGTGGTGAGTCAAATTTGGCAGGAAAATCTTTTTAGAGCGTCTAAAAAAATCCACATCAAGCACCAACGAAAGTCGTATCACAGAAGTCAGGACAACAAAAATATGACTGAATCTACAACATATACTGTCCCACCATTACTCTGAAACTCTGTAGAGTTTGAGCTTCTCTTATGCCAAGTTGAAACTGTCTCACAATACACAACTAGTCCCACCTGAGTGTGAAACAACAACATGCTGCTAGTTTTCCTCTTATTAGAAGTATAACAGCGATGGGGCTAAAAGTGAAAGGTTTGCCTCAGGGTGGTGCTAAAGAAAAGTCACAGCTCATTAATATCTGAGGTCGTTATCTGATGGGGTAAATGTATTTGCTGAGAGTGTTTCAATAGAATGTGAACATCACTATGAGATATTTCTCTGTGCATAGACGAGTTAAAGCAGAGCTTATTATGGAACTTCTACATAATGAAACGAGTTCTCTATACCTAAATACTTTTCAATAAAAAAATTTTTTTAAAAGATGCTCCATTACCTTCATGATTGATATTATTAATGTAAAAGCTAAAATGACACGACATCCCTCAGTGAGTGCTGGATCCAAAAACACGACTAAGAAAAGCAAAGATCCACACACCATGAAGCTCCCGTTTGAAGGAATTATTAAGTCACGTTTCGAGCCAACATGAAATGCTTTTGATAAATCCTTCAAAAGCTGCCTTGGACAAAGAAAGAGAGTAAAACATCGGCACCTAAACAATGCCAACGTATTAATGCAACTTAGACAATGTGCAGGAGTTTGTTTGCAAGTTTTTTAACTGATTTAAAACAAGATATTGATGAATATTTGGTGCCTAGGACTTCTATTTTTGTTGCCGTGATATCAAAACAGGTATCTATATCGTTTGGTGAATGGTAAATGGACTTGACCTGCTTTTACTGTACACTGCAGGTCACACCTACACATCCACACAAAGAGGCTGCTATGTAAAGTGAAGTGAAGTAATGAATCCCTTTCACACACATTTATATGCGAACAACGAAGCAGCAGGAGCAACTTTGGGTTTAGTGTCTTGCCCAAAGACACATCGGACATGTAGCTGCAGGAGCTGGGGATCGAACCCCCAACCTTCCGGTTGAGAGACGACCAACTCTTGAGTACAAACTGAGCCACAGTTTGATTTGACTTGTATCATATCTAATTAGAAAATTCTGGTATTATGACAACCTGAACTTAAACTGTGCTCTGGCTAAACCAGAACTGTTAATATTTGTTCTCTCTGGATCGTATCATCCGCTGTCAGGGACATTTAGCCCGTAATGTTGACATGCCTCTCTCTAGACTCTAGAAGTCTTGAACCGACTGGCCAAATGACAAACTTCAACCCCCGCAGGACCTCAGGCATAAGAAATATCGAGTAAAAACAATCCATTAAAAAGAGTCAGTGCATTGTGGGAAAGCTGATTTGGCCTCACTCAGTATTGTTAGATGATGTCCAGTGTGCTATTAAACATTTTATTACATTGCTGAAATTAAATGTAACAGTTTTTATATAGAAGAGAGGTAGATCAGAGGCTCGGTTTTTACTGCTGTGTGTGGAATTCAGCAGAGATGAAACTAATGAATTGTGTATCAACAGCTGAAAGTTAAAGTGTTGAGGGTTTAAAGCTGTTTATTTTTTATCTGCTATGTGTTTAGAGTTTATTCGTTTTCATTTAGCAAAGTAATTTCAAGCTCCCTTCACAGCAAACACAAAGAATGAAGAGCTAGTCTCTTGTCTCAGGTTGGATTAGATTTATTGTGTTTTTATTTATTATTCAAACACTGTTATTACCTTCTGTACATACTTAGGTTTCCATCCATCCATTGACATCAGCAAGCATGCGTCCTTCTTTTGTATGAGACACTGGCCACTTCCAGTAAGGTCACACTGTAACAGATTCTGCACTTTTTCCTCAGAGGAGCTTTTGGGAGAATCAGAATCCCCCCACAGGGAAGAAATTAACACAGTGTCATTGTTATTATTATCAGGGTGAGAGTGGTGCTGAACAGAAGCTCGGAGCGAGAATCAATCTAAGACTTTCCAGATGAAGATCTGTCGGCATGACTTTGCCTATGGAGGGAGGAGAGAAATGTCAACACAGATTAGATCCAGACAGACTGACATGTTTACACATTTTATCCTGAGTTATGTTGTCATCTCCAATAATAGAGGGACCCTTCAGGGTGTTACAAGGCTCTGCGTGTGTGTGTGGAAAGAAATGTATACTATTTGATAATGCCTGTTCGTGTGGAGGCATATTGCTTCTGTGTGTTTGAGTGACAGAGCGTGCTTGCAAAGCGTCGATGTGTGGGTTTCTGTTTTAAAAGAAAAACATTTTCTGCATTGCTAACAGGTTGGAGATGAGATCGTGGAGATAAACGGGGAGCCTGCACGGGGAATCTCTCACACACGGGCTATTGACCTGATCCAGGCCGGAGGAAACAAAGTGGTTCTGCTGCTGAGGCCTGGAGCCGGCCTGGCTCAAGATGGCAGTAAGTTCTGTATGATTTAGTTCATTCTGTGATCGTTTTAACACAAAGAGAAAAGACCATTTCATATTATCTTCTAAAGTTAACTCTTTGATATGGACTGCCTTCAGGCCTAGAAAGCCAACACTTATGCTTAATTATAAATGACTTTTGGTGTAATGCTAAGGATCGCTGCTTGTAGTTTAGATATGTTTTTAATGAATGACATTTAAAGATTGAGTCATCAGGACCCAGTTGTTCAAAAGTAATCTGCTGGAATTCAAACAATCAGATTGGATCAAATCTTAAAATTTGGTTGTTAAAAAGAAAAGAAAAGTTTTACAAAATCAGATAAAATCAGATAATCCAGTCACGTTTGGATCTTGAAAAAAAAAGTGTTGTTTAAAACTTTGCAGTCGGATTGGTATAACGTTCCAGCAGAGAGCAGGATTCAGACTGGATATATGACATATATATATATATATATATATATATATATATATATATATATAGATTTTCTCCGGTTCACGTTTAGTTAACGACAAAACAAAATCTCATTCTGCTTTTATTAAACAATCTAAAATATCCCTCATCGAGAATCTTGGACGTGAAAATATAAAAAGGCTGTTCAGCGGCTTGCAGCTTAGCACTTCATCTGATACCTACAGCAGCAGTTTTAGGCATTAAAAATTACTATAATGAAATAACCTATCTTGTGGTCGATGGTCTCTTTTTGCTTTTGGAGGCCATAAAGATACATCAGTATGAACTTCAGTCTGTTTCATAACCAATTAAAAACTCCTCATAGTAGCTTTAATACAGCCGAGATATGAGAGTGGTTTCCGTCTTTTCATGTATTTATTTGCTTAATTTACCACACAAAATATCAAACTACTCTTTTATAATTATAGCTTAATAAATATGATTGACAGTCGAGTTTTGCCCACAAAGTGTTTGATGTGTTTTGCAGTAAAACTTGAGTTAGCAACAAGAGTGTATTTATTTCCTCGATGTGTTTGCTGGTTTACGAGGCGGGAGCAGCAGTTAAACACATGTTTAATCCACTACTCCACAGCTAATGTTTTGCTAATGATAATGACTCCATTTGCTTGTAAACTGATGAAGCCTGTTTTGGAATTCGGCCCGTGTTGATTTGGATGCACTGTTTTCTTTATTGGGTGTTTTATTTATTCATTAAATCTCTAACCATCTGCTTCCTTGTGACTCTTCTTCTCTTTCCCCTGATGCAGGTAGTACATCTTCTTCTACTGTGTGCTACTACACTGAGCACCAACACTAACATCTTCACTGCTCTTTAGTGGCCTCTTCTCTTTTACCTTGGTAATTCTCTGCTTTCTAACATACCTTACCATACTGTTGACCTCGAGGTGTAATCTATATTTCCCTTCCTTACTTCTCTATATTTAAAGCCTCTGGAAACACAACAATAAACGCTGAGCTGTAAATTACAATAAATGTATATAAGCATCGAAAAACTATTAGAAAGTAGCTTCAGCCAAAACACAAATATTGTTGTTTAACTTTCTGTAAACTTAACCAATGTTGGTTTAGTGGCTATATGTCTCATAACATAATCAAATGGCCATTGGTGCACCATGAGGATTTGAAGTACGCAGGCAAACGAAGTCCATTGTCCATGAAAAAGATCTTAATTTCAGATGGTTTATTTACTAAAAAGCTCGCAAGCAAACTAAAGAACAAAGAAAACCATGGCTCCTGCTGCACTCTTGATAGGCCCATCGCAGCGCATGCTGGTCCTCTACCTGGAGAATTTCAGGAGGACTGCCCCTGAAATCCTCCTGTTCTGGTTGTTCACACAGGCACCTCACAGTGAGACTATACCTGTTATACAGGGGCGAGGGGAGGGGGGTTAAAATGAGAATATTTGCTTTTATTTCAGTGACATGTGTAGCTACACAGAATCACAATATCCACAAAATAAATGGAGAACAACATACTGGCAAACAGAAAACATAATGCGGCTGTTCAATTACATGCATGGAGATCACAATATTGGCGTACAGACAGTCTATGGTCGTGCTCTGTTCGAAGGGAACAAACCTAACCACCCACTCCCAGTCGCTCGAGGTGAATTCTCCTGCTTCCTTCTCCCATCAGCTAACTCGGTCTTTATTTAGAAAAATACCAGTTAGCTGGTAAGAGAAACTTTTGCCTTGATTTGTACAGTAGGACAGATGAATAGAGACGGTAGTGATTGGAGGGAGAGAGTGTGGGATGACATGCAGCAAAGGGTCAAGGGTCATTGTCCAACCAGGGGCCATTGCATTGAGGACTGTAGCCTCTGTATGTGGGTCTCATGCTTTAACGGATGAGCTTAACCGATGCCCCTACACTAAGATTTTCAATATGTGAAAGTTTATTTTCTCTAAGATTGGAATGGATGCTTAATATGACTTTCACACCACATTTCCAGAGGTTTTAAGTTGTGTGTGTGTGTGTGTGTGTGTGTGTGTGTGTGTGTGTGTGTGTGTGTGTGTGTGTGTGTGTGTGTGTGTGTGTGTGTGTGTGTGTGTGTGTGTGTGTGTGTGTGTGTTTATTTATTCACATGTCAATATTGTGTGCCCATCTGAAATCTGTGCTTCTCTCACAGGTCAACATGATCAAAAACTCATTTCACCCGCAAGCTATTCCGGAGAGGTGTTTTTCTCTGACACATCATCCCCGTCCTCTTCATATCCAACCGGGGCTTCCATGTTTGTTTCTCCTCCCTCCTCCAGCAAACTGAAACATTCCCGCAGCTGGAGCGCCATATCCCCACAGAGTCTCAATTCCCGCAGCAGCAGGGGCTTGAGCTCAGTGGAGGAGATTGGCGAGTGGGCAGACAAGGAGGTAGAGAGGCCTTCTCATGCCTCCCTTGAGCATTTGAACTTCTACAAGAGGACCAGGCCCATAAAAGTCTCCAGAGAGCTAAGCAGCCCAAAGAAAACCGGGGAGACATTTCCTAAAGCCAAAGAGCAACATCACAGTCCCAAAAAGACTGAGAGTCAGGCACAGGACGAAGCACTGAGCAGGAGAAGGACGTCACAGAAGCAGGTGAAAACACGATCCACGAGCCCTAGGAAGTCTCTGCAAGCTGGACAGCAAGTGGCTTCAACCGTGCAGCGCACAGAGCAACAACAAGGACCTCAGAGGAGATTAAAAGACTCTTCCAGCAGAGAGAGCTTGAATCATGAAAAGAGAAACGGCAAAGGGGGGACTCTCGAGATCAGACAGTACTCTCAAGGAAAGGAGATGGAAGGGAGAGGAGATAGAACAAGGTCTGGCCGTGAGCAAGAAAGTGTTCAAAGAAGAGTGGTGGAAGATTCTCAGCACCACAGGGTTTCTCCTAATACAGGGAGACAAGCAGAGAAGGGTACAGGTAAAGACTCAAGGCAGAGAGATGCTATTGGGAGGAGCAAATCTACAAAAGAAAGGAATACAAGTAAAGAGGCAATCATCAGGAGGGAATCACAGTTTTCATTTAAAGATGCGCTGAGTAGGAAAGGTTCTGTTGTTTCACCAAAAGGAGCTGAAGATACATATACGTTCTCCAAAGAAGTCCGTGGTAGGGAGGACTTTGTGGCCTCTACGAACAGTTTCCCAGGGACCCCGCAGAGTCCTAAAGGACCTCTAAGTCCTGGACCTTGGAAAGTACCCAGCTCAGCCAAAATCCTCTCTGCAGCAGAAGTCTTTCGTGACCCTTTGTGATAGAATATTGAATCAACAAGACTAGCGCTGTGCCATGGAAAATTTAACAGCACCCTCTGTGGATTGTTTTTCTGAGTTCATCCATAAAACAGAAAAGCTCAACCCTGTGCCACTTTTATTACCTTTGGACCAGATTTGTCTTTTTTGACAAGGTCTTTTTTTGGGAGTCCTGTGACATCACCTGTGGCATGTAGCAGCTCCCCCTCTCCGCCTTGTCCGCTGCTTCAGCAGTCTTTGATGTGGGGTTTTAGCATGTGCGGCATGCTCGGGGCCTTGCCAGAATTTTTTTTTTTTTTTTTTTTAAATGTGAATATGTGCCAATCCTGGGAGCCTCCTGTGGAACTACGACTACCAACAGCGCTTCACCCATTACAATGCAATGACCCATATGCAAAGAAAGGCCTCTAGCCTGTAGTATACACCACTTAGGACTGTCACCTGGGGTTTCATTTTGCTCTCGAAGTCATTGTGGAATACTTTGACTTGTCTTTTTCTTAAAAAGTTTGCTCAACTGCATGCAGTAGATCCTTCAGTTTGTTTTTTCTGCACGTGTTCTGCACATCACTGAGGATGATCCTGTTTCTTGTTTCTAATTCTCATTCTCGACACCAAGCAGATTTCTAATACAACCCAGCAAGCGCTCACTTTACCAGGGACTCTAGACTGTTCTATGGTTATAGTCACGCCTCTCCTCCGTATAAAAAGTATCATTTAAAAGACCAGAAACTTGTGGTTTGAGATCTTGTTTACCATGTGTATGATAACCAACCCGTGTGTAATTTATTGAGATAATAGATTGATATGTGTATATGTAGCTGTACCAAGCCATTCCACATTTTGATATAGACTTCAAAGATTTGTCCCATGTTATTTGAGCTCTCACTTTCCTTCCAATGTTCTTCGGTGGTAGGACTTACCATGGATCTTGTAGTACATGAACTGTATAGGTAATGTGCAAACTGCTGTACCAAATGTTTGCAATCGCTCAAAACGTGTCTCATTGTGAAATATAATATAATATATATATTTGAATGTGTCATGTTTTGCAGATTCTAACTTTTAAAATATCTATTGAATTCCATTGCACTGCATCTGCCCTTGTAGCAAAACAGAATGACCATGAGTCGTATTTAATTCGTGATGTTGACTTTCTACCATGCATTGCCATTTTTTTTATTTTTTTTTTATTTTATAAAGACAATTGAGTTTTTATTGTAAGTTTTTTTTGTCAATCCTGCTGTGTGATTATGTGCCAGGGTATAGCTTGAAGGATAAAGGAGCTTTGAGAGTTATGTGGAGGTTTAGAAAGATATAAAGCATGCTGCTGATTTAAGACAGGTTTACAGGGATCCAATCTTCCAACACACTTTAAGGGTAGTTTAGCTGTAGGCTTTAAAATACACAACAACATGCATCGGGTCAGTGAAATTGAGACATAAGCTGTGTTTCCACCAAATGAAGCTGGAACTTTAGTCCCAGGAGCAAATTGTCAAGGGATTAACATTTTTGGTAAAACAAGTTTATTCTGTTCAAGAACTAATCATCTGTGTTCTGTTAGTAAAAATGTTCAGCAATGCAAGTCCAACCTGCAAAGTCCAAGTATAAAAAAGGACCCTCCCCCAGGCAGGAAAAAGTACTTTGGACTCTATTTAAAAAGCACGTAAAACCTTGGAAAGTCCATAAGTCCGTCATGGGAGGTTCTCAGGAGGCAAGGCATGATGTAAAAGAATGCTGAAAATGTTTTGCCTTCATATCAATCCGACATGAAATTGGACATATTTATAATATCATAATATGATATACTAATTGCAACCCCTTCCAACTTACCACTTGAACACTTTTCTGACTTTTACCTGCTGTGTTAAAAAAATTTTTACCAGAAAGCTGGCAGGGAAAAGTCAGAGTAGTCAGGGTAAAGTCAGGAGGAGGAAAGTGGCAGTTTGCGTTCACCCAAAAATTACTGAGCTCTGTTCATGTGTGAAAACACCAATAGTCAGTTGCTATGTGAGTCCTCTGAATAATGTGAGAACTCAATGAATCTTCAAGTCCTCCCTCCAAAGTCACGGTACTTTCAGAAGGTACTAACTGACTTGCAGGAACCTCTTGGGTTGTAAAAAAAAGTCCCAGACTATTTTGAGGTGGAAACGCACTGAGAACCTTCTTCAGTCCAAAGACCACGGGGAAAGTTCTGGCAGTGGACACAGCTATAGTCTTGTTTACTCTTAGGTTGGTTTCCAACAAAAATACACAGAACTTTTAATGCCAGAGGTTATTTTCAAAAAATGAAAAGGTAGTGGTCTGTATCTCCCCACTGGTCTTATGACCCATGAGCATGAGCAAATGTGCTGATGTGTAAAAAGTTTGATGCAAGTACTCAACCATGTTCAGCTGTGCAAGTTCCGCCCCTAAAGTCCCAGTACTTTCAGAAAGTACTACTCCCCTAGCAGGAACTTTTGGGATGTAGAATAAAGTCAAAGGGACATGAAGTCTTTGGGAAATTTTGTTTTCCAGGACTTTATCCACCCCCTGATTCCCATTGTGAAATATGAATACCTCCTAAGATCAAAGTCCATGGGGAGGGTTCCAGCAGTGGAAACGCAGCTTTAGTCTAATTTCACTGTTTCTTTAGTTCATTTTTGATGCTATTGCTGTGGAATCTGAAAAAGTAAATAAACTAAACATACCCGCTGATACAACTCAAGAGATTAAGATTTATATTCAGATGAGCTCAGGGAACACAGCGTAGTAGCAAAGGTGCATCACTGTGTGTCAAGTCAATATCAATGAAAGTCAATGGGTGCTTATGTTCTGTGAAAGGCAGTGATGTGGGCCTGTGATTGTAAACGGGTGTTTTCAGGTTAAAAATCACTTGAGGATGTGCCATGAGCCCATCTGTGGTAGGTGTTTGTGCAATAGTTGGGTTGGTAAAATAAGTTGATCCAACCTTGAGTGTCAGGTACAGGCAGTTCACTCTGGTTTAACAGATAATGCCCTTTTTTTTCTATGTCCCTTTATGTCACTTTTGTTCTACTTATGCTTTTATTTTCACCGTTTTCTATCTAATTTTGGTGTCATACTGTGGCCTTGCATCGCTTCATTAGAAAAACAATCCTTGTGGTTTCTTCTACATTCTGTAGGGACGGTAGATGTAAATGTTTGTACATTGTACAGCACCTTTATAAATACTTGCTGAGTGCTCTTTCTGCGGGGAAAAAATAGAGGTATATTAAAATCGCTCCATTATTTTTTTATGTAAAAAAAGAGGAAATATTTAAAAATGGATTGAAAAGGATAGACTATGACCTTGACATGGTGTTCCGTTCATGCACTGAAAAATAAAGTTTTACTGAAAATACTATCTGGATCTCTTTCACTGATAATAAAACTCACAAAGCACAATATTTCAATTTAAAACATCGTATCTGTTTCTGAACATTATGTTTTTGGAACTGCTGAAGATGTGAAAGGGTGAATGGGATTGTGCAAAAGCACTTTGAGTAGTCAGAGGACTAGAAAGGGGCTATACAAGTCCAAGGTTTGTAATGTTGCAGTTCTGATTGAACGTTTAAAATAGTCTACACATTCTTGATCCAACAAATTTATAGTACTGTGCTTTTTTTCTGGGGCGGGGGTCTTTCTATGCCTTCATTTAGAGATAGGACAGTGGATAGTGTCCGCAATCGGGGCGAGTGAGAGTGGGGAGTAACATGCTGGAAAGCAGCCACAGTTAGGATTCGGGCACCCCCTATAGGACTCAAGCCCTCCGTACATGGGTGTGCGCAGTGACCACTAGGCTACCAGCATCCCCCAACAGTAAAGTTTTGAAGTTATCCTAGGAGTCAAAAAGATTCAGTTGGGTTTGTGCTTGCTAGTGTGTTCAAGCTAATCAGCAGATTAATGATTGCTTTCCTTTAGTTGTGGATAAGAAACAAAAACTGGATGATGTGTAGGTTATATGAAACAGACTGCTTTCTCCAGTGTTTCGGTTTAAAGGCTTAATATACGATTTTTTTGATCCAGCAGATGTCGCCCTTGAGCACCAGCATGAAACCAAAACAACTTGCGCTGCATTGTTATGTTAGCATGCTAATGCTATCTTTATTATGCTCGTATCTTCACACTGCATGTAAATTTACCCAAAATGATCATGATCTAAAAACGTTTACATGACATTCAATTAAGCAGTGAGTACAGTATGTTATTCTTCTTTTCTCTAGTCCCTCGGCCGGCCAGCCATCACAAAGATGTAAACTAAGTGAAGCTACGGGAATGCTCTGAAAACATCACAGACAGTGGGACTCAGGTGTTACACCCATTGTAGACAGTCATGACTCACAGAGTTATTTTCAGAGGATATATTGCGTTCTATTACATTTAAGTGTGAAAAATCGCATATTAAGCGGGAGGGAGGGACTGTGATAACAGGTGACTCAGTCGAATGTGTCTGTGGTTGTCGTAGTTTCAACAAGTAAGGAGGAACGGAAAGATGATAAAAAGCTGTCACCATGAATGGCTCTTTGTTTAGTTTTTCATTAGATAAATGTCTGGTGAGTATATTTTATAATCTAAAAAAACTCCTCAAAAAGGCATTAGCATGGACAGCTACATTCCCTGTCCGTTTTCAGCAGTTGTAACTACCGCATTCTGCTGAAGCCGATACACCAGGATGCTGATATCCACTGAGGCAGAGGATATGTGGTAACAAACATGATGATGATAAAATGAGAATAATGAGGAGGAGGAGGATGGGGAAGAAGACAATGGTCTGAAAATACAACATTAATATCATATTAATGTTGTAGAAACACAAGAAAATAGAAGTTAATAGCTGTTTTTCGGGCTAACGTTAGCAACAGCAGGAAGGTCGCTGCTAGCTAAAAGGAATCGTGAATTAAGGTCAGATGAGTTTGCTTTTTCTTGAAGCATTTAATTTATAGAAGTTTTTGCTGTGAGATAGCAAGATAGATAAAATGTATTAATAATAATATTTATTTATTACATTTTTATTTGTAAAGGGCCCATGTACAATATTCAACATAAATGCTAGCATTTGCTACATTCTGGTACAATATTGTACCAGAGTTAGCGTAAAGCTTATTTAATTCTTTAGTCCCTTAGCAGGTTAATCAATGATCCTTTTTTGGTTTCTATTAAGGGTTTGTGATGGTGTATGTGCGCTTTCCATGTGCATTTGATTTATTTATTCTTAACAGGTGGTATTTATAGTTCTTGTGTCGTACCTCACATTTTCAGGTCTTTACCCAGGGTAGTGAATCTCTGTTGTTATATTACATGTTTATTGTTTGATTTGTCAAAAATCATTAGCACCTACTTTAAACAACCTAGAGGTCAAACAAGGTGTCTGATTCTACCTCAGGGATCTCCAGCTGATCTCTGACCCGCTCTTTTCAGTTAAGGGCATCTTAACGGGAATATTTGTATCGACACAGTTGTTAAATTGAACTGTGAACGGCTGCCATTAGCCCTGCTACAAATGGTATCATTCAGAGTTACAGTCGTAAAAGGGTAGGTGTAATGGCTACAGAATGGCTGGTAATTGCATGTGGTGTGATAATGGACTAAATTACTTTAAAATGGCTTCAATATGATACATACTTTCGTTCTATTTCAGGCACAGGCGTATAATAAAGTCTGGAAGAACCTACGATTACACAGCTGAGGTATGTTCTTCTGTGAATGATTGTTTTGAACTTCATTTGAAACTTTTCAGAAGAAAGTCTAAATGTTAAGCTTCACCTTAAAGTGTTTCTTTTGTCTGTCTTTAAAGATAAATATTCTATCTTCTGTTTACCTTAAGAGCAGATAAGAGACAGACAGAATCAAACTTTCTTTATTCCAGTCTGTGCAAAAGTAACACCAGATTTTTTAATTTTGATACGGTTCAAGTAAAAATCCAATGAAATAGAAACTTCTTACAATATCACAGCAACAATAATAGAAGTCCTAGAGACCCATTATTTGGCCTTTTCTGGTTTTCAATCACCACAAACTCGTGCACACTCTCTAAATTCAAAATTCAAATTCTGACGATGATATGAGATTTGTAGGGTTTCTTTTTTTAGTCTTCTGTACTTTTCAATATTATCGATCTTAAAGCTTTAAAGAGATTGTTTTCATTTGAAACACGTGGAATGAAAAAGTTAGCATCAAAAATGTTGACAACTTTAGTATGTATTAATAAATAGCTGCTTTTATTTATTTTTTGGAGGGCTTTTTGTGCCTTTAATGGAGGGACAGGACAGTGGATAGAGTAGGAAATCTGGGAGAGAGAGAGTGGGGAATGACATGCGGGAAAGGAGCCACAGGTGGGATTTGAACCTTGGCCCCCCGCATGGAGGACTATAGCCTCCATTCATGGGGCACGCGCACTAACCACTGTGCCACCAGTGCCCCAATAGCTGCTTTTATTGAAGTCTGTGCCATAACAACACCATCCTCTCCTTCCATTTCTTCACAACAACAACAACAACAACAACAAAAACACATCCAGACCATATTTCCTTTCTAAGTGTCAAACTTATGCTGTGTGCTCGTGCTTATTGTAAAACAAACAGTCCTCTAAATGTCAGGATGTGTGTGTGTGTGTGTGTGTGTTTGTATTGTTTTAGGGACCAGAGTTGACATGATGAGTACTGGGTGTTACATTTCTGCTCCGTGCATTAATGAGAAAGAAGTGATTTTTTTTTATTACACATTATTTTACCATTCAGGAGTATTTGAGCTGCTGTTCACCATTTACACCACTAGATGTCACCAATTTACAGTGAATGGCTACGTATAGATGAAAATGTCTGGGTGAAGGGAGCTGGGTTTATTCTTTGCTGGGGTTAGAAACGGTTTTAAGAGAGCATCATAAGAAGTAAAAGATTTTAACATGTTTGTGGAAAATGCATGTTTCTGGTTGGCAGGAAATATGTATCAATGAATTATATTAATGAAAAATTATTAGGGGTATAGGGATGGGCAATATGGACCAAAAATGATATCTCAATATTTTTTTAGCTGAATAGTAATACACTATATTTTTCTGTAAGGAGATAACACAGACACAGTAGGTTTTATTTCAAATCCACATGAGCCAATTTCTAATTGTCAAACAGGCAATTATTTTAACAGTAAGCTGCACAATGTCAACGTGTACATGAAAAGATAATGAAGACTACCCATTTGTTAAATAAATAAAACAAGAAAAATCTCTTTAATACAAATTAAAAATGTTTGTTTCCTGAATTACAAAATACATACAGCTGCCTATTCTTTTTTTTATGAAGGTAGATTTTGAGTTTTGCTCAGAGAGGGAGGGAGAGCAGGGAGAAGAGGGACAGCCATCGAGAGGAGAAAAAGATGAACTGGTGGATCTACAGAAGGAACATATAATGTTATTTTAATGCGTCATGAAAGATATCGATATAAACGATATTGTCTTACCCTATATGTAATTAGAAAATATATCAATGTATCTTAAAAACTCAACATAATGCCCAGCTCTCATTAAGGGTCATATTAAGGGATTCACAGATCAAGATCCTTCGCTGACATTGTTTGAAAATACAACAAATAATAATTTTAAACTCTTGCGAAACGAGTGGTTTCCTTTGCTTCTGAAAAGAGAACTGATACGTCTTATCAAGGCTTTTGACCCTGCAGCTTCTGTGAAATCTGGATGAATGAGAAAAGAGACCATTTCTATGAAGAAGAAGTTAAAAGATGTCCTTTGTTCGGTAGCATCTTTTGTATCAGACACATGTTTAAAGATACACAGTATAAAGTGTAAAGTGAGGCCTGCTACTCCATCACATCCTCAGAGCATGAGAGAGGTGAACTGTGCAACAGCAGACAGACATGTTGCTGTTGGAGCCCCTTTCATCTATCATCAGACGTGAGGAGAAGCAGCTGCATTCTTCTTGGCTCGTTTTTGAGACGGGAGGTGTTGTAATCTTCCACTCTGGCAGGGTGTCTGCGGAGATAAGAAAAGCAGGTCATGCCACGTCTCTCGCACTTCTAAAGAAGTGGGAAGTTACCAGCTGAACGCCATAAAAGGACATGAGGGGGCAACACACAGTTTTTTTTTTACAGGTGGATTGTGCTGGCCGGGGAATTTTCCAACCACATACCAAATTAAATCTCCAGTTTCTTTTACTCTTAAGTGATGTAATTAGCATTTACAAGAACACTGAGTCTCCCC
This sequence comes from Labrus bergylta, assembly GCF_963930695.1. Taxonomy (NCBI): domain Eukaryota; kingdom Metazoa; phylum Chordata; class Actinopteri; order Labriformes; family Labridae; genus Labrus; species Labrus bergylta. Next base: position 20,315,505 of record NC_089199.1, on the reverse strand, counting down.
CATACTGATGTTTCTTCAATGCTTCAGAAAGAGAATACAGCGTGCGAGGGCCACTAAACTTGATTTGCACTGTGTTGGCAGGTTTCTTTGTAATCCGTCTGTGCGTCTCCGTGGAAACCCTGGGTGGAGGAATGAGAAGGACCCTGTCAACAAACTTATGAGGTTTAAAAAATGGGCGGTGGTGCAAACTCCTTGGAATTTACCCCAGTTTGTGTGTGTGTGTGTGTGAGGCTCAGCCCTGTTGTTGGAGAAAACTATGAAATGTATCCATGACAATAACACAAATGCCAGAAAGTGACTCAGACTCTTAATGAGGCATGAAATACAACAAAAGAAAAAACAACTGAATCTAAAAAATCATGACTCAGAATCACTTCTCCTGAGGTTTATTTCCCCCCCAAAAAATATGATCAGCACTATTGTTATTTTTCTTATATTAGATTTATTGTGTCTACATGTCTTAAATTTGGATTATTATGAGCTTGACCACGGGTTCTTGTTGTCACTAAAAAACAACGGAACGGTAACAGAAGAAAAAAGGGAAGGTTCCCCCTCTCTCGAAGAGGAATACCCCTTGTTTCCAGGACACACCCATCATATTAATGTTTCCCTTTTTTTTTTTTCCACTGTTGCAACACACAAGGAGACCTCTCCGCTTCGCACTGGAGATGGGATCAGACTGGGCTGCTCTGACATGGTGGTCAAACTGGGAGTAGCCTATGTGTTTATGCAGTGCTCATTCAAAGAACACTCACTTCTTTAATCACATTTGTGTCCACGTCTTTTTCATTCACAAGTCTTTGTTCACGCTGGGGAGGGAGTGTTTGTGTTGTGTGCGCCTGCCTGTCTTCTACTCCGGCGCCGGGACATGTCAAGTTAACTGCTTTAGACGGAACATTTCCTGTCTGGCCTTTCAGAATAAGAATAAGCTGATAAGTTTTATCAGCATCTGGAGCCAGGCAACTACTGTAGAAGGACAGACAGCTATTGGTTTGTTTATGGTTTTTTTGGGGGGGGTTTTTTAGTTAAAGGGCTCAATGACAAGTAGGCCTAAGATATTTCTACACTACATAAGCAGCAAAACGACACAAAAAGTAAAGAAAGATAATAAATAAACATGAAGAAAACACCCAAATCTTAATTGTATATAAAATCTAACAATGCATCCTTAGGTTCAAGATAGAAAGCAGATATAAGCGTATAATGGAGGTCAATATTATGATTTATCCAATTCACAATATTCTGTGTAGAAAGGTTTAATAATATTTCTTAAAGTAGGGCCAACAGTGATTTGCAATTTCATCTTTCTTGCATTAGCATTAAATATGTATATATATATATATATATATATATATATATTTCTTTTATTATTATTATTTTTCTTTTAATCTAATTTAGTGGTTAAAATAAATTATTTCTGAATTCAAAAGAAACATTGCAAGCTGCGTATTGTGTAAAAACATGAAAAACGGCATATTAAGATTCAATCTGTGAGTAAACCTTAAGTGCTCTTTGATTTGTGTTTATTTATCACACTTCATATAAATATTTTAGTATTGACCAACGATATCTCACATCTCATGTTTCTCCTAAATGTGCATGCCTGGTCAAAAGCAGGGCTAATTATAATGAAAAGTTCTTGCGAAAATATGCTTTTATTGTGAAGGCGGTCTTCAAAGTGCCTGTCCTCGTGGCCTTGAGAGGAGTGAACTTGATAAGCCGGATAGTACCCTGTGGTGGTGCGTAGTGGTGCGTTCAGTGCGGGATCAGTGTTGACCGGCCGCCTGAGGAGAAAGTCATCGTCTCTCAGGATAATTTGGAATTAAAGTGTCCGGATTTAAATCCGAAACTGGATCTTAATCTCCTCCTGCAGACCGACATGGACGTGTTACTGAACACCTGTGGACGGAAAAGAGTCCAAACTGTGCTCTTTGTATTCCTCCTCGTCGTAAACGCAGCAGGTCAGTATATAGCTGAAGTTATGATGAAGCATCAGCCACGCTGTCTGGTTAATGAGATAATATTTATCAACGGAACGAGTCTCATGACAGCTTCTGTTTTAAAATATAACTTCAGTGTATTGCTGTTAGGACTTTATTCCTCAGATCAGAAATCACTGGAAAGCCTATCTTTTTTTTTTAAATAAGCGATTTATAAGAGTCTAAACGCTGACATACTAACTGAATGTAAATTAAATATACGAGTTAACTTTGTTTTTTTGTTTTTTTTTTAAGATATTGATACATGAAAACTGTTCTTTGTAAAGTTTTAACTCTGGGGGCTTAAGTTTTTTTGTAGTCTGTTTAATTTTAGCACTGATGTCATTATCAGTGATAGTATTTTTTCTATAGCCTACTGCTTTATATCATTTATATTTATTTTTTTATGTTTATAAATGTGAACGACAGAAATCATCAATACAACATCGTCAGACTCAGACGTTGACCTCAAGTACATTTTATCGGCATCGAGGTGTCGCTGATGAAGAGGCTCTGAAGTGGGAAGAGGTTTTTAAGTTTTTAAATTCCAGGAATATTTTATTCACCAAGACAACATGAGTCTTCACTTCCTGGGAAGATGACAATAAAAAGCAGACTGTATTCTTTTTGGAAGACATCTGATTTTTTTTCCCAACAGGCTTTCTCTTTCTAATAAGAGAACTTTTACAAAAGCTTCTAAACTTGTAAGTTAAAAAGACATTCTCAAGTGTTAAAGCTGCGATCTTAAAGATTACAAATCCTTTCTGATGGCTTTTTTAACATCCATGAATACTTAACACACTGGTTCCCAACCCTTTATCCCTCTGAGCTAAAAAAAAAAGATGAGAAAAAAGTGAAACATTGATAAAATCAGAATATGCAGACACACTGTGTTGTTCTACCAAAAATACATTTATAGACATTTCCCAGTAATGTTTTAAAAGATTTTATTTAATATGTGCAAATCTCATTTTGACATACTCAGAGCAGCCTAACTTGTCTACATTTCTAGCATCATGTTGAATGGTATAAAAACACAATTTATTCATTTTGACATTTTACAATTGTATCTGAAGATGAATCGATTTAAAACCCTTATGACTTATATAAGTTTATAAGTGCTGCCTTAATATTTTACCTCCCTTTAAAACAACATACTTTATAAACAAAAAAAACTTTTGAGTGACGTGAAAATATTTGACCTGCAGGTCTGATGACCTGTTGAGGAACCTGAGAGTATTACTGACAGTGATAACTGCATTATGACCCAATAGACACACAGCCATTTATATTGAAAGCTCATAAAGATAAATCATTTATTTATGTTCTAAATTACATTTACCACATTAATAATACAGTTGTTAACACTTTATAAATGGCTGCCTCACCACAAAGACAGACCTTTCATGATATGCAAAAACTGAAGGTTTTGCACAAAGGGAAACCAAGACATGACTTTTCCCTCACTTGCTTTGTGTCATCTCTAAAAAATAATGATATTAAGTCTTTTATTAGTTTTCCTTTATGGTTATTTAATCACAAACAGTCATTCAGGTAACCGGTGTTATTGACAAGACCTCGATCATCTGACCTGATTCTGAAACTAAAAGTGCCCATGCTGATTTAGTCTATTTTGTTTTCCCCACAGCTGAGTGTCCGAAGCCTGAAGGAAGAGACAGTATCATCTTAAGCGAAGCAGCCCTTTTGATGAATGACTTTCCCGAGGGCTCTGATGTCAAGTTAGAGTGTGGTACTGGATTTGAGACAGATAGTGGCTCTGGAGTTATAACCTGCATCGACAGGAAGTGGACTGAACCAGATCTCATCTGCAAAAGTGAGTCCTGTTTTCATAATGCAACTTTTATCAAACTATCTAACATTGCTGACAGTGAATGTCAATGAATGCCCGTTAATTCAAGTCAGATTTAATACTCTGTTTTTATTTTGCAGAGAAAGACTGTGGTCCCCCTACACCTTTTCCCAATATGTCCTTTGATTTGAGACAAGGGACCCTGTTCAGAGCTGTAGCAGTAGTCATTTGTGATAAAGGGTGAGTTTAAAATATCCCAAATCTAATTACTATCTCATTGACATGCGTCTAAAAATGACCTTAGTAGGTTCTTCTTAACTCATAAACTGTGTAAGAACTGGACTCAGCCTTTTGATTTTAAAAGTGAAGCAAATGCAGAAGTGCCTTAAACTTGCATTCTTTCTGTTAGCCAGCAGGGGGCGACTTCACTGGTTATAATCTGTAGACTGTATAAACATATGGAAAACGCACCTCAACCTCCTCCTGATGTACAATGATAAAGCCAAAATACCCATGTGAGGACTGCTGGTGTATTGTTTAACTGAAGCCAGAGTATGCGCTGTAAGAGCCGCAGTTTTTAGGTCACGCCCCTTCTGCTAAAAAAACCCCCAACACATTTAAACTTAACAAAAAATTGTCTAAGGTCCCTCAGGTCAGTACAGCCCACAGCAAAAAGATTCATATGTCATTTTGAAACAGCCAGACACTTACAGCTATTGAAAGTTTAACGACTTGTGCTAGTGTTCGTTAAATTCCCTCTCGCAGTTTCTCCCCTTCTCTGCTAATCCAGTGGACAAAGCGTCTCAACAGAGATGTCAATCACGGTGTTTTATAACTGTTTGTATCATCTAATTAATTTAAAGAAAGACACTTTTCGGAAAAAAAGTTGACTTGAACACAAACTAGCATGACAGTAACTATCATGATGAAACTGGGTTTAGTTTAACCCACGTCCCATGCATTAACATGGAAGTCGCAGGTTGTAAAACCTATACCGCCAGTCAGGGAGCTCTAAATCTTTTGGCTTCACTTGAGGTGAGGTTTTGCACTCTCCATTCTGTATAAAGTCTATGGGACAAACACAAGTTAAATTGTGTATAACCACATGAGAAAATGACCACGCTTTCTAGTCGACTAATCCTATTTTTATGACCAGTATCAAGTCTTCTTATAACAGCTCACATCTTTTTAAAGGCGTGTATATCTGTGATTGACACGTTGCTACCTCAGCAATCTGGAAAGACAGGAAACTATGTGGTTCTCATCTTCTAAATATGAGCACTCCAATTCCAAGAAAAAAGATACCAACATTAGTAGAATGGGTGTGTATGTGACTGCCAGGACTTTTGGAACCAGCCTCAAGTGGACACTTAAGGAACTGATTACAACAGCCAAAAATACCTGCTTCAAAACATTGGTCTCAAAAACACATTCGTCTTGCCCACTTATATATACAGTCTACATCTTAGAAGTGGCAATGAGCAAAATAAATATTCTAATAGACTAAATCTTCAGCCTGTCCATCTGCTTCCTTGTATCACTCCACTTAGTCCCTCCCACCAAATGACTCAACAAACAGGTGTCACTGCTAACTGTATGTTTCACTCTGACAGCCAATCAGTATGATGATTTCCTGATGCGTTTTTTAAAAAGAAATAAATACAAAGACAGACGATCAAACATCGATCAGACGCACAATCATTCAAAGAACATTTCAATATAATTTAGTCAGTGACGTGTAATGTTCAAAATGAGTTATTTTTAGCTGCATTTCTAATAAAATAATGCTAGTGAAGCTTTAACCTAGGGAAGCAGGTGTTGGCACGGAGACATCACACATCCTGTTTATTTAGATAATAACTACAAAGTTCCTCTATTTGCTATAGCACCAACAGACGTCTCCTGGCAATCAGGACTGGTGTATTGAACTTGAGGTGTTTGCCTGATGAAACACGTCTCTAAAGAAAACAAAAAGTCTTGAAAGACAAACATGGCAGCGGCTAAAGAGCGTTACATCATAGTTTCACTGATTAGAAAAACCGGATCTCCTTTCACAGACAGCGAGCAACGTTGATACGTAGTTCATGACTAAACTAGAATTTAGGTTTCATTTACCTTCTTATTACAGTGAAAATCCTGGATTTATAGTGTCAATTCCTCCTCAAATAAACATTCCTGCTTGTTTTCTTGCTTTTTTTTCAAACAGCTACAGGGTCATCGGATCCAGTTATAAACAGTGCTTCTCGCTAGGGTGGAGTGGAAGAGCAAAATGTGAAAGTAAATCTCTCTCACTTTTTATCTTTTGGAATACAGAACTAGAAACTGCAGAACATTTATAAAGTATAGTCCTGTTAAAAAAAGATTCCAATATAAAAGCTGTTAAGTTTACATCATAACAATATGGATCATTTGTTTTTATTGTGAATTATTTTGCAGTCAAATGTGTGTTTCCTTGATCCTCAGCTATAACCTGTAGTAAACCTGGTGGAGTGACCAATGGCAGGAGCTCCTGGGATTCTCAGGATGAACCAAAATATGGAGAGACTGTACAGTACGTCTGTGATCAAGGATTCAGTCTCACTGGGAATGACAGCATCATGTGCACTGAAACGGGTGCATACAACGCCGAGCCTCCTAAATGTGAAGGTAAGCTCACTTTATACTTGTGTTTGACATTTGCTGATGAGAGGCAGACTGAGGAGGACAAAGCTGAATGTCTTTCAATCATTGTTGAAGTTATTAAGGGGCCTCACAAGTTTACTTTTGTATGTTTCAACCCATCATTTACAATCCACTTTACATTTTTCAAACTGTGACTCACATTTGTAGATTTCCAGTCTTCTACACAGACGCTGGCTTATATTCATTTCACTGCAATGTGAAAAATCAGCTTGCAGAAACTTATTCAAGATTCAAACATGCACTGTGAACATCCTGCTTTTCAAGCTGGTGCGTTCAAGTACATTCAGACATCAGTGAGATGCATTCACAGGCAATTGAATTGAACATAGAGAAGACTGAAAGTGAGACTAAACCTTTTTGGATTTTTTTTTTAAGAGTAGTATGCTAGCTAACGTTAGCCATATGTTGTTTCTGGAAATATTATCATTCCTGGAAAGTACTGACAATGTCGGGCTAACCTGGATGAATCCGCAAGACATTCCAGAGGTTTAAAACTGAATCTTTAACTTGCATTACCACATAAAGCGTGAAAAAAAGTAGTGCTGACCAAGGTCAAACAGGATTTAAAATAGACCATAACTCCTGTAAATCTGCGCCCTGCCCGAGGATCAGTCTGTGCCAGGAATCCAACTTGTGAATCTTCAGTTTCTACTTGGCTTCTTCCTCCTGAAGGCCGCACAGAGCTCACTAACAAATCTCAGATATGAGAGTGTTGCAACTAAGACGAGTGTTTAGCAAGTAGCAAAGTTCAAGTGAAAGTCGATTTTCATACTGTTGAGAATCAATTTAAAACTGTGGCTGCCTGGAGTATCATACACCAAAAACACCTGCCACGCTTTGAAATGTTGGCATGTTATGTGTGCATGATGTAACAGTTACTGTGCTAAAACATGCCGACGTGGTCCTATAATCACATTCACACACTGCGTGATCAGCTGTGAGTGTGCAATGCACCTTCACGCATCGGTAAATACTGCACTAAATTAAATAAAGAGCACTCATACTGTAGCTGTTACTAAGGACACTGAGCATTTCTCACAGCTGGCAGGTTTAAACATAATCACTTAAAGCCCTCTCACAAACTCCTCTCCAGACTCAGAGCTCTACTCTCCATTCATGTGTGTACTCACTGCACGTTTGTTTGTGTACTAACTGCTACACTTATCCTCCCAAGAGCTTAACCGTGTATTAAATCAGGAGCAACCTTTAGAAAAGAGTTGGTCTAGATTGACTTCACCAAAGTAATTGATTAATTAATTAATCCCATTTCATTTCTTTCTGTGACCCAACATTTAGTACAAAGAGAAGCATGGCACTGATGCAAAACTTTTGTTTGCCGTTCAAACACTTCCTGCATGTTAAAATAAGACTACGTGCATGCTCCTCTGCCATTGTTTTTTAAAACTGCTGATGTTCTTTATTTAAAGGTCAGAACATTTTAAAAGTGTTTTTATTTGTAGGTGTGTCAACAAATGATAGAATAACAATGACAGTGTTTACACCAACACCTGCAACAACAGAACAAGGTATACAGTACAAACATTTTACAAGCAGAAATCGATGATGTATGAAAATGCTTAACATTTTAAACTCAGATTTAAAGATCAAATGATGTATCTTGGGACAACTTCTCTTTGTAGGTGGCAGAGATATTTTGACGACACTTTCACCTATCAAAGACACAACTGTTACAAACAGTGCAACAACTCCTCCACCTTCACTACAAGGTACAGAAACCTGTCTGAAACCAAGTCAGCCAGCATGCTATTACGTTTAAAGAACCTTTAAAGGAAGAATGTGCAACTTTTTAAATCCGGTAGATGTCGCCCCTTGAACAACAGCATTAAACCAAAACAAACTGCGGTTTGGCCACACCTCCACTATTCTGAAGCCTCCGCTCTCTTCCAGCGACACACCTCCATGCTTTAAAATGCTTAACATTTTAAACTCAGATTTAAAGATCAAATGATGTATCTTGGGACAACTTCTCTTTGTAGGTGGCAGAGATATTTTGACGACACTTTCACCTATCAAAGACACAACTGTTACAAACAGTGCAACAACTCCTCCACCTTCACTACAAGGTACAGAAACCTGTCTGAAACCAAGTCAGCCAGCATGCTATTACGTTTAAAGAACCTTTAAAGGAAGAATGTGCAACTTTTTAAATCCGGTAGATGTCGCCCCTTGAACAACAGCATTAAACCAAAACAAACTGCGGTTTGGCCACACCTCCACTATTCTGAAGCCTCCGCTCTCTTCCAGCGACACACCTCCATGCTTTAAAATGCTTAACATTTTAAACTCAGATTTAAAGATCAAATGATGTATCTTGGGACAACTTCTCTTTGTAGGTGGCAGAGATATTTTGACGACACTTTCACCTATCAAAGACACAACTGTTACAAACAGTGCAACAACTCCTCCACCTTCACTACAAGGTACAGAAACCTGTCTGAAAGCAAGTCAAGCAGCATGCTATTACGTTTAAAGAACCTTTAAAGGAAGAATGTGCAACTTTTTAAATCCGGTAGATGTCGCCCTTGAACAACAGCATTAAACCAAAACAAACTGCAGTTTGGCCACACCTCCACTATTCTGAAGCCTCCCCCCCCCCCCCTCCACTCGCGTTCGGACGAAGGAGTTATCAGTTAGAACGCACCATAATTAAGCACCATTAAGCGCAGGCCGCAGACAAAATGTTCCTTTGCTCGAGCTGCAATGGCCTGCATTGTTGTGTTAGCAGACTAATATTAGCGCTCTTTAGTTAGCTCATATAGCTTCATATTGCACATAAATTGATACAGAATGACTGTGATCTAAAGACACTTATGTGACATCCAAATAAGCAGTGAGTATGTTGTTCTTCTTTTCTCTAGTCCTTGACTGAAACAGCTTTAAACACAAGGCCGTCCAGTCCATGTAAATGCGATGTAAACACAGCTCCAACAACAGTACAGCTGTTCTCACTCAGAGAAGTCCTTACTCAGAGAGACATTTACAGAGGATATACAGAACTTTATTTCTGCTGTATTTATGTGTAAAATGTTGCACATTCTTCCTTTAAGACACAGTATTTGACAGCATGAATGGATTATGTGCATGTTGCATGCATGAAGTACTGTAGTTCATCAGTTTAAATAGACTTTTTTAATGATCAACACTTGGACTCTTTATCATTCTGATCGTTCTGTTCAAAGGTGGCAGAGGCATTGTGACAGGTGAGGATAAAGATACTCCAACTGCTGTAGCATCAACAACTTCATCACAAGGTATTGAACGACTCAATGGAAAAGCAGTGAAGTTTTAAATCGTCTTTCCATTTGGAAGTTTTAACGATTACAAGCTTAGGTTTAATAACAGGCTCCTGCTTGTGGAAATGTTACTGTACATCCAACGAGCAGATACTTTTCCTATCAGGACTTCACGTTGTACCTTTAAACTTCAGACAGCTGCAGACTTCTAAACTTAGCGTGTGTCATTTCTTCTTGGTCTGAGATGTGTGCTTTCAAACCCGGTGATTTTTATTGGAACGTGTGTTCTTTATGGGAAAGAAATGACCACTCGTGGAAAGTATAAACAGCACATAAGTGAAAAGTAATGACCTCTTTTCTAAGCTTCCAAACGGTTTACAAGAGAAATAAATAATCAGTGTAGACAGCGAGAAATTGCTCCATTGATGTTCTTAAAGCTGCTTGGTTTGTATCGATTTGACCCCAAAATGTACCTTTAATCTCTTATCTTAGCTTGCCCTTTGCATTATTAAGTAGTGACTTGTTGTAAATTATCTTATCACACTTCCTTTTAACTGTCAAACAAATGTCTTATCTTGAAATTTTGCCGTTTTGGCGTTTGCCTGATCTGACACCTACCCGGTGGCGGCACTTTGAGGCTTGAAAATAGCAATATATAAAATAATCAATCCTGTTGCCGATGGTATGTTGGCATTTATAGATCATATAGAGACAGTAGTATTAATTTGTGTCTGCTTCACTACCAGCTTAAAACTCCTCACATGAAATTTAAAATACAAACACGAACACATTAAATGTACAGAGAGAATGACATTCTGGGAAATACACTTTCTGTATTTGAAGTGTTGGAAGGAACAACATTGACAGTTTTGTGTGTTGAATGAGTTGAGGCTGCTTCTTGGCTCTTAGCAGTTGCTAGGCAACAGATCAGAGAATCCAGGAAGCCTCTTCTCACAGCCGTGATGTAATCTTGCAAATAACCCTTTGTAAATGATTTGTTTTGTTTTGTTAAAGATTAGACAGACAAAGATTAGACAGAGATGACATGTTATGTTGGGAGTTTTTCTGGCTGGATGATTTTGTCTTCCTAGATGTTTCCCTTTTTCCCAGTCTTTGAGCTAAGATAAAATAATCACCTGCTGGATATTGTTCAGTAACAGACACATATGATAGTGGGGATCAACCCACTTCTTTTTACTCTACTAGCTAACCTTATGTAACAAAGTGTATTTCCCAAACGGTCACACTGTCTCTTTTAAGACGGCCTTTCTAATTTGTTGTTTGCAAAGCACAGGACAATCATTTTAATTCACTGACTGGAGAGAACTGTCATTTAATATTATCAGACATGCTTCACTCACTGTCCCTGTTAATATACTAATTAATATTGTGAATATAATTGTGGTTTGTTTTACCCCTCACTGATGTGACATGAAGACACTGAGTCTCTAATCAGCTGTAAACAAAGTTGACTTAAATGATTGTACGAGATGTTCAGTTTGTACTTGTGTTGTAGTACTCGAAATCGGTCTTGGTCTCGAGACCACTTTCTGATGGTCTCTGTCTTGTTTTTCGGAATCAAACGCATATTTACTCGGTTTTGTCTCAGTGTCAGACTGGGCAGACTCTGGATTTTATATCAAGACCAGTCAAGACCATCACTGACGAGCTTCTTTGTCATGTCATCACTGCGATTAGAAGAAAAACAGCTCTTTCTAAAAGAACAAATAACTTCAATTCATTTGTGGGTTGATTTTTATCCCCCGGTTACAGCCGCAACCTTCCCGGCATTATGGTCTAAGTGAGTGACATGCATGATGCACACCAGATGATGATTTTTCAGTGATATTTTTGGTCTTAGTTTCGGTCTCGCCCTGCCTTGGTCTTGGTCCTGATTGGTCTCGATATCTAAATGTCTTGGTCTCGGTCTCAGAGCACTCTGGTCTCGTGTATGTCTTGGTCTCCGTTCGTGTGGTCTTGACTACAACACTTGTTTGTACAGATCTTTTTTAACAGAGGTTGATGTTGATTTTAATGCAGCCGAGCTCAGTCCTGTAATTACGGTTCAACAAGCTGACATATTAATGATACACTTTTATACTTGCAGACATGCATGGTGCAACTGATGAAACCACCCAGGATAACGGTGAGTTCCTGAGCTCCATTCGTACCAAGATGTCAGTATGAGGGGTTATTAATGCCTTTAAAATAACCCTGCATGTGTCTCTTTCAGGACATTTACCTGTTATAATCAGTGTGATATGCACTTCAGCAGGTAATGTAAAAGTCTTTGGTCCAATAATTATTACTTTGTCTCCATTTACAACACAGAACAGAATTAAATATTTTACTTTTTTCTCTGCAGTGGTGTTTGTAGTTGTTATCTGTATAAACAAGTATATCATAAGGAAAAAAGGGTGAGTTTAATATTTTACTTTTTAAATATTTACTGAATGACTCGTATCCGATTCTGCTTTCTATCCTTGCACGTTCTCTCCAATGCACACAGTAACAGGTCAATGTGGGCACCATATTTCTGTGAGCAAATACAGCATGGGTAACTTACTGTAGCTAACTCTGCAGCTGGTTCAGATTCCTCACTGAAATCTAGATGTCTGTTTTTCCGGACTTATGCTTAGGAGAATGAGGGAAGTCAACAGGAAATCCTTTAGCTAAACCTGTTGTGACATGGAAAACTGTATCAGGGGGGAAATCCCTTCTGGTTAGATATTATCCATGTGTTTTTCATGAGTTAAAAACATATGCATGATGTTTGTAAGTCACATTCTGTCTACACAGAAAGAGGCAGACTTACAATGTCTCTTACATGACATTATTTATGCATGACCTAAATGTTGACTAAAAATCAAAAGATGAAAGAAAGTCACTTAAAGTCTGTGTAAATCTATAAAAATGTTTATTTTAAAGGTCCCAAATTCACCATGTGTTTCTAACAATAATATGCGTCCCCAGTCTTTCTACAAACCCCCCAATTATGAGACCAAGTCCGTCCTCTCCGTCTTTTGCCTGCTCCACTGTTCAGAAAATGTGTGCTCAAACAGGCCGTTTGTAGATTATCACTTGGGGGAGGGGTTACTGCCCTTTGTGATATCACAAGGGGGAAAATCTCCAAACGGCCTGTTTGAGCGCACATTTTCTGGAAAGTGGAGAAGGTCAAAGACGGAGAGGATGGGCTTTTCTCATAATTTCGGAATTGTTAACAGGCTATGGACACATATTAGTGTTTGAAAAACATGGTAAAGTGTTTTTTTCTCATTATGTGACCTTTAAGTTTCAAAATCATGAAAAATTAAGCAGTCATTTCTGATCTGCTATGGGCGTGGCCGTTAAAAATGGCCAAAAGCACGCCCACTCATTAGAAAGACACTCCTTGTAAATGTTCAGACGTGCAGTTCAAATTCTTTATATTTTGTCTGCTGGAGAAGATGCACTTGCAGAATGAAGGCATAGCTAACATGACTGCAGAAACCAAAGATGCTAAAGTGCTCAATAGATTTATATCATTGAAGCGCTATGGAGGCGGGATTAACCAGAGGAAATCCCAGTGCATCATTGAGCCCCCCTAATTGGCCCCCAAAAACCTAAACCTTACAGTGATGAAAAACATTCTTGTGGCCAAAATCCTAAAATTCAGTCAGATGAAGTTTACAGTTTTTTCAGATGTTTCCAGCCATTTTTCCCCTTCATATTTATTGTGTTTGGAGACCAATTTCTGATTTTGCTTTACACTGACTTTAACACTTCTAACACCTGAGAGGTTTCCTTGGTGCATGAAACTTCCATTAACTCTAAAACCAAAGCTTTGCATATTGTAAAAAAACATACAAAAAAAATCCAGATTCTCTCAAAGGTGCCGTCACTAATCTATCTCTGTGGAATGCTTATTAAAACTAATAAGATTGCATCATACGAATAACAGAACTGAGTAATTCTGACACGCATTCCTTATTTGATGACACTTTAGCTCATATGACACCAGGGAGGACCTGAAGCCGGAGTTATTACAGTTCCAAAATCTTTAGATTGCCCGCCTCACTAAGGTACCGGTCAACTTCTGTGTATTTACTGTAATTAAAATCTGATACCACCACAGTACCCTTTGAAAACACTTATAAGCTTTGTACAAGATACTTCCCAAATGTTGTACACTCAGTTTTAATGAGGAGCTAGAAATACATTATAAATGCTAAACAAAGAGTTTCAGTTCTCTTTCTGCTCTGCTGTGTGAACGACGCTCACCTTAAACCCTTCTCTCTTCATGTCTTGTCGACTGCAGCTTGATAAATGGAACGTTGCCTATCTGTTCAAGAGCATCTGTGACCCCGGACAGACGTGCCGACAGATTATAGCGGCGCCTCTCGGGGTTGAAGAAAAGGAAATCTCACTTTACTGTCAATGCACTTCAAAACAGCGGATAACCCAAACTGCTGCATTCGAGGCTCATAATTTAAATCAACTACCGACGATCAGAAAAGCACTTTTTGTAATGATTTATTTTTTTATGACCACTTTATTCTAAGTATTGTAAATAGATTGTGCCACTTTAGTTTCACTATTTTGTATTATTGACTTATTTATGTTGTAAACTGGAATTAACATTCTGGTCGTTGTATTATGAGATTTCTAAAGCTATTTAAACTTTTGAGTTCTGAGTTTTTAAGTGTTTTTGTGTTATTAATGTTGCTGTTTTTGTTAATACACATTTGTGTAAAAGGGATACAAGCAGCGAACACTGTGGTCAGTTCAGTATGCAGACTGTAAGAGCGGCTGATAAAGATACCATCAGCAAAATTCTTCGCCTCCTGACTTTCTTTTCATCATTGTCTATTGTGTTGGAGCTCTTTCTGCAAGCTGTGCAAAAATAATGCAAGCCTTTCTATCAAGAAGAAATATACATTACTGCCCAACAATGAACAGCGTCTACCATGTTTATGCATGCTTTCAGGGAAATTCTCAAGGAATTTTGCTAAATCTTTTTAAATGGGTTAAACAAGACACTACTGGAAGATTAGGTTTTAATATGTTCAAACTTTTGCGACAAGTCAGAAATCAGGGAGAGAGAGAGAGAAACAGGGGAATGACATGCGGGAAAGGAGCCACAGGTCGAATTCGAACCTGAGCTGCCCACTTGAAGGACTATTGCCTCTATGTAAATCTGTCCTTTTTGTTCTGCATTTCATGGGACTATATATTCTGTAAAAAAGAATAAAAGCCTCGATTCAAGAGACGACCTTGAAGCTAAATGTTAAACATTTTTCCCTTTTAACAAAGGAACAGTTTTTAGTCCTCAAAGGAGGAACTCAATGGTAGCATTGATAGTCATGGCAGCAGAGAAAGGCCAGGCAGTAATCCTGGCAGGGGTGTGGACGAGTACAGAGGAAATCCCCTTAATAAAAGTGACTCCACTGTTTCATTGTACCCGGGTCTGCCAGAGGCCTGAACTGTGCCCTCAAGGATCAAAGAAAACGTGACGCTAAATTACTGTCAGTCATGTATTACAGTTTGTGACTTTGACAATAAATGAGCTTCAGAGGGATTAAAGGAGGCTGTGACTAACTTGTGAAATCTGGAAGAGGAAAACATGGCCATAAAGAAGATATGCACTCATCATGGCAGTAATTTATCTTAGTTATGTGGACAGACAGTATGATCAGAAAGGGGGGAGGGGGGTTAGCATTTTTCCCAGAGAGAGAGAGATCTGGATCTGAACAGAAGTGGTAGTCATCAGCTATCCTCCACAACCAGCTCCTCCTGAAAAAAAAAATATATATATGAGGTAGCTGGGGTGCTGGATAACCTAGCAGTTGAGCCCCATGCACAAAGGCGTGTCCTCATGGCAGCGGCCAAGGGTTCGAATCCAGCCTCGGCTCTTTGCTGCATGTCATCTCCCTCTCTCTCTCCTCCCAACTTTTCCTGTCTCTCTTCAGCTGTCCTATCCAATAAGGGCAAAATGGCCCCAAAAAGATATTTTTAAAAAACATACAAAAAACCAGGGAGCCACATTTCTGAACCACATTTTTTTCTTTCATTACAATGACTCCAGACACTCTTGTATGGATTTAGAAATGGACTAAATAAACTCTGAATGCTGAATGCCAAGACGAATGTTTCCAATTCATTTGATACATACTCTCCACTTTGCCAGGGGATTTGCCAAAAACTACATTTCCCAGTAGTTTGAGGACATAATGCAACATTTAAAAAGGTGAAAGTTCAAATCTGTGATAGCTTTTGACGTTAAAATGTCTTGAAATGACTGAAAGTATTGAGAACAAACAGTTGGGAAAACAAGAGGCTCTGGAGACAGACGGTTAAAGAATGAGGAGAATTCCGATTCCGATTCAGTTTTATGATTTGCTTACGTTAGACAAAGAAGTTCACAAATTGAACAGATTTTAAAATGTTTGATTATATCCTTCTAAGTGTGTATATTTATCATTTTGATTTAGCTTCCCACCCTAAGTGTGACATCAGAGCAAAAATGGCTGCCTTGTAAAAACGATAGGATACGATCGTAGTTAGATGGCTGTCAGGACAAAAATACTCCAACTCAGAGAAAAGTTCAAATCATGAGGGTGTAACATGACAATTTAAAAAGGATCAGGTCGAACAATCCCTCATCCTCTTAGGACTGTCCACATACAGTGTAATCACAGTTTATTAGATTAATCACCAGGCCTATAGTGCAAAGTGGAGGACCACCCGACTGATGTCATATTATTTCAGCACCTCTATACTCCAAGAAAAACATCATAGATCATACCAAAACCAAGTGAGCACTCTTCAAGGGTGCACGTGAGGGACGAGCCATGTGAAGCTCACGTTACAGGGCAACCTTTCTAAGTGCTTAGTCACCGTACAGTTAACACAGCGGCTTGACCTCAAAATAAATCTGCCTCTGGCTCAAGGATCCACGTTTAATCCAGTAAGGGACTATTTGAGTGTCATAATGACACAAAAACCTGCTTTACTGGTTCACTTCTGTATCTTACAACAGACTGGGAATTGACAAATCACTTGAGTGACAGCAGGAAGCGTTGCCTGGTTTCCTCCCTCAACAAGTTTTCCATTGCTACAACCACAACCACTGATTCATCTTTCTTCTCTTTCTAAACTTGTTTCTTTTCCCACTGTACTAGTTAAGAACCAACATTCCCAGTCTGGCTCGTATCAGCACTGGCGGAACACCTTTGAATTTTTATTTTGATTCCAAAATATGAGATCATAGAGAACTTGTTTGAACAGCTGAGCACCATTCAGGCATTTTAACACGTTTCCAGGTGTCTGTAAAGCCTGGAGACTTTGTAGAGATGTATTTTATGTTTCACACACATCAAAATGAAAACATGACATTTCTATATCCCTCTTGGCTTTCAACAGCTTTATAGTAGGCTTTCCACTGGTCTGTATCCTGTTTGTGAAGGACGGGAACATGGTGATGATTAACGTGTCCATCTTCTTTCAGCCAATCCTTTCACAGGAATTCCTTTTGTACCAAACACTTTCACTTTAACTGAACTAAATACAGACTATTTTAAAGATGATGAGGACATTGATGTTTAACTTTTAGCTATAAAAACACTTATTTTAAATGTATGGACACGCTGCGAGTGGTTTACAGTAAAATAGTTAAAAATACCATCATGTTGTTTTAAATACAGTCTTTAAAAGATTTTCAAACATATATCTTTATAACATGTTTTAAATGTTACATTTCATGTGATCATGGGAATCATTCACACATTTAGAGACACAACTTATCTAAAACATTAACATTTCTAAATATAAAAAAAGAAGCCATTAAAAATACGACGATGTGCTTTTTTCCTGCCTTTTCTGTCAGAGATTGGATTGATTTATAACTCAGAGTGAGAAAGAAGGGAAGGATATGAGGGACAGGAGATAACCCGGGTCCCCCGTTTGGTCTACAACCTCTTTACATGGGGCGTGCACACTATTCACTAGACTACCAACATTTTATAAACTCAGTGTTTTTTCACTGTATATTTAACGTTGATTCACACATTTATAGAGACAACGCCCCCTTTTGTTTTATTGGGGGGGATTTACTTTGGGCTTTTTAAGCCTTTATTGTAGAGAAAGGACAGTGGATAGAGTCGGAAATCAGAGAGAGGCAGAAAGAGTAGTAAATGACGTGCTGGAAAGGAGCCACAGCTCGGATTTGAACCCAGGCCGTCCACTTCGAGGACTACAGCCTCTGTACATGGGGCAAATCCGCCACGGGCGCCCCACAACGACTCCTTTTAACCATTTGTACACATACTGTAAGCACACAAAACTTGCGTTTATACTGCTACATGGGACATAAAGATTCTGATTATTATCTGAAGCTGGTGACAGTTTCCTGGTCAAAATATTCAAGCAAGAAAACTCGATGTGACCAGATCAGAGCTGATTTTTCAAGACCAAGACTGAGAAGCATTTTAGTGGTCACGACTTTATTATCATTCAATTAGAAGCCACAGCAAAACAAAGTATCAACTGTGCACACTTGCTATAAACTGTGTCCTCTCAGTTAGATGAGTATATCTGTGGATATCATAAATACGTGCTTAAATCTAAGTTTAAGAGAGTTTATTAGCAGAACAGACACATTTAAAGATTATTTGTGATGTTCTTAATGTGTCACAGAGATCATTCTCTTTCAGGCTGTTTCAAATCAAATACAATGCAGCCAGACTTTAACCTGGCCCAGTGATATGATCTTTTCAATACGATTAGTTTGTTATAGAGTCGGGTCACAAAGAGGAGGAAATCCTCCCGTCAGGCCTGTGTGAGACTCTCCTCTTTATCTTGTTCCAGACATGTGTTCAAGCATGACTGGAGGGAAATCTCGCCAGAGGAAGTGATCCAATTTACACATGAAGTAAACAAGGAAAAAAATAGCACCCAGCACACACTCACGCTGACACGTTCCTGGGGCAAAATACTGTAGAATGAATGTGGCAACCCAACTGACGTGCATAGCAGAATCATTTACATAGTGACACATAATGTGGGGAATGTGGTTAGAGGGGTTATGGCGCAGCAGAGTTTTGTTGTGTGTGTGTGTGTGTGTGTGTGTGTGTGTGTGTGTGTGTGTGTGTGTGTATGTGGGGGGGGGGGGGGGGGGTGAATAAAAAAAAAAAGGATGAACCCACTTGTTGACAAAAGGCTTCTCTTTAAAGATGTTCTCATGATTTCAGCAGATGGACATCTTTAGAATGAAGACAAACAAGACATAAACCGTTCCTACTGTGGCCTCTGCAGTCAAACAGAAACAGATGTTAAGCGAGAATACCCACCATCAGTGTGGCAGTTATCTCAAAGTAAACATTTACATTCTTTAATAGAGTAACTCTGTGTTATTATTACCTTTAACAAAATGGATTATCAGTTTTATATAGAGAACCACCCCCATTCTAACTTCTCTAAAACATCTTTAAGGCATTACACATCAGGTGAAGTAAATCACTGAGGGCCACAGGTGTTAAAAATCAGCAAAAAGCTACAGAAAAATAAAGGAGTAAAATGTAAGATATCCACTGAATTCAATCACAAAATGACCTGAAGGGAACATGCTGTGTAGAAATACTGGCTTCTCTGACAACAATGCAGCAGACAGTATGTTCTTTTAAGTTTCGATTCCGGTTCGTACTGTATTGGTCTCTATTTGTTTTGCCCAGAGAAGGTTGCGGACAATTAAGCTTCAGTGTTTAGCCAGCTCTTGAAACCTTTCCCTTCAGATATGAGACCAGTTATCACAGCACACCAACAGGTGTTGCAGCTATGATTCAAATATAACTTTTATTAGCTCCATGAGCAGAATCGTGGTAAAACTAGGATAAATATTGGAGATGCTTTTAACAAATTGAGAAAGGTTAGAACACAGAAAGAGCTGGCTAAACACTGAAGCTTCATTGTCCGCGACATGGCAACCGAGAGCATCGACTCTAGGGAGGAGGGGGAGGGGGGAGACAGCTCTTTCCAATTTGAAATGCTACTTGTCAGAGTTACATATTGCGCCTTTAATATAATGCATCTGGCGCTTGTGCCATATTGTATGTAACAGTTTGAAAGCTGTTGCTTTGTCCATGATTCTTTATGTCCGATGACTACTGACACCCTTTTAACCCCCTCTACAAGTATCAGTAATCTGTGGTTCTACTTGTTGCTGTGAGTTATTTCCCTGCCATGACGGATGCTAGCCGTCGGCTGTAGTCTTTGCTGTGTGTTCAAGGGCAACTTTTTATCCAAGACTAAAGGCGACAGCCTTCGTCGCCACTAGTTCTCGGCTGTCTGCTTGGTGTGTCAGGGCCTTAAACCTTTATCATATCCCGCCCTTATTATGACAGCTTGGTTTTACACTTTGCTTTTGAGTTCAGCATTTGAATCAAAAGTGAACCGCTCGTCCTTTTGTTTTTGGGACAACGTGTCTCATAGGATAGTTTTTATTTCATTTTAAATGGATCTAACCTTAGGGGAGGCTCAAGCCCTAAAAGAGAACAAGTTATTGTATTCTAACATTAGCTAATACAATAATATTCTTAAAACAACTGGACATAACAGACCTATCAAGCTTCCAGACACAAGTGGAGACATTTGATGTTATTTTGTTTGGATCAGAATCAGAACATTGTGCATTTTTTTTAAAGTTCCAAAGTCTTCAGTTCAGTTCAGTTCAGTCCTTTATCGTCCCTGCAAGGGAAATTTGATTTACACCAGGGAGTTAAAACACAAAAAATAAAACGACATAGGGCAGTGCAGCACAACCTGATGTAATAAGAACATGAATAGAAAATGTGACTGTTCGTTAAACATATCACTGGAATGGTAGCAATAGGTGTTTTCGTACCGCAGGAACTTTTTCATGGTTCTAGGAACTGTTGGAACCCTCCTCCTTTTTTATTCATTCCACACTGCAGGAGCTTTGAACTATTCTAGTTCCATGAACCCAGTTTAGAGGAACCTGTTTAGCTCCTCCTTCGGAGTAGGTACCATAGCCGTGTGAATACAGACAAAGAAAAAGTTCACATGATGTGTAGTTCTCAGGGAACTCTCTAGTGGATAGTTCTTCTTTAAAAAAGTCCACAGAAGTGTTTAGTACGAAAATACCTAATATAAAGTAAGTGCTGCTTGAAAGTGCAGTCGAAGTGTAAAGAAGATATTGCATTAATTGCATTACGAACATACAGAAATCTGTTGCTGTTAGACCTGGGCAGCCTGTGCCTCTGACCAGAGGGGAGAAGAACATATTCCTCCTAGAGAGGAGGGTCAGAGCTGGGCCAAGATTGACCTCACAATTTGTCAGTTCCAGATATCTGAAAAGGAAATCTCCTGAGTGTCAATTATTTCACTGGATGTTTAAACGATACTGGAGATAAAACAAATGGTTAAAATGGACTCAAAAAAATATCCGTAGAATAAATGCATCAGTGTCTTGTCCAGATGAAAGTATTCAGTCTGTGCAGAAAGTAGAATCTCTGCAGGCCCTTTTTTGCAGATTGTGTTTGTGTTCTGGTCATGATTCAGGTTTTTTTCAATTAAATTATAACAGTCAATATTCTCAACAGTTGTGCCTTCCATTCATTGAACATAGAGGTCCATTTTAAATCCTGACAAACTCTTCATTTCTTGAATATATCGGTTTCTATTTGAATTCTTGCGTATGTGTTTTCTTCTTGTAATTTATTATTTTAATTAAGTTGTCATATTTAGTCTGTTTAAATGTACTATTGAGGTCATCACAAGTGATCACAAAAAATATATTTTACAGTGCTTCAGATCTTCATGTGTGTTACGACTGATCTGAAGTTATAATTATAAGTCTTCCTCCAAAATCTGCTGATCTCAGAGGAAATCCTGACTCTCCAGCAATGTTACACAACCAGAAACACCAGCGGTCACACTCACCACATCACAGGGAAGCTGACTTACACAGCACGTCAGAGCAGGGCATGGGTCCGCTCTGATGAAACCGATGACGCTCCAGCCTGATGATGTCATCTTCAAAAGAGACACTCCTAATGAGTCACACTGCTCCAAAGTGAAACAGCATGAAACAGATGAACAAATAGACACGTTCGTGTTTGTTTGTCGATATAGCAACACGCTCTGCTATGAATACATCTTCACCGTGTTGTCAGCCTGGCTTCTTGCTTACACCAGAGATAGACATAAGATCATGCTGCAGGAGATTGATGCTCCTTTAGCAGTGTGCCATTTGAAGCCTTTTGAATTGAGCTTTGACTTTAAGCTCAACACTTGACCGTCTGTTTGAGAGGGTCAGCAGGTAGAGGGGGGTCATCAGAGCGCTGTGATAGACAACACTCGCCTGCAGTTACCGAGTGAAAATGTTGAATAAAGATCAGGATAAGAAAGTAGATCAGGAAGATGCTAAGACTTGATATAAAACATGGCTGGTAATGACTCAGAGAGACATTATATACTTGATTTCTGCTGTATTTATGTGTAAAATGTCACATATTATCCCTTTACTTGCAACTGATTATTTAATTATTCTTTAAAAAATATTTGACATGCCATAGGCTAATAAGTGGTCAGTATTAACCTCAGGAGTGTTTATCATTAATTCATTTAAATGAAGACTCTCACTCATTGATTCAAAAAGACATCCGTGCTAATGATTCTGTCTGCCCTCAGACGTGTGCAGGGTAACATGCCCGACACTCCAGAGATTTTTTTTTGGGTGTGCTAATATCGACTCTGATTTCCTGTCTGCTCTTCATGTAATGAAACATGAGATCAGCAGGCGGGCACGTATTAAGAGATGACATGCTATAATTAAATTTCCCTTAAAGAGCTAAGCCTCTGAAGAACTGACTCTGATGATGTATGCAACAGGGAGGCTGTAACTCTGTCTCCTATTGTAACTGAGCAGAGGTGACATGAAAGTCTGAAATAATATGACCCACTTAGGCCTATACAATTACACATTATTTATCTATTGGTCAAAATTCTATAGAAAGATGAATTAGCACGAGCAGGGTCGAGCCAAATGTGCTTCATTATTATTATTCATATTTTTCAAGATATTTTGGGCTGTTTTGGCCTTCATTTGATAGGACAGCTGAAGAGAGATGATATGTTGGGAGGAGAGAGAGGTGGATGACAAGCAGCAAAGGGCTGAGGTCGGCATTGAACCCACGGCCGCTGTGATGGGGACTACAGCCGCTATACATGGGGTGCACGACACAACCTTTTTAAAATCTCCTTAAACAACTCTTATCTCTTTCATAGCTTCTAGCCACTTCTGATTATTTCTGTCTTTAAATTGCTTACTCATCTGCTTACATCTTCAGTGCTCTTGGTCTCAACCTGCCTTGCCTGAGTTTTTATGAGCTACTATGTTGCTGATGATGTTCGGGTTCTGATGATGGTCAGGTTTTTGTTTAGGTTCTTTTACTGTTGGGGTTTTGTTGTTGTTGGTTGGGTGTCTCATTGTTGTTGTTGTGGTGTTTTGTTGTTGGTTGGGTTCTTAGGTTTTGTTATGCTCCAGCATGTGTCAAAGCACTTTGTAACTCCTTGTTTTTAAAGATGGTAGACGAATACAGTTATTATTAACCACTAGGCTATCAGGCGTCCTTGAATGTGCTTCATTTAATCAGTGACATTCATCAATATAACACTGTACAGCTTTGTATCAAAACAAGTTTATTGAGCTGTGTAAAAAAATATCAACCCAGCTCCTACTGACCATGCCTCTAGACTGTAGAGGTAACTTAATTATTCTCTTATCTGTGTTTTCTATAACTCCATTTATAAGTCATCTTCATTTTTTTCATATAACATAATGTTTCTGTTTTTTTAATACCGGGTGAAGCCTAGTCATAATGCCTTTATACATTTAAGCATCACATGAGATAGAGAGTTATGCAGTACTGAATAAATCACAGTGATTCTGCACAAAGCTAACAGAAAACATACATAAACACAAATCATCATTTTTGCTCCATCAACTGAAACTGGCCTGTTACCAAGCAACCAAAACATTGTCCCTGCATTCTTGCCACTTGATTTGTATCCATGGTTACCACCTAGAAGCAGCTTTGTTTTATGTACATTTATTTGCATGTTGTGGTTGCGCAGCCAGAATGATCCAGAGATCCTGATTCATCAGGACTAACTCTGTGTGCTGTTGTGTTTATCAACAGTACTCAGAACGTGGGGCGTTGGTGGCGCAGTGGTTAGTGCATGCACGTGTGGAGGCTGTAGTCCTCCAAGCGGGCAGCCCAGGTTCAAATCCAGCCTGTGGCTCCCTTCCCACATCATCCCCCACTCTCTCTCCCCAATTCCCAGCTATATCCACTGTCCTATCTCTCAATTAAAGGCACAAAAAGCCCAAAAATAAATCTTAAAAATATAAAAAAAACAGTACTCAGAACGGCTGAGGTGGAGTGATAGATACATATAGTGAAAAGTCTCAGAACTCATTGTATGCCTCTTAACCAATCAGAATACTTGGTCAGAACTACCTGTTTTTATACTATTATTTATAGAGGAACTATTTATGAAGTTCCCGTTTGTCAAAGGTCCTAATTTGAAATTTCCAGAAAACTGTGACTGTCACTTTGAAGGAGACACAAAGACTTCAACAAGTTTTTTCTTCATTATCTTGTTTCAGAAAGAAGTTCACATTTGGCTTTAGAGATTGTTTTAGTAGTTTATTCTTGGCCAGAGTCATATGTCCTTATGTTTTGAATATGATGCTAGAATGAGGCTTATATGTTGATTTAATCCAAGGAGGAACAACTCCCGCACTTTTGAGACTTCTGCACCGAGCGGGCACTCAACCGTTCAACCACTGAAGCACTGAAGCAGATAATCCATTGATTTATCATCTCAAGTACAGAAGAAGATTGTAGCAGAAAATCCAACACAGCACGGTTGAGTGATGGTCACAAGGTTAAAGGAGAACCTAGATTCTTAAAAAAAAAAAAAAAAACAGGAAAAAAAAAAGACAACAGCTCATCAACTCATGCTTCGGGTTTTCTTTTTTTGTCTCATCAATGATCCTTTCTGGCTCGTTTTTTCCTCAGATGATGGTGTGAATTGCATTGCTGCCATCTTGTGGTGGTTTTCAGGACTTGTTACGTCAGTGCCGGAGCTGAAGACTTGTTGATATTCCCTCCGCATTGTAACCGATTTCAAATGGTGCTAGACATGATGGAAACTCTGAACACCAGAGGAAAACGGTCAGCCTTGATGAGAGGGGGTCAGACAGGCGCACTTATCCCACTCTGCTTTTTCTTCTAATCTCTGGGACATCGGCTGCAGATAGAACCGACTGAGAGAAGCAATCTGCATTTCCATCATCAGTGGATATCTTGTTTTGTTTGTTTTCTACAATCCTGGACTGTTTTACAGTTGAAGGGGTCATAAATCTTGACTAGACCTTCAAAGAATTATGAATAAACGCCATCAAACAGAAATCCCAAACTTTACATTAACTTGAGGTCGTTTCTGTCGTCCCTCCTGGAGTCTGTTCCCACTCAAGAACACCGATTTCAAATGGTGCTAGATGGGATTTTATACTCTAAGACACCATCTGAAACCAGTTCCCTGGGGAGGACGCCTTTAGACAAACCACATTTGGAAGCCATGTCCGCTTCTGCAATGACAAAGAAAAACATCACTGTCGTCACTTTCCACTTGGGACCCTGCCCGAGTCACAGTTCCCGCATGGGCTCATTAAAACAACATTAATCAACATGTTAATGTGTTTTGACAAACTGACAAATTTCAACGAAAGAGCGGGTTAAATGTGTGTCAGTGTGAAATAATATAATGAAGTCTAGATTTATTTAATTTCACATTAGTCAGATCTTCTTTTCCAGAGTGTTGCCAAACTGCTCAATTTATTCACCGCTTTGATTTTTTAATGATGATCATATCTCAAGAGGACGCTGATCTGTCATCTACGTGATTTCAAGAGATCAAAAGTAAGGACAGCTTGAAAAAGAATTCAGCTGAACAACCTAATCTATTTCTCTCTGTTGTGTCTGTATTTAAAGAGGAAAGTACGTTTTCTCTCACAGCTGTTTGAGAGTGAGACTTCAAACACTGAACCCTTTTCTGTACCTGTGGAAACTTCTGCAGATTGATTGAAACTCACCTTTTACATACAGACGTGGTGCTGAAATGACAAATAAAGACAGTAAGATAACATTAAATCAACTTTTAGTTATTTCATGTGTGAGTACCGTGCATCTGTCTTTATCACACACACTTTAAATCAAAAACTAACATGTACTACAAACAGGTTAAATCAACACAGACATGACAATAAAATATTACCAAGTTACCATGGTTACCATACTATGGAAGCATATCGAGTTCACAACTTGCGACTTCAAGCAGACTAGAATGGGCTTTAGGTCTAAACAACTACACAAGACTACCTATGTTACTAAAAGACACAAATGTCTCCATATGTCTCGAACCCAAACTCAAACAAACTGAGATCAACAGTTAGCGCTTGTCTGCTTCCTTAATGAGAGCTTCTTTTGGGATTTTGAGGTACCGATATTTTCATTATTGAGAAAAGCAAACCATATATTTTTTCTTAAATGTGCTTCGATACCATACAACTTTGATTTGAAACATTTAGAGATATGCCGAGTATGTTGATAACATGCAAAGTCCCAAAAGGATTACTATAGGGGTGCAGATGGTATGGGGTCAGGTCACGCCCCATTTAGGAGGATAAAGTCCTCCAAGGTTCAACTCCGGCCTGTGGCACCTTTCCCGCATCTCATTCCCCAGTCTATGTCCCGTTCCCTACTCTATCCACTGCCCTATCTAATAAAGACAAAAAGCCTCAAAATAAATCTTTTGAATAAATCATCATATTGTCAACCAGATTCGGAAACAGGTTTTCTTTTAATGGGTAAAGAAAAAAGAATCACACATCCTTCGTCTTTGTTTTAACCTACTTCCTACAACTACTGCTGGCCTCACCATGAAAACCCACAGCACCATCTAGTGGACTTTAAGAGCAAGTGTTTTTGTCGTTCTCGTAACAAAAGTTGAATTGGTCATTAAAATATGACATTATTGTGTTCTAATAGGTAACAATGGGTGTCTGTGGATACTGCCATTACAAATATTGCAATACTTTGCTCTGTAGTTTTTATTACAAACATAACTTATAGATTGATACATTTGATTTTATTCAAACAGCCTACATCTGACCTGTTACTCCCGTCCTTTAAAACCTGCAGCTGTCGATCTTTCCAAAGAGAGAGATGGACAGAAAAAGAACCAGGGGAAAAAAAAGACGCTGACTATTTTCTGAAACTACGCCTACAAGATCAAATACTGAGTCATGGTCGGCTCTTCGTAGAATGACACTGCATTGAGAAGTGCATCAGGTGTCCGACATCCCATTTTAAGAAAGAACATGAAACAGACTGGCACCAGAGAGGTACCCCACCAAAAACAATCTACGTATCAAAAAAATAAACCTCTGCCGCTCCCTGTGGACTTCTTTAAAATGCACAATAGGATACTGTGCCTGTCCTGGTTCTGCCTCAGGCCTCCCAGTCCTGCTCCTGGTCCAAGAGGGGGAACTGCAGGATAGAAAACTAGATCCCGAAATAGGTAAAGACTCATTAGTGCGAACCCCCCGTTGTCCACTGAATGTCTTAAGAGAGCTCATTTGTAACTTTCTCTACTGTCACTATTCCCGCTGCTATTTAATTAAAAAACAAATGACAGAAAGGCAATTAATGTGGAAAACTGCCCCGATTCTATTTGTAGTTCTGGCAGTAAAAGGCCGGCTTTATCTCCCTCGTATGGCAGAGGCTGTTGTCCTGTTGATGGGAAAAGGTGACGTAGCAACTAATCCAAAACCTTCATGTGTCTTTCGGGGACAATTTCCCTGTGTGTCACTGCCTAATCCTCTCACTGATAGTTAAGTGTTAGCGCTTCCAAAACAGGAGTAGTTGTTGTACTGGTTGGTGACACTGTCACCTCTGATGAGTCGATGTGTATGTGCATGTATTACGGCTATAATTGCTTTAGTGAAATGAACTCTGACTTTACATCCTTGATTTGGACAAACACTCACAGTGTTTACATTAAAGAAGAGTCAACGCTGAGCGTGTCTCAGGCAGACGAAGGCTGAGTCACTGCTTTCATCCATCTCCTCCATGTAACATTAGTGATCTCTAGCTCTCTTTTTTTTTATCCCTAAAAGCCCTTCTGCCGACTGTTTGGTGTGCTGACAATGATTTCTGCACCAATGCATTATCTCTGCCAGGACACCTGACCGTCTACTACTACTTAAAAGCACATCAGCTAACTTTAAAACCAAAATCATTGAAATAACGACTTTTTAAAACTAGATATAAACTCATTCTGAGCTGTAAATATATTTTCTATATTTTCTATATATGTCAAACCGTTTGCGTCGTCAGTAACAAATCTCAGCAACAGAAGCGACATCAACAACTAAAAACCTCAACAACTATCTGTTTCTAATTAAAGAGAGTTCTAAAAAAGAAAATATCCCTTTTGTTTACAACAATGAGATTAGCAGATCCCGCTGTGCATCGGGCAGAGCAGATGTTAAGAGGAGAAACTGTGTCAGAGAGAGAACCACTGAGCCTGGGCCTTTTTATAATTATCACATTTACTTTATGTTATGTAATCTTATCATTTCCAAGGGGGAAATTAACTCTCTTGATACATAACTGATATGGTTATTTTCTCCTGTCGTGCTCACAGTAGGAGGCTCAATCGACGTTATGATGTCATAGTTTTGTCCTCCGGGAAATCTCAGGGTAACTCACGATACGCAATAAGTTGCTCACAATAGAGATAACTAAACCGGTATTCTACTATAGTTAATATAAAAATCATGAAATCTGATTCACTGAAAATGAAATCCCCTTCAAAGCAAAATGCGTAAACAAAGTAATTATTCACTGCAATTTGTTGACGGTTTCCTCTCTTATTTTGCTTCATCTCTTAGCATCTGTTCACATCTGTCTGACATATCCTGCAGTCTTTTCACATTAGCCTAACTCATGTCATGAGCGTCACTATGAGAAATCATGACGTAGTGACAAGATGAGTCAAATTAGTTTAGAAATCCTTTTATATCGCCTTTTTACTCAAACATCGATACTCAGAACCAGTGATATAGTAACTTTACCACACGAGTCAGGACGATATATTGTCGTATTGATACCACCTCTTACAAAAAAGAAGAACTCCATTGTAGCGTTTTAATTTCAAAGCTAATGAGCAACTGAAAACACAATAAACTATGACAATCTGGAGGTATTTCACACAATATTTAAAGTTGTAAAGACACGCGGTAGCTAATTATCTATGTTTTGACAATGTTAAATGATAGAACTTGAAAGGTACCTATTCTAGCTAACAGTAATGTTTGCTATAAAGTGGCTGTATGCTAATGCTAAAGTTTGAGTATGTTATCGTATATAACTGGAAATTCAAGCTAACGGTGATGTAAGCAAGGAAATGGCTGTATGCTAATGCTACAGTTTGATCAAGTTGCAGAGTTTATTACTAGAAATTCTAGATAACGGTGATGTTAGCTAAGAAGGGAGTGACATTAGCTTTAGTCTGATTGTAGCTAATGAGTTACTCATGATGTTGTTTTGCTTAGAAATGTGGAGCCATGTTAATACAAATATTTGTGTTTTCATTATCTGATTGGCCAAAAACACAGTTATATTATAACAACTGTGAGAATTGCAACGATTACACAACTTTGGCGACAACCCAGAACTATGAATTACGACAATAACAGCTTTTCAAGTTCCCGACCGGAGTTTGACATCAGTGGAAAAACTAAGTTAGCTTAACGTGTACCATGCTAACAATCAAACACCTTTTTTTCCTGCTGCCAACTGTGCTCTAAAAACACTCCTTGCTCACCTGTGTCCTAAATAAAATCCTAAATAAAGCATGGCCAATAAGCTCCTCCCACAATCACGTTAAAGTAAGTGAGGTCAAAGAAACACTGAATGCCTGTATGAGTATGACAGTCTGTGTTTGTAACAGTGGAGGGGGGCAGGGTTGTGTGCGTGTGTGCACGTGCAAATAGGGAAGGTGGTTAATCCTCTTACAGATTAGAGGTCCTAATTTATCAGGAGTGAGAGGGGCAAACTCATCGAGGTAATGTGTTTTTAAAAACCACCTCTCAACATTTGTGGAATCACAGAAAAAAGACACAGTGACTTTGCTTAAATTGGTCAGAATATTGTTTAAAATTGAAATATTAATTATTTGTATATACCGTATATAAAAGTAATATGTTTGAACATACATGTATGAGCCGTGATGACCTGCAGCACTAGTACTATAGTAGTTATACAAGTGTTGTCATAAGTAATTGGCAATTTAGAGGAATTCAAACTCCACTGCACCAATCAAAGCCAAAGGTAACACAGACTTCACTTCCTGCTTCTTTAGGACAGTGAGTACCCAAAGTACCATTATGTTTGGATTATGTAAGAGCTTACATATCTCCTTCTACATTGCATCATCTTTTTCTTCGGAGCAACAAATTGCGAAATGTTTGGATATTTGAGATGGAATGAACCTGATCCTTTGGAGAAAAAAAATACAGAGGCTGCAGAGAGAAGAGCAGATTAACACTTTGTCCCCCTCTTCTGGTTCCTGCTCTGCTTGTCGAGGAAAAATAAGATGTCTTGCTGATCGCAGGTTTGGCTTTATGGGCTGAATGTCTAAAGATTTCAAAAGGGGGCTTGAACAGTGTCTTCATAAAGAAGATAAGGTTTAAAAGAAGATGGTATTGATTTGCAGTCAATCTGGAAGGAAACACTTAAGCTTTCTCAAAAGTGTCCCCCCCCATTATTCTTCCTCTCTCGAAGGCCTATTTAGAGATATCAATTAATGAGTACCTTTGCACACTGAACAATTAATGCCATTAATTATAAAAGTGAAGTCATGTACCTCCTGTGTCTCAGCACAGTTGCTTCCAGGTTTTTTTTTTCTCTGCTTGTTTTTCAGCCCGCTCTGTGCCTGGCTGCTGCTAACGACACCTGCGAACGAACGCTGCCTAACACTTGTCTATTAATACATCATCATCATCATCATCAACTCGCGACGAAGCCAGCAGTACTCCAGGTTTAATTTTAGCACTGTCATCTCTTGGCTCCGTACCACCTGCTGTTCTATATAATGTGTGTGTAGGATGGATCGGTTTTTAAAAGGCAGTGGGGCGCTCACCGTCTCGTCTGAACTCTGCTGCGTGTGGGCTACAGGTGATGCTGCTCCACCTGCTGTGAACACATCCGTCAGTGGAGTCGCACTTCTTTCCCCTCAGGAGTCTCTCAAAAGTGCTGGTTTTGCTGCATTTTGGCCGCCGCAGCATCTGCTGAATTGCATTTGCTCCAGCTGAAAACCCCCCCCAAAAAAAACAAAGATCAATTTTTTCAGCATTCAATAACAGCTTCATTTTAACATATCTCTCGATAAAACTAGCTTGAGCACATTTAGCACACTTGTACTAGGCCTTTATGTTAGTTTGGCTTGAGAGGCAGCGCCCCTCCCTGAAAGCACAGCAAAATAACTATTGAGGTCACGTTTCCTTGTCTGTGAAAGTGGGTCACTTGTACTAGAGTTCGGCCTCAGAAGAGTCGGTAAACATTAGTACTGCACAGGACACGACACCGGCCGTAAATAACAAATATTCTGATGAGTAAGTTCGGGGTTATTTGTCATTTCACCTTAGTCCAAACTTGCACACGGGATGTTCTCCATTAAGGTTTGCTTTGAGTGGTAGGCTTGTGATGATTACTCTGGTGACCTTTACCTGTTTGTTTCAAAACTACCATAGTGACTTTCCCTCAGGAGTCAAGTTTCTATTCAGTACATATAATTAAAGCTCTAAAGCTCTCCTTCGCTCCCCTCCCCTTCTCCTCTCTCGCTCTCTCTCTCTCTTTTCAATTCCCTACCAGTGGTTTAGCAATTCGGGAGGTCGACTGCTGATTCACCCACTGACTGAACAAATCCACTTCACAAGAATTGTGTCATTTTCATTTTCATCTCTCATCTGCCGACCCTCTGGCAGGTAAGTGGCAGGAGGCACCACTTCCTTCCTTCACACAGGGTCTTAAGGAGAATACTAGGAGTCATCTACCACTGTGACATCACATCAGGCGTGTCAGGGTCCCTTTGTTCTCTGGCAGGTGTGCATTACAAGCTCTAGTAAAGGGAAACAAATATGCAGGATGGATGTCACACGGCAACAAGAGTTAGAGATAAGAGTTCAAAACTACCGATTAGTTAAACAGCTCATGGATTTGTGTTATTTACTTTCATAACAAGACAGAAAAATAGGTGAAAAAAGAGCAAAGAGATGGAGAGTAAACTGTCTTTTCAGGGGAAAATGAGGAGTTATCTGTTTGTAAACATCCCTTCGCAGATGATAATACAAGGCAAGTATGTTCTTACTCAACAGCGCCATCTATAGTTGGGAAATACAACTTGTTTTCATCATATCAAGTGCGCACTAAAAAGCCAGATTACTATTAAAGACCTCCCGGGATCTCTGTGACGCAGCAAATGTTGTCTGACATCGTCAAAATAAAACAAGCTGCGTCACTTTTGTGTTGCTCACTTCAATTTGAAGTTTTGTTGTCCTGTGAGATGACAAACACAAGAACATCCCGTGCTTGAATGTGTGACCATGTTTGGAAAAGTGTCTGTCTCCTACATGTTTACAGATAAAGAGTTGAATTTGTCTAAGAACCCTAGTTAAAAACACGAGGTGTCAAATGATCGTGCCAATATGAACTGCGTAATATCGTCCTCTCCCACAACAGGATTACGCACTGACCATCTCTTGCGCAGCATCCTATTCCGAGCTCTTCCTTCACACGCCATGCCCGCCGACTCCACGCTTTGTTTACATCCATATCTTGACGTGAAATTCAGACACGAGTCAAGTTTGAAACCGAGCAAAACAAACACTGCCATGCCGTCACAGCATGTTCCTCCATGGCAGCGGAAATTCCCACAGGACTTCATGAGGCTTGACGGGTCCCTCGCGCTGACGCAGTTTAATTTACCTGTTGTCGTGTCGGTGGTGAAACACTCTCGATTTATATAAAGTGTTTATTTATGCTTTCTTAACAAAGCCCTCGTGCCCTGTTTGCCCGAAAAGACACGAATTTTAATTTCCTTCTTTATATAATGTTTCCATTTCTTTTCGACTCTGCCGCTCTTTACTTACCTTTAACTCAGCGCTTGAGTTGTTATGAATTACAGAGTGGTATTCTCTACGCAACATACGCAGCGTTATGTCGTTGTCGCCCTATAAAACATAAATAACTTACGTGTTTATCCCAAAGCATGTGTCCCTCCCGTGCCGACAGAGTTTCATCCATTTCCCATCCGGCACCGCTCAGAGCCGGTCCTCCTCCGACAGTCATCCCGGCTCCCGTTCCTGCCTTGTTCTCGTTGTTATCAATCTCAGAGCGCACATTCATCGAAGTGTATCCCCGTAATGATTTTCCATAGCGCAACACGGTAACCCCGCCCCTGACACTCCCCCGGCCGCTGGTTGGCCAGGCGTCTGGAGAGTCTTTTCCTCTTCGCCAGAATCACATGTGGCTGACGCATGTTTACAAACATCGGTGAGATCACATGGTAATGAGCGCCGTTTTACCGTAAACTACCTCACTTTGACGCAGCTACCAGATGTCGTGCCGAGGTCCTATTATTTACTTTTTCATCTTTTTTCAATTAAAGCATTATGAAAATTACTTAGATGTTACTATTTCAAGATCACAGACAATGCAAAGCACAGCCTGCCGATACATTTTACAGCAAAGGCAGGGATATAAGAGCTCCATCTGAGGCAAATATGGGTGGGGGGTGGGGTAAGTGATGCAGATATATATATATATAATATATATATATATATATATAGCCTATATATCATAGAACAGCAAGAGATGAATATATTTTGCACAAGTTTAATTTTTTTTCTTGTGAATGCTGAATACTTTACCCCCTACATGTCTTTACACATCCTTCAATTAAAAATTTAACAATAAGGAGAATCACTTTAATTGAATTATTAATAAATAAAAAAAAATCGTTTTATTTTAAATGGGTCCCAGGTCAAACATGCTGGTAACTATTAGACATATTGTTTGATTCATAAGTCTTCAGTTGTCCATACTCACTTACTTGAAGCTCTGGTAAAAGTGCGTTTCCCCCCATATGTGTTCCTTTTCTTCTATTAAATCAATGTTCATCAAGTGGCCTGTGAAGTAGATTAGGTGGTTTCGTGGTGGTGTTTTGTTATCCACAACTCACGCAGCAATGTGTGTGGTGACAAGACAAAAATCCTTTGCAATGTTGTTTTGGCTACAACAGATGGCAGTGTTACACTCAGAAAAGGCTCAGCTGAGAGAGTGCAGTGACTTCACGGTTTTTGAATATCCTTTGGCATCACCATTATCCCAAATAGATAGAGCCTATGATCCGCCGAAATCGACTTAAGTGACCTGAAGCAGCTACATTAAGCGTTTCTGGGCTCTATGGCCCCTTAATGTTGAAAGTGCAATGACTTTAAATTGGCTCCTGTAATTTTTCCTAATGGGCCGAATCTGGACAACAACCAGCTGCTTTGTCTGGCACAGGAGGAGCCCTACGTGAGTCGACATTTTGGGAACTTAACACAGACTAGACCTGCTTTTCTGAGTCAGGAAACCGATTGAAGGTGCAATTTTTGTGAAGAATATTAAAGAGCAAACAAGCATGAAATATATAAAAAATAAAAATTAAACAGAATTGTGTCTGTTACGTTATAGCCATCTGGTTTTACGAATGGGCCTATTATATCCATGTCAATCAATGCGATAATGGCCAAGAAACACGCAAGTAAAAGGCTATAGCTTTTATTTCTGTACAACGTGCCCCATTGATGAATATGATTAACTTACGGTAAGTGGCGTGACTCACAGCTCCACTTTACTGGCATTTACGGTAAGATATTTATCACGTCACGACTCGTCATCGACATTTTCGCGGGAAATCGCCCCCCCCCCATGCTGCTCATGTTAGACACGAACCAGTAAGTAGAAATGTTAACACTGGTCTGGTGCGTTCTCGTTGTGAGCCTAACACGTTTAAAATGAGTGCCAGAAGAGGAGTTATGTGGGAAAAGCAAACAACAACAACAACAACAACAATAACAAATAATTCACAGAGAAGAAGCCCAAGTCCCTGTTGATAAACACAAAAACACAGAGTCAGTTTAACTTAATGGTAAAAAAAAATAACGCCGTGTTGTGTGAGAAACTATTCTCTGTGGCCTTCAGTGTGTGGATAGAAAAAGCAACATCATAGCTGAAATGACAGAGGACCCCCAGTAGATGGTGATACAACACTCTTTATTGTTTGCCTGAAACTCAACGAGCCCACAGTTGAAGCTTTAAAATCATATTGTCCACAGATGTTTACTCATGCAGTCAAGTTGAATTTCCCCCCCTTTAACCATTTCTCTCCATGTGGGTCTACTTAAAATAGGCATATCAAAGCTGGAGGCTATATTGTACAAGCACATTAACACTATTATAAAGTGGCCGACAGGACCCTCACAGGTGCACATGGTTGCAGTAATGTACCACGAAAAATGAATCAAAACTCCATGGCACACTGAAAATAACTTTAGTGTACAGCATGGGCAGCTAACAACGCTAAGAATATATAAAAA
This sequence comes from Labrus bergylta, assembly GCF_963930695.1. NCBI lineage: Eukaryota > Metazoa > Chordata > Actinopteri > Labriformes > Labridae > Labrus > Labrus bergylta. The sequence continues at coordinate 20,280,009 of NC_089199.1, read as the reverse complement.
AAATACATTTGGACTATGTGGACGCGTAGCCTACGTAATGTTTGCACGTTTTAGTTTTCATTCGAGGCTGTGACCCGGAATAATGTTTACTGTGATGGTTGGTCATGTGACCAGCCTGTGTATGCGCTGTGGTTGTTGTGGGCGAACATGAGGAAGCTACAGGCGAAAGGCGCTGTTCGCCCACAATAAAATGCAGTAACCTATAATGTTATTTTCAGTGTGCCACAGAGTTTTGATTCATTTTTTCACGATTATGAAGTTATAAATATAAAAAGCACCAACGATCATCAACATAAATTGATAAAACTTTTAGATACACGTGAGGTGTTTAACCCAAGTGGCAACCTCCGGTGTTGAAAAAATGAAGCCAGTGCAAAAGTGCAAAATCCTGCAGTTCATCAAGTGTCCACTTGAGGCTGGCTCCTGGGACCCCGGAAGTTACACACACATGACTGGCAATTAAGCAGTTTTTGACAGTATAATTAAACATGTTTACTGCTTGGTACAAAAAAAACGAAATAGGTCTGATTAGTTATTGTCATCATGGGCACACACTGTGGGGTGGGTTAATTTAATGAATACATGTTATCCATAGTTAGGTGCGTAGCTGACTTGATTGACAGGTGGAAACGATGTAACAGTTCGTCAAGAGGCTTAAAACCCGCCTCAGCTCCAGCTCTCAGCCTGTTGTTAGGTTGACTGATAGTTAGACATTTACAGTCTGTGGTTTAACCTTCATCAAGCAGTTTCACTGAAGAGGGAGGGATGTTAGTATCAGCAGGTCTGTGTTTCAGTCACAGGCACAATGCCACTGATTCACAGCCATGTAGATATACAGCTGTAGGCCTCGTAAGGCTATACAGTTTTTAAAATTAATTCATCTTTATTTGAATCATTCGTTTGGCTCTGATGCCACAACTATAGTGGCTCCCAAAATGTGTGAATAAGTCAAATAAACTGCACCATAAGTGTCATAAACATTGGAAATTCAAACACACTGATAGTGTGGACAAGGAGAGCTTTGATGTGTCCGTGTAAACACGCGTGTCCTGATACTTGTTGTTTTAAGAGTAATCTTCGGTGTTGCAGTGACACGGCCTTGTTCAGTGTCACTGGCGTGCTGCTATCAGTAAACACAACACTGACCTTCGCACTCACTCAGCTTTACACCCGCTGTGTAAGTGAAGCGTTACAGCAGGCATGTATGGGCTGTCAGAGTGTAACAACAAGGGTGGAAAAAGGTCACATCAGCCAGAGGGACAGCAGTGGTTAATTTGCTGTGGCTGTACACTACACTACACACACACACACACACACACACACACACACACACACACACACACACACACACACACACACACACACACACACACACACACACACACACACGCACCAAGTCTGACTTTTCACACACTTCCTCTCTCTCCAGAGAATGAAGGGTGACCTTGTGACCAAGCTTTGTGTGACTGAAAAGGTCACATTCCAGTACTGTAGGTTGTTGCATTTTTGTCCCAAAGCACTTGCCTGCATCAGAACTCAACCGTCTCTGTCAGTGAAACCAAAACAACACTTTCTTCTTGAAAAGTAACACCATGGATTTTCTATTTCAGGGAGAGCAAATGTTGTAGTAGGGAGATTATATTTCATTACCATTTATTTTTTTTTGGGGGGGGGGGGGTTATTTCAGAGAAAAGATAAACTTTCAGGGTGAAGTCATTGAACCTGTTGGCAGGGAAAGTATTTGAAAGTAAAAAGATGAATGAGTATTTAATATCTGTTTACCATATCTTTCTGCAAATGATATGCTGCAGTCTTTTGCAAACCGACCTCTTTAATGGCTATAAGGCACCCAGATCCATTGGTCAGTCATGTATACTTGTAGTGATGACTTGTCTGAACAGTGATTGTCTTGCTACTAGCGGTTTTGTGTTTTCCAATCTGTGGCCCTGGCTCTCATAGGGTTTGTTTTCTGTACTCCCCCAGTGCAGACTCCGCCCCTCCTTTAGTGTCCAGACTGAGGGCAGCCGTTTATAGGATATCACTGATATGCAGCCCAAAGATGATTCAGTTCAATTGTGCTCTTGCAATGTGACAATACATCGCCATTGTGCCTCTTCAAACAGCGTCACCGAGTGCAGATAGTGTCTATTTGTCTGTCTGTCTGCGTATCTATCCATTCATCTCTTTCATCCAATCACCATAATACATTCATTTCATTTAATTGTTTATTGATATCAGTATAACAGTAACACAAACACTATACCATGCACAAAGAAAATAAAAAAGCATGTATGTGTGTGGGTGTGTTATGAACCTTTATATTGCTTATATGGATAGCACACCAAGAAGACATTTACAAAGTTTTACAAAACCACCACAACAAACTAAACACCAGAGATCAAAAACAAGAGAGCAGAAATCAAATAAGATTAAAACTATTTTTAAAAATTTAAAGGAGCCAAACAGATTATTTCTCTTAGTGGTAGTTAATGCTACGCATTATACGTTTTTTTTTTATCATCACAGAATTTCTAAGTCTTCCTTTGTACACAAACAATGACTTAAAGGGATAAATGACATGAACATTTTCATTCCATCTGAAAACTCCTGACAGTCCATTGAGAGTAGATCAAAGTTTTATACAAGTGATGGAGAATTTTTGCCGCCTCATTGGATGATTACAAAATCCTGAAGATTTACCAAATAATATCCACGACAAACAGTTCTGAGTGATGATAGATACTATAAAGATACATGTACAGATTTGAATAATGTTCATGTCTGAAAAGGTCGTGCACTTGATGCAGAATTGGAAAAAGAAGTTCATCTAAAAAAACATTTCGGCAGCTGTGATGTTTAATGCAGATAAGTTTGAAACAATATTACTGTATGATAAATATAATTGTAAATATGTCACTCTCACACCTAGTGTTTAAAATGGGTACTGCAGTTCAAATTCAAAACATTAACGAGAGCTGTCTCCCCCGCCCCCTCCTCTCTAGAGTCAATGTGAACGCAGATTGCCATGTCACAGACAATGACAAAAGAAAAAAAAAAATTCAGAAGCTTCTCCAATATTTATCCTAGTTTTACCACACGTCTGGTCGTCGCGCATATTAGAAAAATGCAGAGGGATTTTTAGGTCGTTTTTAGGTGGTTGGCGTTTGTCTGGCAAACCGAGGGGCGTCCAAAACGACCATGTGGGCGTGCCTCAAAACAGCCTACCTTCTCTGGTAAAAAAAAAAAGGCATTTTTTTCTCTCATTAAAGGCACAAAAGGCCCCAAAATAAATAAAAAACCTAGAAGGACATGCTGACTGTGTTAATGTCAGAGAAATCAGCACTTCAACAAAGCATGTTTCCTAAATGTCTGATGATATAGTTAGGTCATTTTCTGATTTAATTCAGTACATATCTTATTCATCCTTTAAGAAACAATTGTTAAAAAAACATTTATTTATATCACCTTTTTGCTGTCAAATTGAACCTGTTCTCTCCCATCGATTTTATTATCAATCTCAATACTCAAAAATCATCTCAAAACTTAAATTATTTAACCGTGTCCAATAAGAAGTTTCATTTGTTCAGTTGTACTTCATATTACCTGCATGTAACATGAAATTAGACTTTAGACGAAGGTCGTCAAAATATTACATACTTGATACCACATGTTTTAAAATCATCCAATCTCTGTTGTATTGAAAGATCGAATGAAAAGGGCCAAATATATATTTTTTAAACTACAGATCTGAAGTCTTTTTTTTAACCTGAAGTTGCCGCAATCAGTTATCTTGTAAAGACAGCTCTGTCATACAGATTTGTGCAGTGCACATTGACACATACATGATTAATTCACTTGCAGACAAAGTTGAGTTTTTCAGCACAGTCCCAGCTCTCCCAGCGCCCTTCTTCCGGTGAGAGAGCCCCACAGCGGCGAAGTGGGGCAGGGCAATGTGGCATCCCCTCTGTGCCCCAGGCCTGGTAGTTCATCATTCCCCCACCTACCCACAGCCAGGTATCTGCCAGGTAGCGCAGGCCGGTCCACACTCGAGTCGTCTGGGCTGCCCTGCTTATCCCTAGGGTTGCATCTAGAGCAGATTCAGAGTCCATGCTGACCAGCTCTCTCTGGTCACTGCGACAATGCTCCATCGCCTCCTCCCATGTCTTGTTCTCCTTCACCAGCACCATCTCAATGTGGGAACAGTAGAACCCCATTTTTTGTCCGCAGTCCCTTTTGCGCCACATTTTCGTTTTTTTACCTTGAGCAGCACATCTGTTGTCTTCTTCTGAAATGTTCTTTTGTCCCCATTTAAGGAACAATGCATTTCTCCCATCAGTCCACGTCCATGTATCACTGTCATCTCTGGAGAGACCGATCCAGGCAAAAGGCCTTCCTCCCTGTCCCCGCAATGCGTGGAGTGCCTCATTTTCCTCCTCGTTGCTGATTGAAGACAGATCAGTGTAATGCATTTTGCAGTGTTCTCTAGCCTCTAACCACGTCTTCTTGTCATTAACATAAGTGTCCCTATAAAACAGAGCCAACTCGAGGAGACCTGTGACCATGACAAACCTGAGAGCACTTTTCCCCATGTTGACTCGATGTCAATGTGGCCTTCTGAGCACTAACCTCACCCTGTCAACGGTCTTTAAGAGACTTGCAGGAGCAGTATAGGCACCCAATCAGAATGCATCTTAGGCTGTTATGAAAATAAGCAAAAAGCATATACAAATGAGGGCACTTAAATATTTACAAATAAGGCTTAATGGAAAGGCTTTATGGAAAACTGGTTTGAACTTGTAGGAAATGTTCATGCCATCCCGAAACACCTTCCACACCCATATCGAGACAATGGAAAAACAAACAGATTTAACCCTTAAAGTTAGTATTTTATGCGACTGCATGCAAAAAATGTGGCACACTTAACTTTCATATGAATAAAATGTTCATATCCCTCTTGCACATTTATTCTGCCATAAAAAATATATTTAGTGCAGTAAAATTGTATTTTGCTTTTACAAACAGGATTTTTCCTATATTACAAAAAAATAAAAAATACAACCACACTGTGTCATCTTGACTAATTCATTTTAGTAATAAAGGATTGAAATGTGATCAGTTCCATCAAGTGTTTCGGCCTGTGATGCACAGAATTTTCACTAGACTTGAATTGTTTCTTATACAGTCCAAATTATTGACCTGGCTAAAGGGCTCAACAAGCCCAGGTGCTCTAAATTGTACCAGCCAAACCCTCTTTGAACATTGAAACAGAACCAATTAGTAATAAACCTGTTTCTAAACTAAGGCAGTGACAGTCACAGTACCCGGACAGAAGTTTCAATGAAACACCGTCTATTTAAAGGATATTTATCTTCACAATATGGTGGAAAGAAGATGAATGAGTGGAAATAAAGAGTTGGAGTGGTTTGAGTGTGCCCTTCCATTTTAAGCAAATAATAAAAAATAAATCAACATTACACCCACTGAGGCATGTTGCTTACGATGCTTTGAATACCAGATTTGCTTTTTCAATGATGATCATTCAAACTACGCTCTTTAGTTCTCCAGTTTGTTTTTGCTCTTCCTCATTCAAAACACTGATTTGCATTTCAGTGGAAACCACAAAGGAAGAGTTTGCACGATCTAACCACGATATGGTAGGAGAAACAGTTCTCTCTTTACCACCATAATAATTCACACTACGACTTTAAATCTCCTTTGATGTTTGCTAAATAACAAATGAGGTGTTTGTATTTCATTTTGAGAGTGATACGAGAGTGGGTTTTAAAATGAGCTTACATTTAATTTGTCATTGCCTTTGGTGGAGAATAAATCAACATGTTGTTTGCTTCGTATTTTTACTTAATCAGATTTTCAAGGATCAAGAGACTGCTGCTCTGCATGAAGTGATGTGTTGATTGTGTTTTGGTGAAGTAATGATGTGTGTTTCTATCTTTTAGTGATATTATGGGTACACCAGTACTTCTAAAATAAACATTGGATCATGGACCACTGATGTGAAGTAGCTGGTTTCCCTTTAAAGCCCCTGTGTGGAGTTTTGAGCTTGTTATAAACAGACTGAAATGATTATTGATGGCTCTTTATGACCAGCAGCAAACCAGACCATCAAAAGCAAGATTGGCTTTTCCTTGTACAGGACAGAATCAGCAGAGATTAAGTGTACTGTTTTGTCCAGAGGGGGCGCCACAAATCAACAAAACCTCAAGTTTCCCACCAGAGATTTTAAGAGCACATTGCTCTTTAATATACAGTGAGACTTTATATCTTTCACATAGAGCTTTCACACATGCAGAAAACTCCTGATATTTACAAAAGGAGCCGTGTTTCATGCTCTGACTTCACCCAGAGTTTCTCCTGCCAGACCCCTAGTATTTTTATCGCAGCAAGTGATGTGAGCTGATGTGAGAACGCAGCAGGATATTCTCTGGAGAATTCAGCTCCAGCCAATGGGAGGGAGAGTGAGGTTTATAACCATTACGATCTCTGTGCACTAAATAAATGGTAATAAAAGCTGCATTGTGTTTTCTGTTCATCAGTATGTTGTTCTCTGGTCTTTATTTGACATTGTGATTCAGTGGAACTACACATAGCATTGATATGAAGGCAGGTATTCTCATTATAGCGTCGTATAGCGACTGTTCCTTCGTCCACTTCTTCTGAGTCATTTTTTTTTACATAACGTCTTACCTGAAGAGACCCCCCCGTCCCCTTTCACGTCTGACAGGGATAGTCTTCTGCTGTGAAGAGCACATATGACCAGCCAGGTCAGGAGAACCTCAGTAGCAGTCCTCCTGAAGTTATGTAGATATTTTCAGGAGTGCATGTGTGAAAGCGGCTAAAATCCTCCAGTATATCATTGGATCCATGTCTGAACCCTCATCTGTTCCCAGTTTTTTGTTCATGATACACATTTGTATTTACTGGCCTGAGCTATAGCTGATTTCTTTTTCATGATTTTCCACAGAGTATTGTTTGAGTGAATATTTCTGTGTTTATGTGGTAGCCTACTGATTGCTCTCCTGAGTCTAATTTAGCATTTTATAACATCATAAAAAAAACTATTTACTGGCACTGGTGATGAGGAATGAATATGTATGAACATATTTAAATGTTTCTGTTCTTATACCAAGTGAACACAACACAAGTAAGCTGCAGACCACCCACAGAGATATTGGAAACAGTCACAGTTTATGAGTGAGGCACAGGTACAGAGAAAGCAGGCATATTTACACATGCAGCACATTATGGAAGCAGAGGAGATAAAAAAAAAAAAAATGTGTATCACTGATGTAAAAAAAAACAGGTTTCATTTTTGGGAATGCTGAACCTGCTTGATGGTGTGTTGGAATTTCAAAGCTTTTTTTCATTTATTTTGTGCTTATTTAAAAAATGTTGCTGATCATCATTCCCAACAACAGAAGAGAAATAAGAAAGAAATGTAGACTTTGATAAAAAAACACTGTACACTATGACATCATGAAAATCAAGACACAACCACAAAAATAGACAATGTACTCTGCAACCTATCTCAGTTCAACTCTGACAAAAAGGTTAAGTTGTTCATCATGACACAAGTCTAAATTACTAATGCAAATACTAATGGCAGAAACTATTTTCCATCGTAAGAATAGATTGTTGTTAAAAACCATAGATTGTATATTAAGATGGACGGAGAAACAGCCGCTTCGGAGTAAAGCCAAAATGTTTAGAGCTCCCCCTGCTGACTTTCTGCAGCAATAGACCCCGCCTCCTCTACATTAACAGATGGGACAAGGGTCATCTGTCTAAAGTGAAAACAGTTGTCAAATACATTTTTGTCAAACCCAGAATCTGTTTTTATTTTCAGCGCTGATTGATGTCCACGTCGCCATTTTCTGAGTAGATATTTTATGTGATGCAAAAAATGCGTCATGATCGACAGCTCGGTTGACAAATGAAGTTCCTTGCAGCATTCATAACCCGATGAGCAGGTAGAGGAGGAAAAGTGAGAGAAAATGTAACAAGGGAAAGATAAAAAATTAAAGAAGGTTGTAATGGTTTGCAAAATTTTCAGAATACCTTCAAACTGGCCAGATTGGTGTATTAGCAACACATTTGTTAAAAAAGTATTTTAACGTTTGTTTGATTTCATGGGAGCTTTACTTATTGGTTTGTTGCTAACACTATGTCAACTGTCTTTGGTTTCTATACAAAAATTTTAACATCACTAGCTTTGTATTTCAGTTTGACATATAAGAAAACATGGCCGACATTCTTTGTATTGAGACTTTTTTTTTTTTTGCCTGTCATTCACTTACAGGTTTAAATAAGGTAAAAGCAAGAGGGGCTACAAAGATCATCATTTCTTGAATCACAGAGAAAAAATGAAGCAGTGAGCTTCAGTCCTTTTTACAACAGTATAAAATCTGGTGGTCTGCCTGGCTTGATTGGTTGAAAAATTTCTCGGCTTCTTCGTCAGGGATCAACAGCACTTATTTGGCATTATTTGGGGATTTCTAAATGATTGTGACACACACGCTGAAGTCAGGGCGTCTAACAAACCACAGTCAGTGCCCTGCTGAGTCCCCAAAACAGCGTACGCAGACTCCTCAGTGATCCCCGAACTTTTCACATTACAGGCATTGTCATTATCTTCTTCATAGTCATGAGCTTCATCATTGTTGTTTTCATCATCGTCCCGAGAGATGCAGGTGTAGAAGAGGAAAAAGGGGGAGGTGTATTTATTCAGTGGATTGTTGTTGTATTTGTCTCAGTGTGTGGAGAGTCTCTGAGGGGGATTGTGGGTAGTGAGTCCCAACCAGTGACAGTAGAGCGGGGGGGGGGGGGGGGGGGTTCATGATTCACATCTCCGTGTCAGCCACGGGGGTCTGGGTGGCAGAGTGTCCGTTAGTGGTGGGGGCGGGGTTGTTCCCGTTTTCAGGTGGAGACTCGCCGTTTACCGTGGGCTTGTCGAGGGGCTCCTGAGGCAGGGGGGCCACGGACACCAGGGTGTTAGCCTGGTTCTCCTCGTCCACCTGGAAAGTGTCAGCCTATGACAAAAAAAAAAGAGTCAGATTTAAGAGCTGATTCAGCTACTTTTTGTCCCCAATGCCATCAAATATCTTAATCACACTTAAAAGAGAGCCTCATACCTCATACTGCACAAAGCTTGTTATATCACTACTGAACACCCTTTAATATTCACCAATTAGAATCTAGTACCCTCCTTTTTACTGTAGACATGAAATAAATAACATTTTTGCACACAAGTTAAAGCCTAATTTCTTATTTTTATTCTTTTCTATTTCACACAAGGGAGGCGATGCGATGCAAAGTGCAGCTCTGCATTCTGGGAAATAAACATGACATGTAAACAGAAAAAAAAGCATTCAGGTAAAAAGAATGCTAGAATAAAGAGATGGAAAATAAAACCTAATTGATAAGAGAAGAAAAAAGAAAAAAGAGAAAAAAGACGATGACATGAAATTCATTCATCGTTGAAAAATAAACTTAGCAACACAGAAGATAAAAGTCTAAAAGACTGCCACAGAAAAATCTGCTCTTTCATGGCGGAAGTTTTTAGCTTCTTTTAAAAGTAATTAGCAAGCTAGCGCCTTGATTAGGAAGTGCGTTCTTTCGAAGTTATTGTCAAGATTTAATCTCAGATTTTCTTTGGGATTTGGGATTTTTGGGAAACCAATGAACCAGCAGCAGCGGATGATCGCAGAAGATACACATTTAACACTAACTGTCCAAATCTGACGTGCAAACCAGCAGGAAGGTGTGTGACTGTAAACGGACTTGTTTCTGTGGACGTTGCTCAAAAACAAACAGATACATTCTTCGTTAATGATGTTTATGACTTTCAGCTGTGCGTGTGCTCAGAAGGGTGTTGGTGATTGCTTTAACGTTTGCAGGGGTTTACAGTATGTGCGCATGCTTGTTGTATTTACTTTGACCTCGAGGTGAAGATGTGAACCTTTGTTTAGCTGATGCTGTTTCAGTTTGTGAAGTGCTTCTGTCAGTCTATGCAAACTTTGAGGAGAATCTAAACAAAAACTTTTGTTCAGTAAATAATACACCAAACAAAGACAATCCAACAACCGGTTCCGTCTGAAGCGTCACATGGGTGCGCCTCCATATGTAAGTGTTTTATCATGTGATGTAATGAGCCTGAGAGGGAAAAAACTAAAACCATCTGTAGCCCCCTGTCAAGGGGCTTCAGCAGAGAAAACATGAAGGACTCAATGCTGATTTTAATTAGGGAGCATGTGAGTCTTGTGTGTCCTTCGAGTGAGGAATAGACTGAAGGATAACCATATGTTTGACCTCCAACCTCATGTACTCTTTTTGAATAAACAGTCAATGTGTGTGATTTCCTCAGTGAACCGCAGAAATCAAATCAATGGTATCATGTTGTTAAAAAACAACTTGAGTGTTTCCTGAAATAAAACGTCATGCTTTATGCGTATAAAAGGAAGAATGTGTGACATTTTTCCGGCTCCTCCCCCGTTGCATGTAAAAGTCAAGGAGTAAGTAAGTAAGAAAAGAATAACACAGACTACTCAATGCCTTTTCTGATGTCACATAAGCGTTTTTAGATCGAGGTCATTCTGTGTCAATTTACACACAATGTGGTGTTTTTAATGCTAACTTAAGTGTGCTAACATTAGCCCACTAACAACAATGCAGGCCACAGGCAACTGCAACTCAAACCGAGGACAATTTTTGGCAGTCGCTTGCGCTTAATGATGCTGAATTATGGTGCCATCCGTTCAGTAACTCCTTCATGTGAACGTTAGTGGAGGGGGGTTGGAAGTGGGTCATTGGAGGAGAGTGGAGGCTTCAGTATGGCGGAGGCTTTGCCAAACAAACAGCAGTTTGTTTTAATTTCATGCTGGTGTTCAAGGACGACATCTACTGGATCTAAAAGTGGACCATTCTCACTGTAAGTATTAACAGTATGACACAGCTCCTCTGTTCTACTCACCAGTCGGACTCCTTTGGAGTTCTTGCGATGGGTCTTGAGGTAATAACCTGCCATCAGCAGTGCAGCCAGCAGCAGACCGGCCAGCAGCAGAGAGACCAGCACCAGCTTAGAGTTCTTCCCCCAGCGAGCGACAGCCTCCTCCACATCAGTCTGATAATGAACGAGAACAAAATTATGAGTCAAGCATTCTTTCAGTGCTATACTGGCAGGAGAAGAGCTTGATAATCTGGTGAATATTATCACTTGAAATCTTGACTGAAAGGTAGAAATATAACAACCGCACTTATTAAAGAGATCCAACTTGCTGGCATTAAAAGCAGTGTGAAAACATAAAGAGGCCAGAGAGCAGGCAGACACACTTTAAGGAGTGACTGATGAATATCTTTTCATGTCATTCAGTATGTGGTGGAGTAAAAAGGGAAATGTAGTGTATGTTGAATGCAGAGACACAGGATAGGGGTGTGACAGACACACCCATAACCCCAGACTGTTCTGCAGAGACTTGATGAAATGTTTTGCAGCTGAGAGGTGGATTGTTTGTGGGCTTTTTGTTTGTCACACTAACTGTCAGTCTGGCAGCTTAAAGCCTGAACTCAACTCAGGGAGAGTGTTTTTCTTCTCCCTGGAGGATCTTCCCGTCGACTTCGACTATGAATCAACAACTGTATTTATGGTGACTTGTGGGTGTCACTTTTTACTTTACTGGAAGAGCATTTTTTCAGGCCCTTTCACAGTGTGATGTTTGCCTAACTTGTGACATAATCAAAGTATACATCACAATGCATTTGGAGCAGAATAGCGGTCACACAGTTTATTATGACTCCTATTCCGAACTAAACTGAACAATCAATAATATACATACTTGTAAACAATAATGCTGAACTTTAAATACATAAACGTATATCAATAAATAAAGGACATGATAAATATACATGTGTGGAGTATTTGTAGTATAAGATATAATGGATACTTTACCTTATCTTTAATGTTGTCGTTGTTGAACTTGTTAGCCATGCCCGCCACATCATCTGCAAATAACAAAACAAAATATTGGAAATTCTGGAAATTCTGGTTTTTACAATCAGTTATTGAGAGATATGCCTCTGACACAGATAGGCCAGAATTACACACATGCACAAACAGGACCTGTGGACATGCAGAGGTGGAGAGATGTCAGAGGGGGGCTGCTACACAGTGAGCCCGCCAGAGCTGTCTGAAGCCACTGAGCTACTGGGGTGAAGCCCCATTCACACATGAACAAAATTCTTGAAACTTTCAGAAATATTTTGGGTTGTGCTGCATGTGTGAACGCGAACATCTGAATTTTTTTTACAACAAATTTACTTAGATGGTGTTTAAAATTTGCAATCTGGAAGTCGAACTAGTATACAGGATGGAATCTGTTTTGGGGGGTCTACCAGAGGGAAAAAAAAAGTTAAAACTGTATTCCTCGCGAGACGATTTGCATTTTGTTCAGCAAAGACCACAATGTGTTGTCTCTGTTTAGCTGTGTAGCTCTTTCTAGTACCAAAGTACCAATCCTGCCAGCTACCGGCATGGGACATGAGCTCTTGGCCTAGTAGTGAAGGTCATCGCTGGTAGTCATGAAGTGTGGACCCGTCAAACTGCGACCAATTTGCCTAGAGGTCTTAATATCAAACCAGCACTTGGCAAGCTTTATTAACCTCACCATCCATCCCAGCAAGCTTTATACAGTGTCCATTGGCAATAAACAATAAAAGTGGCATCAGGTCGTAGTAGGTGATGATGACGGCTGCACTTTAATCATGACGGTTCATGTCTCAGCATTTTATACTGCTACATATCGGTTGCACAAGTATGTAGAACGCAGCCTACTTTTTAGATGACAAAATTGGTATTAAAGTGCGTCACCAAATGAAACGGTATATCCTGCGACCAGCTTTTAGCACTAAAGTTAACATCAAAGCTTGGTGTTGTGTCCATCTTCTCTTGTATAAAATCAAAAGAATGTTACTGACCTTCAACATACTTTCCAGATACAAGTATGTCATCTGTGTTGTCCTCCTGGTAGATTTCCAGCTTACAGTCCTCACCACACAGCTCCTCCAGAACACTTTCAATCTTCACTTTGGTGTCCTCCTGCAAGGAGACCCAGATAACATTTAATTAGCACTGAAACATTTTCAACCTGACATGTTTACTTAAATTAATCATTTCTGTATTGACCAAAGTGATGCTCAATGCAAATCTCAAATGATAAATACTCAGTCGATATCACAACACGATATCTGACTGAATCTTCCACTAAATCTGTAATCCCTCCACTCACTGTTCTGTTATGTTCTTTTTGTCTGTCTAATCCAATCACGCTTTCACCACCCTGTGCACAACCTTTTCCCTGATGTTATCTGATCCAAACATCACAATCTGACTCACTAAAGGAGCGCTGCATAGCTGTTCATTAGTGGATGGCTTTTTTTTTAAAGAATGCATAGCTATTTGATTGGACCTGGTGACCTATCTTTGTCTTCAGATCCTCCTTATGTAATCTTTTTCTTCACATTTGATCTACTATGGTATTGAAAACCTAAGCTTAAAGATGAGCCTTTTCTCTTCTCTGCTGTAGATGATGATATCATCATGTATAATGCAGCAGCCATCTCGCCACTATATTTATATTTTTTCGCCATTATCAGCTTTCTCCATAGAGCCTGTTAGCATAGCTTCCAAGCAATATGGCGGACGTTAAGTTTCAATTCTGTGAGTGAGTTCCCACCCACTGATCTGTGATTGGTCTGTAGCTTCAGTGGTCGAAAATATGAGGAACTAGCGTTGTAGTTTCACCCCGCTGATCGCAACAGCTTCCAGTGATGCAAAAATTGTCATTTTGCGTCACTGGAAGCTCCTTTTCAGACTTAGAAATACAAAGATTTCCCATCTCAGGGGAAAATGAGGGCGGGATGCACAACCATTAAAAAATACTACCAGATTTCTAATGATACAAAGCTTAATGCAAATGCGTGAAGTATCCCTTTAAGTATATTCTCACATTGGGACAGTAGACTGTATTATATATGGACCATGGGGGTGCAGTTTGACCTTGTGGTTAGGTCCTGTGCACCATGTTCAGAGGCTGAAACAAGCACCAAAATGATCAACCTTTCCAGGAAAGGTAAAAAAACAACAACATACTTTTAAATAAAAAATCTTAGTTCTGTGTGCACTTGACGTCTTTGTCTGAGTAAAAAAGAAGCCCTATGTATATTCTGTATATGTATGCTGCTTACAGCTGTGTATGAATTGCTGAAATGTTAAATAATGCATTTATTTATGTGCGCTGAAGCTCTGTTGGGTTCATAGCTCCACACCGCCGCTGTGATTCCTTCAGACCTCAAAGCTGTTATCCTGAGGCTCTGAAGAATTTGTGTTTCCAAACACAAACACACCCACACTGTTGCTTCAGGCCTCTATACATTTCATATTCTACATCAGCACACAGCAGCAGACTCAGCGAGCCCACCCATTGTGCCCCTCTCCCTCTGCCCCCTCACTCACTATCCATGCCCTGAATGCCATCCAACAGAAACCCTTTGGCTTTTCTCTCTACCTGAGAAGTAAACAGAATATCAGAGGTTTCTTAGTAGTTTTGCTGATTTATGGAAATCAGTGCAGAGTTGGTGTCTTTGTGTGTTCATAGTCAATAGCACTGAAATCTGGATCTTACAGTATATGTTAAGCAAAACTCTCTTTTCTGCGCTGTAGCTTAAACAGATTTTTTTTTTTTACCACAATCAAGCACACACTTGAATCGACAAAGTGATTATTTCTGAACTTACACAGGTGGAGGGGGCCTTGAGTTTAAGACTGACGGCATTTTTGTCCTGGACTGCCTCTTTGCTGACGCAGACGACGTCTACCCGTGGAACGAGCTGCAGAGAGAAACAACAATATCATCAGCAAAAATGTTAGGTGCATGGCGGATGTATTTAACATGAAACAGTAAACAGTTTGTTGAACACTTCATTCAAACAAAACGTTTTTGTGAAAATGGATGGACAGTCAGTGTTTCTCTTGCTTCATGGATATATGAGCAACGGTCTCAGCTCAAGTTCATCTCTGATAAGCAACTTAGAATATCATCCAAACCAAGCTGGGATTTACTTTTTGTTTCTTGCAGTTGGTAGTCGGCCATGACCTGCACTCTGTAATGAATAATTTTTATTCTGAGCTCTGTATCTGAAATAAGTTCTACATTAATATCTTAATTTTAAACTTCTCCACTTACAATCACATCACATGTTTCAGTTAATGTAAACCTGAGATACAGTGTACTTAGTGTTTGTGTCCATTTCATCATGTGGTCAACGTAAAATCAATTCTTTGTCTTACCTGTGGTATGTTGTTGTTGGGGCCGTCACCTCTGGGAGGCATAGGTGGCTGGGTCTCTGGTTCCACTTTGGGAGTATCCGTTGGTACCTCATCTGTGACCATGGTGTTCTCACCAGCTGTTATAACTTCTATATCTCCAGGTCCGCTGTTGCCATTGTCTCCTGTCATTTCTGCTGCTGTAGTTTGATCAGTCGGTTCTGTAGTTTGATCAGAAGGGCCCATGGTTGGTAACATCATGACTTGTGGATCTTCTTCTGAACCTGCAAAAGCAATTCAAATTATAATTTCTACATGGCACTATTCCTCTTTTCACTGAGACTTACACCAAACACTGGGAATGTGTATGAATGGAAACAAATGTATACCCGGTGGAAAGAAATTATTTTGAAATTTGAAATGTTTTATTTCCCTTAACCACTTGCTATTTCTTTAATATTTGCCTAAAACTTCTAAAAATGAAAAAGAAAAAACACTCCTTTGGCCTGGGCCATCGGACTCGCTGGACTTCCTGTTCACATGTGACTCAACGCGTCATCTGTCGTTCGACGCAGGAAAACAGTACCCGTACTGGATTATTTCCCAGCACTGACCTGGTTTCAGTTATTTTATTTGCTTTAGGTTCTGCCTCACGCCTATGTGCTGTTGTGCTTTTTCCTGGCTGATTGCAACGATGAGGAGGAAACACAAAACGGTCCAGGCCTCCCAATCAAAGAAGCAACATGTAAGGGAACATGTGCATCTGGCTGTGCGCAAAATGTCATGTAAGTCCCCTCTGACACTGTTCTTCCCCTCTGACACTGTGGACTTAGTCCGTCTAACTAGTGTCATGACTTTGTATGACAATTTCACCCTTACTTCAAGTAATCAATGTGATTTTAGAAGGGCGTAGCTCTAAAGAATCCTACAGGAGATCTTACAGAAATGCTTGATTGTTTTGTTATTGTTGATGTCTGGTAATGTTGAGCCCAATCCTGGCCCGGACATCCCTTCAGGTTTTAACACCCCAGCAGATTTTAAGGAAAGATCTGGTCTTGGTTTCCTTCACTAGAATGTTCGTAGTCTTGCTGCCAAAATGGACATGATGCGTATCTGGGCACAGACTTATGCGCTCATTAGCCAGTTTTACATTGCTTGTTTTAAGATGGTACTGCTACGTCTCTGTCACATACTGCCTTCATTGTAAATGAGGTGAAAGGATGAGGCCGAGTCATTCTACCACTGAGCCAGCATCAGGGATAGAAACAGAGGTAAAACACTGTCACTAAAAATCACAGTCAGCAGGACAGGACAGCGCTGTGTATGTTTGTCTGAAGCTCCCACATCATGCCTCCCATCATACACAGTGTAAAATCACACTTTTCTGACGCCATTACCTCAATTATGTCTCAAGGACGTGAGAGAACACTATTAGTGAGAAGTGCTAGTTTTACCAATCATTGAGTCATTCCTCCATGCTTACATTTTCAGGTTACTCTAATACTTTAGGCAAACCAATAACTGTTTTTAGTAAGTAAGGGATAATGATGGTCAGTTTTTCTTACTTGGAGCTTTAGTTGTCATTGCAATCCCGTCTCCTCTTATGAACTCTGCTACTCTCACGGCCGTCGTTGTTCCTGTCACAACTTCGTCGTCGTCTTCCTGTGCCATGACTCCTGCTGCGAAAAAACAGAAAAAGAATTAGTGTAACAGTGATCGAAAAAAAATAAAAAATCTCTTATTAGCTTTGTGTTCGTCTCAAAGCAGGGATTTGATTTGCTGTCAAACATAACAACAACTCTAACAACGTGACCTTAAATCGACCTGTCTCAGCTAAAATATCCATCATTAATAACCTCCTGGTGGACTTATTTCTCAGCTCAGTCTGTAAAAATAAACCATCCCTTAGTCCCACAGGACCAAAAGCTCTGACCTCTTGTTCACTCCCACTGGGATGAATGCTATGAGCTTCTCAGGGAAATCTGTCAACTTATATAATAAACATGCCAAAGCAATATATTTGACTTGTGCCAAAACCTTTAAAAAAAAAGAATCCTTTATTCTCAAGATGTGTTTTACACAAATGTTGCAGTTTATACTTGTTAAATGGATAGTCACTGTCAACTATTGCAAAGACTTCTGTTCATGTTTTGAAAGCCTTTTTGTGATTGATACAAAAAATGTTCCAGGCACACTTTCGCAACTCACTGAAAACCACTTTTGGGTCCTGCCAGTTGAGAACCACAGCTCTACTCCAGCAGTGGTTGGGTAGGTAGTATCGGCATTGTCACTATTTGGAGCCTGCATCAACACAGCCTGGGTCTTTTAAAGGTGGTAATGCTGTTTTGGTTGCTGTGGCAACTTAGGGCCATGGAGTAGGTTATGCAAATTTACCAGTCTGGCATAGGAGCATAATTGGGATGATGGATGTCTTCAATGAGCGCTTATCCTTTCATGAAGGCACAAGTACACTGTTTTTATTTTAAACACTATATCAAAATATCTTTATAAAGAAATTGGTGAGATGATAAAGGCTGTTTTGCAGTTTTGTTTTGTAGTTATATTCACTAAGAGGAATCCTGAGTTTTTTCTGATTATTGTGTTGCAGGCATGATTTGTTGTAACGTGAGGCAGTAACTAATGGCTCCGATGGTCTGCAGACTTCACATGAGCAGTTCACAGACTCCAGTTATCATCCTAATGTATGAAATCATGCAGGGTGTGAAAGCCCTTTGATGAGCTCACAATGACTTTTTCTTTGTGTCCCGAGAGGCAGATTAGGTGATAGATCTCATTGCAGCAGATAGCTGATGCTCTCAGATGTGTGGATCACATCATGAAGTCTTTTACTTTGAGGTGCAATCTTCTCATTCTGAGGTTTTCAAAAGATCCTGAGGCCACAATGTCTCACTTTAGGTAGGCCGCCAATGGGATACACAAAAATATGTTTCAAAATGTGAGTGGTATGACTTTCCATCGACCCTGTTAAAGATTTAAAAAAAAATGCCCTGTTAAGATGTGCTGCTGTAGGTGCTAGGCAATGGTGCCACTGAAAATATCACTTTTTCCACATTTTTGAATAATGCAAAAAGGCCATTACACCAGTTTCCATTTTCAGGAGTCTTATGACTTTCAGGCAGCAGTCCTTGATAAATTGAGACACTAAATCAAAGCTTGGTTTTGGATATTTCTTGTCAGCTGTGAATGACTTCACCTCGAATGTTGTAATAGCCTGGATAACTTCCAGAGCTCGTTTTATTGCTAATTAGCTGAAAATGCAACCACACCCTGCAGTCTGTGACCCGCTCTGATTCAATCACTCAGGTCAAATACCAAGGTGAATATCGAGAAGTCAAGGTTTGCCTTCCTCTCACCCAGGTTTCCCTCTCTGTGTCTAACAACAACAGAATTACCTCACTCTCAAAGCATTCCCATAATGCCTTACTTCTAAAGATCTCATTACTCCTTGCTCTGCCTTTCTTGCGGATGCCAGATTGAGTTTGTGATTGATTTCAGGTTTGTTGGTGTGCTGACCCCTGTTGACCTACATTTTCCTTCCACTCCTGCCTTTGTTCACATTGGATAGAATTCAAGTGATGGCTTTGTTTATGACAAAAAACAAAGCCTCTTTTGTAAATCTGTGACATACAGTGTACCCACTTTAATTGAAGATAAAGATAATGCACAATTTGTCACTGTTTACCAGACACATGCTGATCTGCTGTGTTTGAAAATACAACTAAAGTAAACCAGCACAATGTATTGTTTGTTTTTTACTTATTTAAGAACTCTTGAATTGGAAACCTGTTAATCTAAGAGTAATTACACATTCAAATACTGAGTTTTTAACTGCAAAAGTCAAAAAATTCTTCAGTCAAAGGGAAATTGAAAACGTAAGACACATCTTATTTTTTTTGCCCTATGTCACATGGCTTGAATCATCTTCATTGTGGGAGTTCCTTTAGAAGGAAGATATCTTCTTATGTAATCAAACAAAACTTTTAAATATGTCAGAAAATCTGAGTTAAATGTACCATGATGAGTTTTTAAGAGTTTATTAGACCAGATAATTTTGTTACCGAAGCCTCTATATAGAAAGAGCCATCGAAAACTTGGGGTAGACTCAAGTGGAGAATTGTTATCGGGCCATTGTCTCCTCCCGGTAGTCTCACTGTCTTCAGTCACTGCTTGAGGTTTTCACACATGAGGTGCATATCTTCACACAGTGGTGCCACTGAGACACATGTCCGCACACCTCCTTTTGTAAATCATGGTGACAGACAGGTGCCACTAGCACAGAGTAAATACTGTGTGTGCCGTGCGAAGCAGATGGGGCAGTAATCTCTGAGGAGGTCTTTTAGTGGAGTCAGCAACTGTCCACTGCAGCTGTCTGTCATGCAGGCGGAAACAAAAACCTACACTTTGTCCCTGGATCAAATAAACAGGACATTTTGTTCTCTTTATTCCCCAGTGAAACCTACAATAAAGGGCAGGAAAGCTACCTCGTAGACATGCTCATGTTTCACTGGAGACAGAGTGTAGCAGAATTTAGTGCCACATGGCGTCTTGACTTTACTATTAGGAGCATTAGCGTGGGTGTGGACCGGCAACAGGTCAAGGACTCCCTAACCTTGTTAGGTCTGTCCATTAGGGCCCATAGTCTACAGCCCGGAGGAGAGTACAGCTGCCATCCCTCTGCCGTCTCTGGGTGGTCCGTCTGTTTATTTTACCGGAAAGGATGAGGTTCGAAATGGGTGAGATGGTCGGGCATAAATCAGGTTTTCTCGGACAATTGTGACACGCAGGAGTGTGAGGCTGAAAGGAGTTGTTTCAGCTCTGTGATCACTACATGTCACCTGGGGATTTGGAGTGGACTTTGAGGTAGCACCCTGTCAGCTGTGTTGTTGAACGAAAAAAAGACAAGATTGACGCTGTTTAGGTTTCGGTTACAATGTGGGTTTTTGGAATGTCTCTGGTACTGGGGAAATACAGTAGTGAGGTTGGGATATGAATCCACATTCCCTTCTCAAAGAGAACCACAGTATGATTGGCATAATTTTAATGCATTTTCGCTGTAGGGTTATAACAATACCAGATTTTTAAACTTTGATATGATCCTAGAAAACATCAAATGATATTGATACCACTGGGACAAAAATAGTCCTTGGCATATTCTGAATTATTATTTTTTTTATTTACCAGAGATTGCAGGCAAACACTTGTATATTGTCCATATTTTACTAATATGTTGTCAACTTTTCAGTACCGCAATGTTGCCAATGTATTCGTGCAACTCAGACAGTGTTCTCATTCTTTTTTGCTCGGGGCAGCTTTTGGTAAAAGCAATGACTGAAGACCTAAAGCTCTTTTTAAGATTCAGTAGGCTACTTTTAAATACCACGTGATCTGTATCGTTTTAAAACACTTGGTATCGAAAAAAGTAAAGTATTAAACAGTTTTGACAACCTGACTCTCCTGTGTGTACCTGTTTGATAAATCCATACAAAAGCAACATATTTCATGAGTCTTGTTCTAATTATATCACCTAAAAAGCACTCTTGTCAAATTGGGCTGCTGCAATCTCTGAAGTAAAGCATGCTTGTTAAGCTCCGACACAATAAGACACAGCCTGCTTTTTTTGCAACACTGCCAACAAAACCAGTAAACTCCATCCAGCTCTCTGACCATCCATCACTCGTTGCACACAAACAAACTCTCCTGACAGGCCGGAGCTCTGCAGGAATTAAACCTCTGTGTATAACTGCCTCTTACGACCAACATTTACAGAAACAGCATGATCCGAGTGATTCCCTTTTATTGTTTTGTTTTTGTTGTAGACCTAGAGTCTGGATTTTATGAAGTTTGGGAAAGTCCTTAATTTTTTTAAGGCTTGTTACAGGATACGTTCTGAAACCATAACCTTAACTTCTGGATACAGATTTAGACTTAAAAACTTGACTATTTTATTTGTCAGCACCCCTCCATCAGAGTAATTTTTAACAGCTATGTATTAGTAACTTAATATAGCTGTGATTTGATTGCTACCACTTGTACGTGACATTGATCATTACACTAAAAGAAAAAACCTTATAACAAGTGTTTTAACCTCAACTTTGCTTGAATTATACTTCAAATAAATAATTTACCAAAAAACAAATACACCCTACAAACATGTGACAGTTACGCAAACTCTTTGCTAGTTTTCAACAACCTTATTGTCAACCTTAACCAGCCTGCTGTTGTTTTTGCCTTTGTTGCAGGATAATTTACCTGAAATCGCTTCATCTTGATAACTATAAAACAGTAGTGATTAGGGGTAGATATATACAAAATTCTGGCTGCTTTATGTCATATTTAGGCGGGGCTCATAAATGATAGTATTGGATCAGTGTAATACCTGGTGTACCTGCTGATACACCATGAGCATCTTACTCTTTAGCTGAGGGTTTTCAGATACTGGGACTAACAAAGTCTACCTCTACAACAACAATGAATTATTGCTTCCTTATGTAACATTTGTTCCTTGTACATTTAGGCAAGAGGAACTGCAAGTCACTTTCTTATAGCCTTGACCTGTACTGTTGTGCTGTACCTGATACAGTAATGACCCTGGTGTTTGCTAAAGCTTCCTGCGTGAGGTCGGCACACTTCCTGACCTCTTTATCCGTCAACACATCACTGCCCTCTACCCTCAACTCGCTCACTCAGCAGGAGCCACAGCTATAGGGGTCATCTATCACCCAGCGTAACTGAAACATTTCATACTGTATATCAGAAATGTCCACATTCCCTTAGGCCCAACTCCCCTAACCCACACGGACTTGTCATTCATTCCTTCTCTTTGTGTCACGTCAGAAAGCAGCCAAGATATCAGTCATCAGTCACACAACTTGCTATCGTTGCACAAACACGACAAACCTAATCAACCCTGACTCCATATGTTGCACAGCCTTGATTCTGACTTCATTGCTCCTCTTGAAGATTTTCCCACCATATTTCTTTGAGTGATGGCTGTGGTCTGGAAATGCTCTGCCCCCCCACCCACCCCCCGTCTCCTGGGACTCCGGATGGAGGAATGTGGCAGGAGGAAGACAGGCCTGCAGCTCAACGGCCTCTTCCCTTCCGACCCTCCCCATCCGCCTGCCCCGTCCCAGTCACGCACAGCTAATCCCAGGCATTTATCAAGGTGAGATGTAGCCTTCAGCCTTCACACCTCCGACACCACAGACTGTAATATAAAGCAACATGCTTTACAGGAGACATATAGAAACAGCCACTTCCTCTTAAGCGGTGCTAGAATGCTTTGCCTGCCTTCAGTGTAATGCCGAAACATGCAAGAGCTGCACATGTCCACTTTGCATAACTTTGCATCCATGCTTGTGGTTTTCTCATAATGAGCACAAGTTTAAGAGCTCTACAAGTAGATGCTTCACTGCCCACATTTGTTCTAGTTCCTTTAAAGATTTGAATGGAAAGCTTTCTTTCTTCTACTAGTAAAATGTTGTGCAATGAGATGTTGTCAATATCATAAACTACTGTATATCTTTCACTAAGCACCTTCTTTCTACCATCGTCAGATAGTGGCCATGTTCCTCTGATGTTAAGCGAAAGCACCAGGTCAGTCAAAATGTTGTACTGCTGTGCTCCAAGTTTGCAAATCAAACATTGTGTATCCAATCACTTGTTATTTTTAACCCATTGTGGCTGAAAATAAACTAGATTAATTAGTTCTGAAAACTATATGGATGTCGGTTCTTATTTAATAATAACCACTTTTGCAGAATGCTAAGCCATCAGCTAACATTAGCATTGAACCATCTTCTAGCAAATAAATAGAATTGTAAGGCTGTTGGCAATATTAGCTAGAATTGAGTTGGAAGCTAACACTGTCGTAAGCTAGTGTTAGCTTAATGTTTAAGTAGGAATTCTTGCCATTTCTATGGTATTGTGAAAAGCTATCGATTGCTAACATTAGCTTGGTAGGTTTAGCTGTTGTCTAACATCAGCTGATGAATTATGATTATTATGTTTTTTACTTGTCAAATGGCCAGGTGTTCCTTAGGGCTGTCAATATCCATTGTCCTTTATGTTGCTGATCAATACAGAAGCAGTGAAAGAGCAGATTTTTGTACATTTTGTAAAAATTAAGCACAGCACTACGACTACAGCATTGAAGCTTCCAATCCTTAAAAACCGGTTGGTCAAGTTCAATTTAAATTGAAGGCTGGGTCTTCAGCAGCGATGTAAAAATGTCAAGGGACTGAGCAGTTCTTATATGGATGGATAGACTGTTCCATAGTTTAGGAGCAGCCAACACAAAGGCTTGATCCCCTCCATGTTTAAGTTCAGATCTCGAGACTGTTAAGAACAATTGGGTGGCCGACCTAAGTGCACTCACACGAGTTTAGTATTGCAGGAGATCAACGAGATACAAAGGTGCCATAGCATTAGAGACCTTAAAAACACTAACTTAATCTTAAAATCAATTTTGAAACAGACAGACAGTCAATGAAGAGAGGCAAAAATAAGTCCCGGTCTGGTTAACAGAAAAGTCTTGTTTAAAAGGGAGGAACCCAAAAAATATGGCTGTATGCCCACCCCACACGCCCACTCTCTCCCTGCTTTGCTTAAGGGAAACCCTGTGCTGTGTAATGGTGCCTGGTGAGGTGATAATGGTCTGAACATGTTATTGGACCACCGTGTTAAAGTCTTAATGATTGAGGTCCTACTAGTACCCTTCCTGCCATGCTTGGGCAATAGTTACCATATGACATGATCCTTTTTTTTGGTGATTATGATTTCTTTCCATTTTTTTTCAAACCACTAATTAAATCTGAAGCTTTGACAAGATTCAAAGCACGTTCCGGTGATGCTGAACTGACATGTTTTAATTACTTTGACTGAGTGTGTGAGAGTCTGCCCGGCCAAGACAGCTACTATAAACACTCTCCAGACAAGTAGCCCCTTTTTTCTATCTTGAATGTCCTGGAAATATTCCTTATGTCTCTAACGACAGAAAATGTATGGATGCCCTGTACAGTGTTGACAAGTGGGGGCTGACTGTGGGAAGGTATACTGGTTGGACAGCCCAGAATGTGAGTACCAAAACGGCCGTGCTCTTGGATTCCCATGGAGGTTGATCATTAGGTCAACAACTAATTGTATAAATCAGTTGCCAAAAGAATTGTGTTTTCAATTTAACTTTAGGGCCTAATTAATGGTAACTTCAGTGCCTCCTATATGGCAAAACGCAACATAAGTCAAATTCCTTGAATGTGTAAATGTACATGGCAATAAATACAGATTCTGATAAACAATTATTTCAGTCTTTCTGAACATAAAATTGAGATAAAAAACAAATTATGGTGCCTTGAATTCCTTTTTTTTTCTCTTTGCTTCTACTGCCACATGCTATAACTCAAATGTGTACTCAACTACCTCTTTGGAGGCGCTGTGACATCACAATGGCATAGATTGGCTGGAAATTTGATCTAATAGGTCTCCTTCTTAACCCCAGCCCACCTGCATTCAACTGAAAGGGGATTGTAAAAGAACAAATAGAGGGGCCATGCCAGTAAAGACTTAAGTTTGCCTAATTGGCCTCCCATAATTATGCCCAAAATATGTATGTTGGTGATTTCTGAATGCACTATAAGAAGAAAGCTGATTGCTGTTATTTCAAAGTAGTATCAGAAGTTAATCATATGACCTTATTGTGGAATTATTTAAATATATTGCCATAAGAAGATGTGTTGTGTTATTTTTTCCTCATCTTGTGGTTACCTTTATTGGCTTTTCTAGACCGTCTTCTGCATTATTGAAAACACATTTCATTCAATGTGTCATGATTTAATATCCTTCTTCAACTCTTTAAGAATCTACATGTGAGGGTTTAGCATGCGGAGGAATGTGACATTGGAGCTTTTAGTCCCTTAGGGTTAAACGTGCTCTGCAACTCTACCCGCTCTGAAACAACACACCGCTGACCCCACTATCTTGACCCCCCCTCCCCCCCACCACCGCATCACCCCCCTCTCCTGTTGTTCCTGTCACAGCGATTAATAGCAGGGCCCAGCCCATTCTTCTCTCTTGGCAGAAAGGCAACTGGATCTCATGGTTTCAATCAGGCAGGCAGCACTTACTTCACCCAACTGTGCTCAGCTGCAGCGCTGCACCCAACCCCACCCCAACCCCGCCAACCCCGCCCCACCCCCGGGCGAATGCAGCTCCTTATCGAACGCATGATGCCTGTTCCTGGAGGAGCACAATCAGGAAACATGCCATCTGCTTTCAATTGGGAACATTATATCACCCCCCCCCTACTCAACACACACATGCTCATAGTTACCCACTACAGTCTAGCTGCCTGGTGCATTACATGGAATGAGTCTGTCTGCTTTGAGTGTGTGCAGGTAGACTGTGAGGGGATCCTGTTGCAGAGTGAAGCAATAGCTCAGGATCAACATTGATTTGGTCCAGAAAGAATTTGAGACGCACTATATCTTTTACAAATCTATAATTTCTTGCACACAGCACACAGAGGCGATAGCGAAAAAAAAACAGTTTAATTTAAAGAAAAATCTTTTACCGTTCTTTTGTTTTATTATCCTTCTTTCTTATCCCTGCTGGTTTTCATGGTTTTCTAAACTTTTTTTTAGCTGCTATACACAATTATTACATGATAATGCTGAGCTAAAAATGACTTTTTAAACATGCAAAGATTATTTGCCTCTTTCCTTTTACAGTATGTGTTTCATTGTTGCTCAGTTTCTTTTGAAAATTGGCTCTTTTAAGCAAACCAGGGAATCCAAGTCACATCTGAGAGCCAATTTCCTGTGTTTTTCTTTGGTACGTAATTAATTATTAATTAATAAGGGTGTTTCTATAATGTTTTTGTTCAATAAGATCCAGAAAAGTCTAGTTTAGCATTAAAATTCAGAGTAAGTTACGATGACCTCGGGACTTTTGAGTGTTGTGGATTGATTCATAGCAATACATTTTTCAATATATATTGAAATATTGTTTGATCATTTTTAATTCAAAGTTTTAATATCAAAAATGTATGTACGATTATGGTATTCTGGTTAATTTTATACTGAATAAGTTATGTGATTTATGTGAAGCCATTTAGAGCAAGAGTCTGAACAATATCTCAGGCTGGAAGAGCCGCCTCATTGACGTCACGACCCATCCGTTTACCAGAACACAGATTTAACATGTTGAGGAAACAGCAAAGATCCCTGAGATACAGCCGACAGCAGAACAGATTATTGTGTTTTGCATTGTCCATATTCTACAGTCTATGGTGTACTCATATCATACATGGCTCAAAACATTGCTACAGTATTGACTGAGTTGTGAAACCCGAAGTGTTAGGCTGCCTAATAAAGATTAGTTTGGGAGCTGGGGCAATTGACAAGTCCTCTCACTTTCGCCATTTAACACTCAAACTCTGGCTTCCTTCCCCTCCCATGTGTTTAATCTGCAGATCAGGGCACATACTGGCACCTCCTGGTCGTTTGATAAAGCAGCTTGTTTGGCTTCAACATGTCAGCGCTTATTGTTCGAGAGCACACACAAAATAAATAGAGTTCAGGAATTGGAAAAAGTTCAAAGAGAAAGCTGTGAAGAGCAGAGTGGAAACCCAGCCTCTCTCTCTTACATTAGGATGGGATGAAAACACAAACCCGACTGAATGAAGATCTAATGTATGTGTGTGTGTCCAGCTGTCTTCAAGCCCCCGCTGGCACACTTGACTTTGGGGTTTTCTGCCTTCTTAGTCACAGAAACAAGCGCTCTGTTGTTGACATTGTGTCTGCGCTGCATCTGTTACTTCAATGAGAACTACACAAACAATGATTTCCATAATTACATGCTGCAGGGTTGGCAGCGAGGTTGGGCAGGGTTTTGTGCTTAACTAGAGAGCCTCCTAAAACCACTTCAGAGTACAGGCAGGGCTTAAACTGTATTAAGAAAATTCTTAACTACATTTTCTTTGTATATTTGAAAGGAAATCTTCCAAATATCTAAGCATCTTTAAGTCCTTTGTCTCGCCCCTCTTAGAGCTTTCCTTAAACGATGTCTCCAACACACTCCCAGCAGGGGTTTCCCCCCATGTTTCTGTTCATCTTCTGTTTAACATCTGCGACCACGGCCCCCTCTCCACGTTCTCCGTGCAACCGTTACGCTGCATGGCTAACATCTGTGAATCCGCTCTGACCTCATCATGACAGTAAAGTTGTACAGTGAGCCCCTCTTTCCTAAGCTTACATAACTCTGCCCTGCTGCCAGCACAACAGGCTGACGAGATAATTCACCGAGAGGGAGATCTGGCTGTCTCAGGAGACTTTTTTATCTTCTATTTGAATTCAACTTAAGGGACCTATCTCGTCTGTGTTCTGTTTTCCATCTGTATGATATTTGCTTCAGTGGCTTTTTTACACATTTGGCACATCAACAGCGTGTCACATGTTTTGAGTTGCTTTGCGTTGGCAGCTTGTGATTTTCAGAGGAGATAAAAACTACAATCCACATAAAGAGCTTGAGTTTTGCCTCCCTTAAGAGCTGAAATTAAAGTTTGTCTGCCTCTCTTTCATGAGGTAAAGGCAGATCAGTTTTTTTCAAAGCACATGCAGCTGCCTTTGCCTGCTGATGATCTCATTCCTATAAGCTTTCTATAAGAACAAGACATACGGTTTGAATTAAGCAATGTGGTGGGTGATTCATTTCAAGCCACAACTGAGACAAATGGGGATGATGGTATAGCTCTCGTCCGTCCTCAGCTCCATTTTCAGACGTCTTTGACATTTTTCCCCGTGTTTATTTTCATTTAAGCTTGTCTTATCCAATAAAAAAAGATTGACGGATATGTTTTCACTACATTATCCATGTTTTTAGTTTTCCTTCTATAGCATTAAAAATGTAGTTTTGTGTGATCACTCATCCAGATAGAACAACATCTTTAAAATCAGTCATTTGATATTCATAAATGACCCATAAAGAAAATGGATCCCCTTATTTGGTCTTGTTTTAAACAACATCTATGTCATGTTTATCAGATTTAACTTTTATAGGCTTGGGACAAGGTTAAAAATAGGCCGAGACTGAAGTCAAACGAGGGGAAACTACATTCCTGTCTGATGGGAAAAGATGATGAGTGAAAAAAGTAAAAAAAAAAAAAAAAAAAAAAAAAAAAAAATGTAAAGGCTGCATTGTGCAGAATCTGGTGATCCAATTAGAAACAGACAATCTGAGATGAGTTGGCCACACCCTAGAGGTGTAACAATGATGAAATAATGAATTGAAGATGTTTAGTGTAATACAGCCAAAAGATAAGATTGTTCCAGTCCAGATAAATGTTGTTTTGTAGATATTTTTGAACAGCATTAGAAATGATCTGCCATGTGAGCTACATCATGTCGTATTAAAAGAGTTTAACATCATCAGTCATTCATGACGCCTCACTATAGCTGCCTCTATATCAGCATGACCACATTTGAAAAACTCACATTTACAACACACCCTCCTCTCACGCACTCTCCTGCGAGCCTCACATTACAACCAGCTAAATATAAATACACACATTTCCCAAAGTCCTTCAAGACGTGGGAATCAGGTCAATAACACTGCCTACATGGCTCGAGTGGGAGGTTCAGATATGGTTAACTACTGTATAGGGACAGTGGGAAATGCAAAAAGCTGAGTTATTTGGTCAAATAAAATCTAAGTCCAGGATAAAAATGATCTTCTATATATCATCCTTCAAGACTTCCCTTTTCCTCTATTTAATTGCAGCAGTGTTCCCCTCTAAAGACACCCCCTTTGTTTGCCAAGTACACTCCAGGGTAATGTTTTCCTGTCTGCATCATCAGAGGAAAAACAGCAACATGTTTTTGATTTGTTTTAAATGTGGAGATAGTATCTGTGCATTCCAGAGAGTAAAAGGGTTGTAGGGTTAAAACCTGGATTCAACTCTAAAGCCCATTCAAACAAACACTCCTCTAACCCCAACCCCACCCCTCCCCTCCCGTCCCTCCCTTTCCCTCCTTTTTGATGGCCATTTGATCCCACAGAAGTTGACCCTCTTTAAACAACTTACCATTGAAGAGTGGAACGATGACAATCAAAGCAAAAGCCAGCATTTTGATGAGTGCGTCTGTTTTCCGTGCAGATGATGCAGCCATTCTGGTCCTGAGCACGCACACGTTTGACGGGTGTGAGTTAAAAGAAAGTGAGAGACAGAAAAGGGTGAAGCTGCCTGAGCCGGAGCACTTAAGGGTTTCCTCTTACCCAGAGCGGGACAGGGTGGATAAAGCCCCACTTGTGCTCTGTCACTTTTTATACAGCCCCCCCCACCCCCCTCCTCCAACGCCTCCTCCCTCACTGAGGCCCTGCCCTACACCCCGTCTTCCAGTGGTTACTTTAACCCTTCAAATGTGCCCCCACCCTCATAGGAGAAGGGCCGAGGAGGGAAGGAGGAGAATGGGCTCTTGTTGGGATGAATTTAAAAAAATACTTTTTGCAGCATTCCCTGAATACCTGTCAGTGTTTACATTTATATGTACATTAAACATGTGCCTCCATCTGCCACATTCTTAAGACGCCCAATTGTCCAACATCAGTTCAGGGTGAAAAGGTTGAATGCGCTTATAAAAGGATAAAGTTGTTGCTCTGTTTTTTTAAGGTTGCAAATTGTATATAGACAACAAGACTTATAAATGGTTTTCATTTCAGCGCCTCCTGATTGGTTAGAAATTTAAAAAACAGTGGAAAGGGAAAATCCTTTTCCACCTTTTTCCACTTTTGTTGCTTTAACTTAAAATATAGATGCGTTTATGAAAAGGATAACTCAGTGGGCTATTGCTGTGTTCAAGGTTTATTATTGTATAACCCCAGGAGTCTGACAAACATTTTCCATTAAGCTGCTCCAATATATTAATCAGCAACTTCAGCTACTACCTAGTCAATATTACAGTGATAGTGTTACACAATATTAGTATAAAGTCCCAGCCAAACGCATGTTAGCTAGGACGATATACCTGTTACAAAAAACTTCTTGTCTGACTAGGTTCAATGCTAATGGTATGCTAACAAGTAGTTGAACGCCAACATCTGCTGTCTCATAAAAGCGAATGTGTTAATACATTTTTGTTTGAACCTGAATTATAGATGCTGTTCACAAAAGGTTAATTCAGTACTGCTATGTTCAAGATTGTAAATCATGTATAGGCTAAGAGTAGAGAGTTGCACAAATTGTTTTAATTTCACTGCTTCCAGATTTATCAGATGATGAAAGAGACTAGAATTATTTGGCTAAGGTTAGTATTTAGCTACTTCCTTGCAAACATTGCAGTGTAAGTCTTACATGGTTTGATATTAAAGCTAGCTATAAGGTATGACCAGCTAACCTATAAACAAATTGTTCCATTACAAGTTCTGGCTCATATGTTCCTGGCTAACGGTACTTTAGCAAGGAAGTGAGACTAGCTAATCTACCTGTCCTGACTAGATTTCTGGCTAACCACATAGCTAGGAATAACAGCTAACCTTTTAAAACTACTTGTTGCTAGATTTCTTGCTAACTGTTTGTTCATGGCAAACAATAAGGAAGTGAGACAAGCTAGCCTACTAACTTTAGCCCATTTCATAGTGCAATTCTGCAACAACACTGTAACAAAGCACTGATGTCATTATCCAAGAGTCATTATCCCTTTGTCCCCCCATTTCACCTCCGCAACATTCATTTTGAAGGCGGAACATCACAGGGGTGTTAATATCGCACAACAGCAGTCTGAATGTGACTTATGTTTCAGTAGATTACTAGCTAACGTTGCTGATTTAATCTCAAATATGTGTTTTGAATGGCCGTGTGGATTTCCACCATCAAGGCTAGGTTGTCTTTTTAGTTGTTGATCAAATTGGAAACTGTGAAATTCTACTTTGGGAGATTTCCCATGTTTATTGTACTTGCAAAGTTGAACAAAGCAGTAAAACATAGTAGCATAATTTGATGTACCCACCCTGAGTGTGACGTCAGAGGAATATAGCTGTCATGTGAATATTGTCTGCTTGAATCCACCTTGATAAGGCTGCAGCCTGAGCTCAACACTCATTATTTACCCCTTTCTTACTCTGGCTTGGGCTGCAATCTCTGTCTGGACGGCAGCAGTAATCCACCACACAATGAAAGGTGATAGCTGACAATAGGCAGTGTCACATTGGTCCTTAATAGGCTTACTGAGATAGACCGTGGAGCAGAATATCATACTCTTAACAAAAAGTGTGATCCACTGTTATGCTAATGCTATTAATCCTTTTCAGTGACCCTGAAGCCCCCACCGCTCAGCCAGGCCATCAATCAACAACAGCCATCCTAGTAGTGAAGACACCACAGGTTTCATTTAAGCCTTTCACACTTCTACAGGGTCCTGAAAGCACCCCCCCCCACCTCACCCCCCCCACCACACACCCCCTCTGCAACTTGAGGATCTTTGCTTTACTTTTGTGAGCTACTTTTGCTAGCAGTTCTCATGCTCTCTATAAATCACACATCTGGAATAACTTGTGAAGGTATGCATAATGACTTGTTAAAGAAAAAAAAAGCTCCACCCTCTCAGACAACAAGAAGTAGCAAAACAACAAATTGAGAAATGTTAACTTGACCACAACCTCTTCTTTTACATGCTGGAGAAACGGTCATGTAATTTGACACCGCTCTCAGTGCCCAACGCCCCCACACCCCCCAATCACCCCATTTCCTCCCTGTTACCCCCCTTTCTCCTTTTCCAGTCCCCTCAAACACTCAGCTCAAACAGCAGGGCGTTGGGGTGGGCAATTTGCCCCTCGCTGAGCCTCAAGATGAGCTTTGCTGCAAACCCCAGAGAGAAAATTCAGTGGCATGCCCGTTACAGCAGCCACAGCTGGACTGCAGCAGTCCTGTCACCCCACTAAAACATTAATTAGACTGTTAGCTTGTATTAGCTTGCTAAGTATTTTTGCTACTGGAGTCCTCATGAATCACAGCTTCTACTCAGATGTCAGAAAGAAACAAGACAGAACTTTAACCCTAAAGGAAAGAAGAACCCTTTCAGTTTTGTTTTTCTCTCTTTTTTTCTTTTACTACATCTTTAATTATTACCTATTTTTGAGATATTCAATACTCTGAGGAGTTTCTAAATGTTATAAAACAGTCTTGTTTGAATACTGTTACCCCTGTATGACCTACAAAGCAAACCAGACCATCAGCTAGAAAATTAGCTAAATGTATTTATTTATCTTTAATGGCCATCATTTCTGTAATGGCGTTGGACTCCTAGGAAGGGACATGAGTCATTGAGAACAATGAGTCTTTGTCTACATTTTCACCCGAAATTCGGCAACTAGTAGCATGTTATCCAGGAAAAAGGAAACGAGTTCATTTTTTAAACAATGCATTCGAATCATCATCATTAAACCATCTTCTTCCGAGACATTTTTTAGTCTATTATGCCTGAAATATTAATTAAATACTCTTCTAGTCATGAGTGTATTAACTCCATGCAAGTCAAGTAAGGAATTGTGCTCATCACATGGGTCATAGCAGAAGTAAACAAGACCCCAACTTAAATCATCCTCATCTATATCAATCATTATTTGTATATCGCAATTCATAACAAATGTTATCTCCAGACACTTTACAAAAAGCAGGTAAAGGACTCTTCTGTTATATTATCTGCAAAGACCCAAAACCAATCCATCATGAGCACTAAGCGATGGTTGGTAAAGTTACAGTGGCAAGAAAGAACTTCCTTTAAGAGGCAGAAATCTTGAGATTTCTTGCAGTTTGTTTATTTTAAGCTTCATTGAATTTGAAGCATGAGTGGCAGTGCAAAAAACAAAAAATGCAGTTCCTCAGTTGTCCACTTGAGGCGCCTCCAAATGACCCAGAAGTCCCAAACACACACCATCTTAAAATGTAAATTTTGACAGCAGAAAAAATCAAGTTTACAATCTGGTACCAAAAAAACCTTTCAGTCTGAATAGCTTGTATGTTTATGGGCTCACACTTAAAATGGGTTTAATTGTGTTTTACTCATCCCTAAGACTTAAGGCCCGCCTTAGCTCCAGCTGTTTACCTACTACTAAGTTGATCAGTTAATTTGACGTGTCTGCTGTAACGACTGGGCATTTTGATAAGGGACCTCAGTGGGATCCCTCTGGTTTGGGAGCCAGGCTCAAGTGGACACACTAGGAACTGCAGTTTTTTACACTTCCAAATTGGCTTAATTTTCCAAAACCAGAGGTTGCCAGTTATTTTAAAAGCACAACATAGACAAAAATTCAATTTTTATACTTAAGGCTTAAACTTTTGTCCCCACAGGGAGCACCAAAATCAACACCAAAAGAATATCCTCACTGCTGCTTAAAGTAAACAGAGTTAAGTATATCTTTTGTGTCTCTGAAACTTGAAGGTAAGGATAAACATTCGTCTGTGAGCACAATCAGAACTCCTTTTTTAGACACCAAACTTCCTCATCCCGGCCTTTCTTTGTGTCAGCGTTTGCTCTGAAGTGTCACGGAGTAGCTCATCATGGTCACACAGGAAACCAGCACAGACACCAAGTGCATTCCTCGTCGACCTTTACAGAACACCAATCTGGAAAACATTTCTACCGCTGGCATCCTGTGATTTAAAGCCCATTGGCCTGCCTTCATATGGCTTTATTTGTTTATAGTGTATTGACTGTTCTTCACATCTGCTGCCGCTTATAGAGTTTGAAAACATACCCTCCCTTCACCTTGTAGCTGCTGCAGTGTTTTTCTTCACTTACAGTACATCACATTATCATAAATCTGCTGCTGTTGTAGATTGTTTCTGACAGCAGTGTGTATTTTGGTTGAGGTAACAAGTGTGTTTTAAACAGATTTGAGACCTTCTTTTTAGCTTCATGCTTTGATGGAGGCTGTGTGTGTGTGTGTGTGTAAAAGCGTTCTGAATTGTATAATCGTGGGTCCCGGGAGAGTATAGGAAACCGGTTTAGATATCAAAAGAGAGCGTCGTGCTTTTGTGCTTGTACTTTCTCACGAGGACTCCCTTTAAGATTTCCCTCTATACTTGGAAAACCACAGAAATCCAGAGCTGGTGCCAAACATTTTGTGAACAATCATTTTTATACTTTTATTCATGATGCTTTTTCTTTCTTTCTTTCTGTCTTTTCAGAGCAGATATAGTCACACATGAAAAAAAAAACCTGTTTCTAATCTCAAACATCAACTTCATAGCTTCTTGAAGGCTTGCATGCAGTAAGGAAAAGTTTGGGATTACGTTTAAGTAATTTCCAGGTCTGGATATGGAAAACAGCAAAAATAAATTACTTCAAAACTGTTCATTTATTTATTTCAGAATGTTGCCCATATTCTGCTACACATGAATATAAGAAAACTGTAAATTGATCCTACAAGCAAAGGCAGCCTGGGTATTAAAAATATTTACCGCCATGTGTAAGAGTACAAAGCAAGATTGAAAGCGAGACAAGAAGTATGGCTCATAACTCAAGCCCTTTACATGATGCAATTCTGCAACACCCCCGTAAAAAATTCAGTCGTCATTGCGCAGTTTTTACGATTTCACATTATGTTATGTTGTTGCAGAGGCAAGAGAGGCATGGCATGTGAACAGAGGGAGCTTCACACACACACACACACACACACACACACACACACACACACACACACACACTGTAAAATGCATGGAGCGTCACAAATAAACAAATATTAAGCCATGTCTGAGGTAATGCTCTGATTCATTAACTGTTGTTTCCATGGACCCAGTGAGTAAACAAGCTGTGAAAATGAACTTCACTTGGGACGACAGATTTTCAGTTCTTCTATATGATGACCCTGATGAAAGGTCACAGACTCAGACATGCGCACACTTAAACACAGCGACGGCTCTGTCGATCCCGTTCTGTTCAGTAACGCCTCTGTTACCTCCTCCGATAGTGGCATATAGGTGGGATCACTTCCTCCCCACATTTCAGCCCTGTGCGTTCATATTGAAGGAAGAATGTCCTATAGAGGAATAAATATGACACCATAAACTGGTACTCTGAATAAGTCTTATGTGTGAACGCAGCAGGAAATACTGAGACTGAGCGTGCAGGGGTGATGGTGTTTAAATCACCCAACGGCTGGGCACCCAGTTCCATCTTTGTGCATGTAGTTAAGCTATTTCATACTTTTTTCTTCTTGCAAGTTAATACTGACAGTACTTTAAAATAATCCAATGTGATGCATGAAAGCAAAATCAGTCATTTTAGTTTAAGACTTTGTTGTTTTGCAGCCACCTCTGTGTGCTCCTTTTATGTCATGCCTTCAGTTCTTATTAATAAAAGTGCTATATAATAATAATAATAACCTTTGTGACTTTGCAAGCAGGCTTATTAGAGACGTGTGTTTCATCCTGTATCAGGGTATAGATTCGATCTCCAGCCTCTGTGCTGCTAATTTAGTAAATTTGGTACCTAAGAAAACCTCTTGAGTATTGCTGAGTTCCATTTACCTCGGATCTCTAATCTCGGAACTGGGAATGACGTCACACTTGGGTTAACTGCGTTCCAGTTGCAAGTCGGAAAAGCAACATGGACGCCTCCAGGAGTACCTTTGTTTTGTTAGCTAATACCAGACGATAACAACACACTACGTGATAGTTTCTAACCGAAAATAACATGACAACACCTCCACAGGTGTGACTGATTTAATTACACAAAAAGACGACGAAGCGACGTAGCAGCCATATTGGATTTGAACTCGGGCTACTGAAGGTTCTCAGAGTTCCCGAGTCGGAATTCGGGCCTTCAGAGGGCGTTCCTGATGATGCATCAGGCCGGCAACTCTGAATTTCCGACTTCCGAGATCAAATGGAATGCAGCATATCTTCAGTGAGCATTGCATATTCTTTATAGGGCTTGAAGCTGCACACTGTGCTGATACAGGTATCCCTGACAGCTTGCCTTTAATGTGTCTGTAATATTTCACCTTGTGGGTGTGTTTCAGGCAAAAGGTTGTTCTAGAAGTTGTATTAATGGAAGAGGAAGCTGCTAATTGGACACCTCTAGGATCACTGAGGCCACTTTAAATGGCAGATTCATCCTCACTCACAGGAGAGCTCATTAGCAGGAAACAGCATTGATTTAATTCACAGGAGACTCCTGCTTTGTTTTTATTTATTTTTTAATATTTCCATGCATATAACTTTAGGCTTTCTGTAAATCATAACTTATAAGAGAGCTTTTGTTTGTGAATGTGTTTGAAATGTAAATCTTTCAAACGTTCTGCAGCTGCTGGCTGTGTTCGCTGTTTATTCTGCGTGAGAGCAAGAGTTCACCAGCAATGGATTATTTGTAAGAGCCCCCGGGGCGAAAACTCTGAAGAGGAGGTTGTAAAACATCCACTCGAGTAATGTGACGATCTTTTGTGAAGAGGAGAAATTATTTTCCACAAGTTCATAATTAACAACAAAGTGCGTGAGATTCATGGCTCTTTTTTGTCTCCATTCACAGGAAGAGAGAAAGCAGTATAGACACTACATTAATGACAAGTTCCTCCTTGAAAGCTT
Source organism: Labrus bergylta (assembly GCF_963930695.1). Classification (NCBI taxonomy): domain Eukaryota; kingdom Metazoa; phylum Chordata; class Actinopteri; order Labriformes; family Labridae; genus Labrus; species Labrus bergylta. The sequence continues at coordinate 20,243,080 of NC_089199.1, read as the reverse complement.
GCCCCTAATTTAATTTAATTTAATTTATTTCTACAAACACAGACACGCACAATCACAGAAGCACATGGACGCTGTAGTACACATTTTATGGAGCTTTGAAAATGGGAGCCATAAATCCCACAAAGCTCAGCGATTGGCTGCGTAGGAGCGAGACTGTGTGGAAGCGATTTCAGGAGGAGGGAAAGGGAGGGAAGATTCAGGAGAGGAAGAGGAGGAGTGGGAGGAGGTTTAAAATTCAAACTGCAGCAAATGTTGACCGTTACCTCTCGCTCTTTTTTTCTTGTTAACCTTTATTGAAATGAAAGGGACTTGAGACTGAAATCTTTCTTTTGGGGGGCGACCGAGCTAAAGCAGCACGATGCTCTCTGTTAAAATAAATATAAAGCACAAAGAGCACAACTGTACAATCTCTCCATGACTGCTGTTGCACTTATTTTGTAATGTATTGATTTAAATATTTTATGCTTTACTGTTTAATCACAAGCCTGCTTTTTTTTAATTCTACTTTTACATTCTTTGTTTCTTCACTGAAAAACACCAAAAACAAAATCCTTGTATCTGTACTTGGCATCAAATTTGATTCTGCTTCTGGAAAAAATAACATTGCACTCACAAGATAAAGATTCAATTAAGAAATACATAGATATATTGTTGACTGGGTCTGTCAATAGGACCCTGTCCTTAAGGTCACACTTTAGCTGGAAGGAGAAAATGAAAGGAAAAGAAAGTTTTGTGTTGATGAAGTCACGTCTTTGCAAAACAAAATGTGTGTAAACGACGTCCCTGTGTGAGTTCTTGGCTTTGAGTGTGTGTTAAAATCTTGACCAGCAGACCACCCCATGGCTGTGCAGATGTTCCATACACACACACACACACACACACACACACACACACACACACACACACACACACACACACACACACACACACACACACACACACACACACACACAAACCCTCAGGCAGAACAGAACAGACACTTTTTTGTCACAGACACATGTTTCTTACCCTTTGCCCTCCTCTTGTGTCACACTGACTCTCACATGATCCTCCTCTGTTCAGTTCAGTTTATAAGCTTTTTGTCATGAAGTTAAAGCTGTTTTTCATTTCTAGAACATTTCAGGCAGACTGCAACTAGCTTGTTCACTAGTGCACCTCCAAGCGGGGGGGGGGGTCTTAGGTGAACATGAAATAAGAAGCATGAAACTGAAGAGGTGGATGAAGCGACAGAATTTGATGCTATGATGACAATTTGATTGTCATGCATTTTTTTCATACGTCAAATGTCATCATCCTCTCTGCTCTCTTGCAATGAATTTTGTTGAATATTATTATCTCACATGAGCACACCCTTACTACACCCTGAAAATGTACCAGGGGGCTGGCAGGAAATAATTTCGGTTGATGTATTGGTTCATACTTTCATGTAAGCACCATAACAGAGACTACATGTCCAAAGCCTCAAGTGATGACACATTGAAAAAAAAAAAAAAAAACATAATTAAAATCAAGTGATAGCTGTTTTTTTTGTGTGTTTGGGAGCTTCAGCTCTGGAAAAATTCAACTTTTCCTTAAATCAGCATCTCTACATACATGTAAGCCGATCTGTTGAATTTCAACACAAGCTCATCTCACTCTTCTAAATGAGACACTGATTGCTGCAGCTTGCTCCAACTGCTGCAGTGCATGCATGGAAGCTGTAGTTATAATTCAGGTTAACATACAAAGTATTGATTTTAGAAATCTTCCAAAGTTAAAATATTTGTATTCTGTTGTGTAGAAATGAATTTCAACTTGTTTTAATTTGTAATTTCAATGTTTCATTTAAAGCAAAACATCTATATGTAAAACCAGTGATTTTTTTTGCAGTAGTCTTTCATTTTTTTCCAGCGCTGTTTACACAGAATTTAAAGGGATGCTGAAAAAATGGACTGGCTCAAATGACTAGTAAGTCTGAGCTATATTATCAACATTTAATTTGTACAATTCAACTTAACTTGTTTAATGAAGTTAAAAAAAAAAAAAAGAAAGCATCTATTTTTGTCTTAAATGTGTTAATGTGTTTATTTGTTAGTCAGAGTTTAAGTGTCAGTATGCATGTGATGCTTTTGTCATTGGATTGTTCAGATACAAGTTTGTGCTCAAACAGTGAATGAATGAAAATGGCACATTCTCATTCAAGTCACTCAGTCCGTCTTTGTCTCCACATCCTGCTTGTAATGCCAACTCTGACCAGAAGATGGCACTGCTAGACTGATGTGCTGTCCTCATCAGCATACTGGACTTTAGCTCCACCAGCAGCTCGTTCATTATATCCTTCATTGCTGTATATTTTTGTGGCACTGAAACCATTTCCAGCATATAAAGGATGCAGCTGTAAGAGTCAGATTGTGAGAAATAAAGGCAGTTATGACCTCAGACTGCAGGTGACCATTGTCGCTAGTGGACAAAGATTTATTACTACAGCAAACTGGAGAAATAAAATGTCGTCATGCAATAAATCCTTTAAGAAGTTGTTGCTGAAAGAGGCGGAGTGGTTGGTCATTAGGGATTTTATTTTTTTATTCTTGGGTTTGGACAGCTGTCTTTTGTCCGCGCTGAAAACAAACAGATCAGTGTCTGCTTGATTGTGTGCACTCTGATATTACAGTATGCATTTAATCAGCACAGCAGGAGAGTGATGCTCGCAGATCATGATCGCCTCGAGACTGTGTGTCAGCGGTGCTTTAGGGAATTTGATGCTTGATTGCACAGCAGAGAGGGGGAACAATGTGGACATGAAAAAAGAGGAAACAAAGGTGTGACACGTTAATGTCTGCCTGTTTTCTTGTGAGCTGAAATGAATGAATGGGAAAAACCTTCTGTATTTCAAAATGATGTGTGATTGTTGTCTGTGTGTATCAAACATGGATCATTATAAGATACAATAGGGTAACATAGGGGTATTTTACTGTATTGAAATCTGTCAGGATTTCTTTGCATTAACTCGACAAACCTGAAACCCCCTTCAGAGGCCATGTAAGCTCTATTTACAGATTCTGTATAAAATGCTAAATCTGTTGGTGCAGGGCTGGATGTTGCTGTCAGAAGTGTTCTGGTGTACAAGAAGTAACATCCCCTAGCATTTCCAAACAGCAACCTGTCAACTGGTGTTAAGAAGAAGCCAATGCAGAAGTGCAAACACCTGCAGTTCCTTGAGTGTCCACTTGAGGCTGGCCGCAAGTGGCCGGAAGTCACATACACACCCCATTCAAAAAAGCCAATTAAACATGTTTACAGCCTAGTTAAATGAGAAAACGAACCTTACATTATATGAATATCTCATGTTTTTATTGTAACGCACACACGTTTTTATAAGTCATATTGATTTGACGAAGTATAAGAGTTATTCATAATATGGGGCGTGGCTTATCGTACTGATGGATTTGTGGGTGTGTTGCAGCTGTTTGTCTAGATGTTAAAGGCCCGCCTCAGCTCTATCTCCTTGCCTGTTACTAGGTTGACCAAAAGCTAATTTGAGACAGCATTTTCAAAAGTCTGCTTCAGAAGCCAATGAATGATGTCACTGAGACTACGTCCATGTTTATACAGTCAGTGGTTTCGGTGGACATTGTTTGTATGCAGGAAAAAGTCTGTGTGAAGAGCAAGGTGATAAGAATTTCTGCTGTAATGCTGGAACCCCTCTTGCTTATTTTAAAATGACATTTTACATTTAGTTGGAAATAACGGCCATAATCAGATATCTGCATAAAGTTCAGCAAACATTCAGCTCCCAGATTTGTTTCTCAACACCGACTCCATTCTCGTTTCTCCTGTTGCTAGTAAACAATGCAATAGAAGGAAGTCTTGGCCAAAAGTTGACCTTTAACCATTGGCTACACCAAAAGCCCCCCAAAAGTTGGCTGTCAAACCCAGAAGCTGGATCGTTCTCACAGGACAGCCGGTGGGTTCCAAAATTGAAGAAGAGTGTTCACAAAGGTGTCAGTTGTCTCTGTTAACCCAGGTTTTCTGCTTCAGGCTCTTTTGGCTTTTATACGTAAGAGAAATCTTCATGCGTAGTTTGACTTTTTTTTTCACTGGACATTTGCTTCGGTCAAAAAAACAATTAAACCATTAAATGGCAAAGAAATATCACTGCCGCTGCAAATACTAAAAATATTGTAAAAGAGGACTTACTAATCATTATCAGTTATTAAATCGCTAAGCTTTTTTTTTACCACTCCATGCACTCCCCTTTACTAATATGACATTGTAGAGCTCATAAACTTCCAATATGACACTGGTTTTATGAACAGTGATCAGTGACATTTCAGTGACAATGTTATAGTCTCATAGGTAGCGATGGGCAACATTTTGGGGCTACTGGTGTAGCCATTGGTTCGCCACGAAAGACTTCTGGCCATGGGTTCCTGTTACATGTGGATCATAGTCGAACTGTAAGTTGAGTCGTATCATATTTATTTTGTGTCATGTCTTATCATGTCGTATCGGGATGAAAAATCAAATACAAATATATAAAATCTTACAACAGTGAGACAAAATTATTAGCTGGGAATTTTAGAATTTTGGCTTTAAAACATGTTTTTCTGAAAAGCCGCGTCACGCACTGCATCCCTGTTTTTATGTTAATTGCATTAAATTTGAGATCTATCTTTATTTAATGGCTAAAGTGATGAAAATCAATCAAGTGCTGCAGCACATCCTGCGCTTTATCCATTGACTATTAACACAAAGGTGCATAATGCAAGTTTTTTTTTCATTCAACATTCACTCCACAGTCAGAGTCACCGTTTGAATTATTCCACAAGATCTGCAGTCTGCACGTGTAACGTCCATTTTCCCAGGAATCAGATATTCGGAGCCGCAGGAGAAGCAGAGGATGTTTTATACCCAGTGATTTAACCGAGTTTAAGCAGTTTTATTTTACTTTATGTTCAAGATATAAATCAACTGCGTCAATCAGGAGTCAAAGCAAAATGAGTTGTTCTGAAGACTGTCTGGATTTGATAGAAGAATGATGGGCTTGTAATGGTTGTAGAAGCTCCATAAACCTGTCTGCTTCCATCCAAACACACAGTCTATCATGAGATATCCCGCGGCTCGCTCAGCTGTCAGTAGAGGAGGTTTGAGTCCTAATGATGCTCCTGTGTGTGTGTGTGTGTGTGTGTGTACTGCATGTGTGTGTTGGAGTGTGTAGTGTGTGAATAGAAATTGCAGGCTGCTGAGTGTAGGCCTTCTGACAAGCAAAGAGAAAAGAGAGGAAAGACGAGGGGTTAGAGTCTGGCAGTTGTACAGAGGACCCTTCAGTATGCTGATGACACCCCCACCTGGATCTGACAGGTCTGTGTTGGGGGGCCCTGGGTGTTCTCCTCCCTCCTTCCCCCGTTCTCCTCCCCCCATGCCTGCCCAGAGCCCCGAGGGTTAAACATGAATAATGAATTCAGGCTCCTTATGGCAAGTGCTGAGGAGACCTTATATACAGCACACGTCATTACAAATACTGTCAGAGCAGACCAGTATTGAGAAGCCGTTGGAGCCTTCTGTGTGTTTGCTTTCAAATTGAAAGGGATTTTCTGTTTTTCTCCAGGATATCTCTTCATTTCTGTTGTTGTTTCTACTTCCATGTGGCACGCTGAGTTTTAATTGTGCCGTTAAAATCTATTTATAATGGTCAGATGTCATTAAAATTATTGCAAAAAAACAGCTGACATCACAGGCTGCCTTTGACAAACTGATAATCTTGTTACTTCCTGATTCACTATTAGTTTAGTTTGGTTTGCTATCGCTTCATGTATTAGTTGTTCGATAGAGGACATGCACAGCTCAACTGGGGGGCAGAGTAGTGTTGTAGTACTCTAGTAATCTCAACACTAGTCTTGAGGCGACTTTTTGAAGGTCTCTGTCTCCACTCGGAATCAAAATAATTTTTGCTCTGCCTCAGACTGGGCGGACTCCGGATTTTAAATCAAGACCGGTCAAGACCACCACTGAAAGGCTTTTTTTCCCTAGTTATTACTGTGATTAGAAAGAAAATGCATCTTTACCTGCTCCACACAAAATGATGACTTTCATTGATATTTATGGTCTTGCTCTTGTCTCGGCCTCGCCCTGCCTTGGCCTTGGTCTTGACTCGGTCTTGATCCCTAAATGTATTGGTCTTGGTCTTTTCTCGGTCTGGTCTCCGGTATGTCTTGGTCTCGGTTAGTGTGGTCTTGACTACAACACTAGGCCAGAGTTAGCTTTATAGCTAATTTTACATCAGGGCACCTTTGACAAGAAAATCTAAAAAACAAACTGCATACATGAAAAAAAAAGCATTACCTTCCCTCCTTGTTTGAAGACGGTTCCAGTGATTTAAGCAACCCAGCAGATGAAAATGTGCTTAATAGTCTGCCAAATGTACACTGTGTGTGATTATGAATGGAAATTGCAGTATGTGAGGTATTTTTGGTAATTTTCTTCATCGTAGCTTCACGACAATTAAGGAACTGAAACCTTTTACAAAGATGCATATGACCTGGTTCAAAAACACCATCTAAAGGAAAATGTAACATCATTATAAAAGTTGTGATCTTGAAAGTTTTCCAGGCAAGTTACTATCTTATTTTGAATGAGCTAACACAATACAGCCTGTGGGTCGCAGATTAAATTCATTGCATGTGCATTATTCTCTGTTATTACCCCCCTGTCAGTTTACTTGACAACCTCCAAGAAAAGAAAAAAGACACCCTGCAGAGAGAGAGAGAGACTAAGCAGAAGCTACAGTATATACTGTTTTTAGGTATAAGGTAATTACACCTCACCAAAGAAAGAAAATAAAGTGTGAATTCAGAGAAAACAAAAAAAAGGTGATAATCAGATGAAGACAAACAACCATCAAGGACTTTGTTTAGATCTTTAGAAACTCACCTGCTGTTACGGCTTATCCCCAACGGTGCTGCAAAAAAAAACCCAGAGAAAACAACACTGAGACTTTGAGACGACACCTTAAATTGAACTTAAAATAATCTACCTGGCATCGCTCCAACAAGGCAGTGTGATGCTTCTTCACACTAAACTCTCATTTTCAGTATTGACGGTGAGAGTGTGGAACGGCATGCGGGGAAGAAACCACATGTCGCAGGACTAAAACACATAGGGCCCTGACCACTTGCCCACTGGCACCCCCACCCCCCCATACTTTTTACGCTATTCCCTGCCTCCTGAAAAAATGAGTTTTATCTAGAAATTTTATATATATTTTTTTTACTTGGCCCTAATCCTCCGTCGTACCATTGCACATAAGAGCAACAAATTACACCTTTCTTTTCTTTTTAAGGCCAGTAATGTCAGACCTGGCTGAACAAGAGTTGTGACCCGAGGATTTCGATTGATCCATGACATCATTGTCTTGCAGTAAGTGCCATCCAATATAAAACCCAATAACACTTAAACTGTCAAATCAGCATGCGGGTGTTCCCCCAACATTGTAAGAATAGATTATCAGGTTGAATGAGTCAGAGTTCAGATCCTCTTTAAATGACCTCACCTCCAGACACTCTTTGTGAAAAAAGAAGCTCTGTCGCTTTAATTTATGGCTCATAGGGGGGCGCTGGTAGCCTAGTGGTTAATGCGCGGGCTCCATGTACAGAGGCTGTAGTCCTCCAAGCGGGTGACCCGGGTTTAAATCTGACCTTTGGCACCTTTTCCGCATGTCATTCCCCACTCTCTCTCTCTCCCCGATTTCTGACTTTATCCACTGTCCTATCTCTCAAAAAAAGCCCCGAAATAAATACAAGTATGGCTCATTAATTAACGAACTTTGGACAATTTTTCATGTAATACAATCAAGCAGGGCATGATGTATAAGAATTCAACACTCTAAAAAGGAGTCCAGGCAAAAATGATTCTCATCAGCTGCGCATTTAATGTATAACAACAGTACAAAGTGAATCTTTTGCTTGCAAAATAGGAGTGTTCTTTATGTACAATAATATATACAATAATATATAGTTTAAAAAACATTACAGTTTTAAATGTCTGACAGTTTATTGCACAACACATTTATAAATTATCATCAAACCACACATGAAGTTTCACATGAAACTGACGTAGTCTCCGTCACATTTGGACACTGAACAGGAAATGCGTTTATTATTATTTATCTTATTTTATCTTTAGGTTAGCATGAGTCAAGGTCCTGTGGGGACTACGTTAACCCCACTGATACTGAAATGGTAAAAAGAGCAGCGCTGCAGAATGACACTTTTAGACTGTCACAGCGACTGTGACTATGGAGCCGTGAAACAGCCTCAAGCTCAGAAACAAGTTCATGTTTCATCTTTGCAATGGGTGAAAAATACAAACAAAACTAAAAAAAACCTGAACAAACTCGATGCCTCAGATCATGATAATCATTTTAAAGTTCAGATATGGCACTCTATAAATACAGCAGCGAGGAGACAACAAGAAGGCGGTAAAATGTACATTTGATAAAACAGGATTAAAACTTGAGAATCACACGCTCGAACACGGAGGTGATGATAGAGCTGGGAAGCAACAGACAAAAATTAAGTTTTCAAGGACGGACTGCTGATTCAAGCAAATATAATTAATCTTATATCCACCCAGTGTACAAAATACTAGGAACACCCACTATACTCTGAGCAGAACAGATGTCTGCAGAGATCCTCCTCTATGTTAAAATTCAAGGATGCGTTCAAAGTGGATTATCGCGAAAAATCAATACAGCATCAAGGCCTCCATCTAACTTAATCTGAGCAGATTACTTCACAGGAGCAGCAGGTGTTCCAAATGTCTCGTACACTCTGTGCATTTCAAGTATAACTAAATGTAAACAATGACTGATGAGGGGGGGGGGGGGGGTAGGGGGGTAGGGGCCCTGTCGCCAGGAGTTAAGATAATCTGATCCACGATCAGACTCATAGCATCATTAATCATGCTTTCTGCTACAGTTCAATTTGGTCTCCACTTATCTTTGAATGCTTGAATTGGTGGTCTATCGATCATCGCTGTACAGAATGTCCCATCTCTAATGGGATCTCTTCTCTTCAGTGGCGTGTACTAATAACAGCTTTTAACAGAAATGAAACATTAGACATTATATTTGGCACAAAAGCCAGGGATTGGGTCTGGAAATATCTCTCCATTTAGTTCACATTTGAAGGTGATTTACCATATTCACACGGCAGCCATATTTCCTCTGATGTCACACTCGGGCAGTGAAGCATTAATGCGTTTATCTTACTGGTGATGTCCAGGTTTGTAAATTCTATTAACATTAGGAATATGACCAATTGTTTTAATTTCACTGGATCAGGTTGATCGGTACCTGAAAAGAAAATGAATGGTGAAAATGTTGAGAGAAACTAACCCAGCATTTAGATGCTTCAAAATAACCAAGCGTGAAAGGCCTTCTTTACAATGTTGCTGTGTCGACAAACTTTTTGTTTTAAGTGACAAAATATTTTAGCGCGAGGCTTTGTCCACTCTGAGGAGGTTAAAATTCAATTTGCACAAAGAAACATGATAGGACACTTAGCCTACTAGATAGTTGATACAAAGATCTTTAGTTAAGAAGAAGTATGTATAGAATTATTCTGCTGGGATTTTATCAATGAAAACTTTTAAATGTATTTTAATTTCTGTTGGCCACTTGTATTTTTTTCCCCTGATTGGGTCTTTAGGGTTCTCAGCTTGTCTTAGATACGAGTCGGAGGGTTTTGTGACTTAGCTGTCATTAGCTGATGAGTTAGCAAATATTTAATTTCCCTGGCAATATTGCCAAAGTGATGGTATCTACTGGATTTTCAGATGCGGATCCATCAGTAAGAAGTAAAATGACATCCATCTGTCAGATTGACACAACAGCTAATGTTAGCATTCACCCAGTTCCTAGCTAACATTAGCAGGAACAGTTTATTGGTTGAATGCTAACATTAGCTGCTGTGACCTCCAGTTTATCTTGACACATGGGCTGGAGTTGACCTTTCATTGTTCTCTTCAGTTACAGATTAATCAATAACAATGAAATAAAATGTTGTCACAGGTATCAGTCCAACGTGATTATAACATCTGAGCTTCCGACCCGTACAGTGATGTCAGAGGAAAATGACCACTGTGCCAATTCGGGGCCTTTCTGTTATTAAAGAGCTACCCCTTCACTTTCTTCGTGATTCGTTTTCTTAAACTGTTCAGTCTCGAGCAGACGTGTAAATTAGAAAATCTTCATCTAAAAAAAATAAATAATGACATAGAGTTTGCCAAAGTCTTTAGTGTTTTCTTTTTGAAGCCTTTAAAAGGCAACAGGAAAAAGGCTTAACAAACTCACAGTTACACATCTCTGCCCCCGATGGCTCCAAATGACGATGTCACTCCAAGCCTGTGATATGTCGTGTGAAAAAACGTCCTTCATCCCTGACGTGTAAAAGAACTCGGAGTCTTGTCTCACCGCATGTGCTGTCCCATTAAATTGGCTCCTGTCTTTGCTGCGCTCCTCCAGTGACTTTTCAAGTTGAGTCATTCTTTATTAAGCGCCGCTCTCGTCTTCAGAGCTCCAGCCACGCCGCGCACACGCATACACACACACACACACACACACACACATACACATTTAGGAGAAGTAGAAGCAGCCACTACAAAGGCAAGCCACTATCCAGCAGAAAAGAAGTGGCTGCAAATTCAGCAGCTGTGATGGCCCAAATCTTTTCTCTCTCTCCTTCTTTCTCTCTTTTTGTTTTTTCTGGACGGGAGCGCTTTCGAAGCTGGATTTTTGCCTGTTGGAGTTTCTTCAGTAAAAAACGATGACATTGGACTCAAAAGTCGTGCTTTGGGACGTTCTGCTGTTTGATGTGTAGAGTGGTCTGTGTATGTACATTTGTATGTGTGTTTGCATGTGTATGAATCTCTTTGTGTGTGTGTGCTGTCTGTTTGTTTATACAGTAGGTCCATTAATCCGCAATGTCTCTGCGTACATCCATATGCTTGTTTGTGTGTGTGTGTGTGTGTGTGTGTGTGTGTGTGTGTGTGTGTGTGTGTGATGTGTGTGTGTGTCTGTACCCAACGTGCGTCGCAGATGGGTTTAGAGTCCTCAGTTAAGGATTACGTGTGTGTGTTGTCTTTGTGTTAATGTATGTATGTGGGTGTGTGTCTCAGCTCTCTGCAGACATGGCTGAGATGATCTGCTCCAATTTATACGCCAACTTCTGCTTCTGGGCCTGCTCATCCTGCTCCAGTGCCTCAATGATCTACAAACACACAGAAACACACACATGCACAAACTGTGAATTGAAGGACACGAGGCATATTGTTCTCGTCGGCTGTGGGACTTATATGTACATGGACATTAATCAAACACAACAGAGCTTCTGCTTTTAATTCTATACTGATTATTTAATATATTGTATGTTTTGCTGCATTTCATCAAAGGGACATTTCCTGGACTTTGTTTGCAGGGTAATTTAAATGATACATAGCTGAGTTGATTTAAGAGATACACAATTGGGTACAATACTCTATAGTACATTGCTCCTTTAACTCCTTATAACCAGCGTCCCATTTAATCCTGCTGTCGTCTCCTTTATTTTATGGCTGTTGGCTTCTTCTTTTTAACTCCTGCTCACATCACCCTGAATCACGTGTTCAGCGCCATCGTGAGGGGTCATGAAGAAGTGACGTGGTGAGCTAAACTGACAGCGCTTTACTTTTTTTTTTTTTAAGGAACATATCGATATTTGATACCAGCGATATGATAGTAATATTTTGTCCCAATCCTAATGTGACTGTTTAACAGCTGAAAGATTGACAGTGTTGCCATGGCAATCCAATCCCAATTTGACGGTTTAACAGCCTAAAGATTGACAGTGTTGCCGTGGCAACCTCATTTTTTCATTTTTTTATTCCTAAGTGATCGTATATGGACGACAGGGTGGACACTCATAGCTTCATCTGGTTAACAGGTTGTAATAAAAGCAACTTGTCAATCACAAGTTTAATCACAAGTTAATTTGGAGTGAAGTTCCTTTGAGAGTATAAACTCATGAGTTAAATCTTTACTGATGTGATTGGCCGTTGTGTCATTTTCTGGTAGACTTCCAGAAAAACAGACTTCTCTTTGCAGCTCAGTCCCCCCCTGCTGGCCATCAGTAAGGATGCAGGTTTAAGGCAATCTCACATTGGGTTCACTCTTATAACTTAAAACTTATTTTTGCTTGGTTCTGACCATTATAGAACAAAATCATTTACTCATCCATTGAAAATCAGTTGACAGTTAGATCAACGCTGAAAAATCACCCCTAAAGCCTTCAAACAGTATCCTCTGAAAAGTGTGGTTGTGCTGACCTCCTTTGGTTTACATCATCATCTTGCTATGTTAATGGGCAGGTGTACTTTGTATTGCCGTGACATCCATCCTCACCAAATTCAAACACACCAAGCAGTGACGCTGCAGCATTGAACCAAAGAGGGTAGTAAAGCTCTCTTACCAGGTTTTAAGCCGATCTTTTAACTTTCATTCAAACCTTTGCACTACTTCAGGGCATTAACATAAGTTAAATGCATGCACACATGAGACACAATAACCTTTCTTGATATGTTGCACTTGTGCTGTTAAGTATCTACACAGAGCTACATTTGCAGTCAGTAAGATTCCTGTTTGCATCCTTGCGATTTATGTAAATCATATATTTGAGTTCCTGCATTGTCCTGAGGGAATATTCTGGTTCTGCAGCGGCTAAATGCTCCACTGTGGTCCCCGTCTGGTCAGTATTTTTGTCTGACTGACAGCTGGACAGGCAGCATGTAGAGGGTTTATCAGACATAAGCTGTTATTGGCTCTGCCGTAAAGCAGTCTGCTGATAAATCTTTGTGGATTCACAAATATGTGCCCTGCCTTCTACAGTTAACAGTAATTTTACGCTGTATTACACTGTTTAAATATATGGAAATGCTACCTGCAGAGGGCTAACCACACCTGCAGGACCTGTGCTGCACATTTGTGCGTCGCAGTGTGTCTACCGGGTCTCACCTCTTGGCTGTACTTGCTGACGTAAGCGTAGATCTCGTGGAGGGCACTGAGCATGTTGAACTCACTGGAGTGAAGGCGAGCCTGTTCAGCCAGATAGGCATTCATATCCTGATCACTGATGGCAGGCAGGCGGTTTATGTCAGCGTAGTACCTGAGAGGACACACACGCGCACACACACAATGTCAAAGTCGAGGGTACACTCATGCATGCAGAGCTTTTTTCCCTCTGTTGGAGTCGGCCTTTTTTTAAAGGTGACAGCAAGTCTGAAGGGGCTTCAAACCACACCAGCGACCTTTTGAACACAAAAGTAAAGTCTAATTTAGCTGTGCTAATGTTTGCTTTCATCATACTGCTTATTACTTCACTCCGATACCTTTAGGGCTGCATGGTTACTTGCGCATGAGAAATGAATAGTAGCTCTGCATGATATCTCTCTCTGGTAAAGGTTAGCTGGAGTAAATGCATCTTCCATATCTGGCAAAACCTAATACAGCTGGTCTGAGAAGAACAGAAATAGTAACCAATGTATTTTTGAGTGAGCTGAATAATAGGGAAACGGTAAAAAATGTGGGCAGTCTTTTATAAAAATCACCAGGATTGATCTAGTCTGCATGTAATGGATGCTTTAAAACTCATTTAGCATGACCAGAGTTGGTTTTTAGGATGCATGTTTGCTCTTGTATGTTGGGGAGCAACCTGAAAATCAACCTGTTCTTTGTCAGGTGATATCGTTCACACACGTTCACATTGGAGAGTCTAAGCATGAATGCTACCTGCAGCTGCTCTTCTTATTTATAACTAAAACAATTATCAATGGTTAGCTTCACCTAAAACACCGGCTCTTTGTGAACCTTGTGACGAGGAGATGTCCACAAAGAGACCTCATTTTGGGTCTTCCATCGTCTTTCCATCCTTGTGAAGGACACTTATCTTAACATGCACACACACACACACACACACACACACACACACACACACACACACACAAAAGCATGCTGTACACACCTTTCTACCCAGCTCTTGTAGTGCGGTATGTCCTTGGCGTAGAGTAGTTTGGTGGACGGCGAGTCTTTGCCCAGACGGTGTTCAGAAGTGGAACACGAGTCCATAAAGGTTTGGGCAACCACAGACAGACAGGCGTCTGTGATGCTGTTTTTATGGATGTCGAACACAAACTGAGGATTCTTGATCACATTTACCCAGAAGCGCAGGGGAAGGCTGCAGATATCGAAACAGAGAGGAGAGAAAGACGAAGAGAGATTGAACACATTTTCAGAGTTGACTGCAAAATAAGAAAGTTTTACAAAATGTGTCAGAATATGTTTTTTTCTGATATGTCTTATATTGATTTTTAAATTGACTTTAGTTATGAGGAAAAAGCTGTGGAAAGAGTTCAGAAGACTATCTGAAGTCTTAAATCCGAATTTAAATGAATACAGTTACAAAATGTGGAAAAGAAGGGTTTTTCAAAGAGCAGCATCAAACACAGAATAAGAAAAAGGGGCATCAGTGTTTCAATAATTCTGTGATTTTCATCAGGCCCCAACTTTTGAATCAACTTGGTTAAAATCAGGACCATTGTCATCAGACAGTTGCAATAAATGGGGACCAGTCACATTTTCTCTCACCAGTTGCTCTTCCAGGTGTGCCTCACGTCCGTGTCATGGATGCCGTGTCTGTCTGCCTGCTCGTCCAGGAAGTCGAACATATATTTGATAGCCAGAGGCAGCGCGGTGCCCCGACACACAGTGCTGAACAGCGTTTCAAACAGGTCGTCCACAAACTTCTGCAGCGTGCCCTATGAGAAAACAGTGTAGAAAGTTATTATTTGAAGTGCTTCTTATTGAGCTCAGCAGTTAGTATTTTTTTTATAACTGGTTATTCCTATAACACTCATTAAAAAAAATCTTTTTGTTTTTATTGCCTCTTTTGGCACAGAGGCGTGATAAACACTTTTTATCTATTAATCTCTTATGGAACGTTCACCATCTTACATAAAGTCTATGCCGAGCTGGACCACTGGACCATGCCAAGCTCGTTCTACTGATCGCATGTCGCCTCAGGTCCTGCAGGGTTCACTCTCATCTGGAAATTCTACATTTAGCTTTTGTGCTACAAAAATGTGGAGTTATTTACAACACACTCTCAGGACTAACACTCTCATTTCGCTTGGATAAATCTTAATAATGATCTCAAACCACTTCCCTACACTGTGCAAATGATCTTTTCCTGTTTTGTTCTGACTGCAATTTTGTGTCTTGAGACGTAATTCTAAATGAGGGGAACCTCATTTTTTTTTTACCTTGTGTGATTATGGCACAGAGCTGCAGCAGCGTCCCTGAGCTCCTTCACTTCATAGGCAGAAGTTTGTTCCCTAACAAGTGAACCACTGTTCACCGTACAGTTTGTCTAAAGTGGCAACTAAATTGTAGCAATTAAAAGAACCAGAATGACTTATTTATTCCATCATGTGTAACACTCTTTCTCAAACAATGTTTTAAAAATGTAAATGGGGGGTCCTGATAGTCTAGCAGTTATGTCATGCGCCCCATGTACAGGGGGTATAGTCCTCCTTGCAGTTTCCGTGGGTGCTAATCTGACCTTGGCCCTTTTCTGCATGTCATCCTAACATTTCCTGTCTCTCTTCAGCTTCTATCTAATAAAGGCAAAAAGACCCAAAGAAATAACTTTCAAATATGTAAATCATAAATCAGATCTTGTGTTGGGAGAAAATCTGATTTTTCAACTGCTGAAGTCAAACAAAAATCAAATCCAAATGTACTCTTTTGTCTAACTGTAAGAGATCTGGCCTTTCTTTTCATGGTTGATAGTGGAAGAGTTCACACATCCGATTTTGTCAGTTACTTCAGTAAGTTAAATCTTCTGCACCTTTGTTGCGAGTAGCCTCGTCAGGTAGATCTCTGACACCATCTTGCTGCCACGCTCGCCCTCTTTCTGGTCCCCGTGGTCGTGGTTCTTGACTAAGTGCCACACTTTGACCCCGCTCTCCAGGTCTGGGGTCAGCATGGGCACTCGAGAGTGGGGGCTGTCTGGGCTGGTGGGGGTTGAGCGGAAGGGGACGTCCACACCTGGAAGGTCAAATATATATATATCAGAAATAAGGAAAATAAACATAACAAAAATCCTCGAGGCCCAGTAGTTCAGAGGGTTTGATCTGGATAAGAAATATTGTAATTTGTAAATCCACTTATTTTATATCCCAGATCAGTTAAAACAGTTTATTTTTACTTTTTAGTTTGTTCAAAGGAAGACTCAATTGGATCAACTATATCCAGATACAGAATTTAATGGATTACCAAATCCGGATTACCAGTGCTCTAAATGGGACTGTATATTATGTATTTTGTTCCCAGGGGCACTAAAATAAAATAAAAAAAAACAAATATAAAGTTCCTCACTCTCCTGTGAGGAGTTTTTAGTTGGTTATGAGACAGACATAAATCAATACTGATGAATCTATATGACCCAATAAAGCAAACAAGACCAGGAGCAGAGACAATGATTATTTCTTTAAAGGAGCAATATGTAACTCTGACACCTAGTGTTTAAAATGGGCACTGCAGTCAAAATTCATAACATTGGAAAGAGCTGTCTCAAACCCGACTTATCTTCACTCAACACACACGCAGGTTGCCATGTGGTGGACACTGAAGCTTCGGCGTTTAGCCAGCTCTGCATCAGTCTGTAAACCTGTCTGCTTTCTAACCTCTCTCCATTTTTTAAAAAGTATCTCCAATATTTATCCTAGTTTTTTTTTTATGTTTCTGCCCGTGGAGCTCATCTGGAACATGCAGAGGCTTTTCAGGTCAGGTTGAATCAGTTTTATCTGAACCAGTTCTCTTGCCCTCTCTTGCCCACTTCCATCACTGCAACACCTGTTGGTTTGATGTGATAACTGGTCTCATATCTGGCAAACTGAGGGATGTCCAAAACGGCCGTGTGGTGTTGCCTTAAAACCGCCTACCTTCTCTGGTCCAGACAAAAACAGGCAATTCAGGACTGGAATCTAGACTTAAAGGGAGGACATACTTGCTGCTGTGTTGTTGTCGGAGAATCCAGCACTTCAACACATCAGCATGTTTCCTTAATGTCTGATCATATAGTAAGGTCATCTTATGAATCAATTCAGTAGATATCTTACATATTGCTCCTTTAACATGTAAAATGACTGACTGTAATCACGACTGCAGAGTAGTTGGCAGATGGAGTTTAAAAAAAAAAAAATTTTTAATAGCAAAGATTCTAATGAGATTAATGAGTAATACATTTGACTGTTAAAATGAAGCGGGATAGAATTTACATGTACTGGACAAAAAAAAAAGATTTTGCCAAGAGGGCTTTTCAAGATGGACACAAACTGAAAGTTCCTCTCGCTCTATGTGAAAAGCTTTATCTTTGATATTCACAGGCTTGGGTTAATTATTTTCAGTCAACACCCTTTATTTATTTAACAACCTGAACGTCTACTTTTTGTTCCCTATGAGATACAGTTTGTGAACAGAGTTTATTTCATCAGATTAATCGGTTTGTGAGACTGCCCTGTCTGTCAGCAGTGTGTGTGTGTGTGTGTGTGTGTGTGTGTGTGTGTGTGTGTGTGTGTGTGTGTGTGTGTGTGTGTGTGTGTGTGTGTGTGTGTGTGTGTGTGTGTGTGTGTGTCTGTGTGTGTGTGTGTGTGTCTGTGTGTGTCTGTTTGTGTGTTCAGACTGTGAAATGCTGTCACAATGATTCCATTGGTTGCTGTAGTAATGACGCAGACGTGCCCTCGTTCAATAAAAGCATGTTTTCTTTTCAGGCTCTGATCCTCGCTGTCTCTCGTTCTGTGTTTTGTGCTTTCTGCTCTTGTTGTCATCATGTTTGATCTCACATGTGTCTTACTTTTAATGAAAGAATTCTTAAAAAACAGGAAGGAAAAGTCACTGATCTGCTGTTTCAGAGATGAGATTTAATCCAGGATGTAGTTTATAGGAATCTAAAGTTATAAAATCGGCTATGAAAGCTCCTCTCAGTGTCTTATTCATGAACGTACATATTTAATGAGCTTGTATAAACAGATGTAGGATGATTGAGTTGTTTTGAAGTGACAGAACTTTTCAAAGATTTTGATCTCATTGCGTGTCTCTTAACATTTAAAGTGCTGTGATTCATAACAGTTCCTGCTTTAAAAACATGCTTTCTTACAGGCTGATGAATGGCAGTAATAGCAGCGCTGAATGACTACAAAGTATTGTGTTTCTCTCACAGTACTGACCGTATCTGCTGATACTGCGAGGGAAGCTGGCTGAGGACGGGATGTTGAAAGAGGACATCTGTTTGGGCACCAAGGCCACCACACAGCGCTCAGACACCTGCAACACAAAGGTAAAAGCATGGCTGTTATTTTAAGGAATGTGCGGCTCGCAGCTGTTGGTCAGAACTAATAATGGCTGCAATTTCAAAAATGGTTTGCGTTTAAAAAAAAAAACGATGAATGGCTGATAATGGAAAGATGATTCAGAGGTTTCTGAATGTCTGTGATGTCACAAGACAGGAAAGCACAAAGCGTTGGCCTTAAATTCAAGTAAAACGTTCTGGAAATTTCTTAATTTCTTTCTTATAAGTACAAGTACAAAGAGCAGAGCGATGATCACAAAAGACTCAATCACAAAAGCAGACCAAACCTTTTGAAAATATTTCTCTATCAACTGATTGAATTCCTCAAAATACGCTTCACTAAAAGCTTTCAAACATTTAAAGGCAGAATGTTCAACATTTTAAACATGAATTCAGCAGAAATCAAGTAAAACCTGTGTAAATGTCTCTCTGAGTCAGGACTGTCTACAATGAGTGAGAAGCGTGAGTCGTGCCAGCTTTGTTGTTGTCAGAGTCGTGTTTACATCATGTTTACGTGTATAAAAGCTGTTTTAGTCAAGGGCTAGAGAAAAGAAGAATAACATACTCACTGCTTACTTACACATAAGTGTGTTTAGATCACGGTCATTCTGTGTCAATTTATGTGCAATATGAAGCTATGAGCTAACTTAAGTGTGCTAACATTAGCCTGCTAACACAACAATGCAGGCCACAGCCAATTGCAGCTCGAGCAAAGGACAATTTTGTCCAACGCTTGCACTTAATGGTGCTTGATTGTGGTGTGTTCTAACTGATAACTCCTTCATGTGAACTCAAGTGGGGGGGGGGTGTCGCTGGAGGAGAGCGGAGGCTTCAGAATAGCGGAGGTGTCGCCAAACAGCAGTTTGTTTTGGATTTAATGTTGGTGCTCAGTCGCGATCAAAAAGTCGCACAGAAAGGCTGTTTTCCAATACCTGTCGTAAATAATTAAAGTACGTTATATGCAGTAGGTGACGAGTACCAGGATGTCTTTCATACATCTTCTCCTACTTAGCATTATGCATTGGCTTTTCTAAACCTACAGTCCTCTGCAGAGAAGAAATATTGCGCTGACTGAGCCACCCTCCACATCTCTGTCAGGCTGAATATTGTTTCGTATCTCGAAGGCAACGATTTTTCCAAAAGATTTAAAATGCTGCTTTACAGACCCTGTAGTAAAAATAAGGAAGGAAATGTAAGGTTCTCTGTTACTAACAAAGACAATGTCAGCATAACTCCATGAAGTAGTGGTGCTTCTCAGCTCAGGGAGGACATGGTCATAATAACACTCAGTGTTGACTCAGAAGAGGCTGAGGTGATTACATTGATACAAAGGTTTTGTCAGCTAACTGTGTTAGCTGACAGGGACAGGTGCATACTGATAGCCTTAAAAAAAACCCTGAAGTTAATTACTGTAATTTCTTCACTTAATTATACTCTTCTGAGTTATACCTCCATTAGCACACAAAGATGACACACATCCACGAAGGAACTTAGACAGTCACTAATGAGACGCTCTGCAAAACCTGCTTGAGAATTCTCATATTTCTGAGATTCTTCATTATCAGTTTCATCCAGTATTTGTTCAATGCACAATAATGAGTACACTGCCAGCAGGATCTGCTGCAGACAGTCAATTCAGCAGGCTTCAAATAGCACTGATTTGCCTAAAAACAAGGCTCAACATATTAACAGAGTCTAAAAGTAGCGTCAAGAAGGCACAGTTGTCTCAGTTTGGTATGATGTGTGTTCAATTTGCCTAAAAATGCAGATAAAAGTATATTAAATGTATTTTGTCTGAATATGTAGAAATGTATGCCTGACTGTCATTTACTGGCTGCTGAATGGTTTGATATTATCATGGCGAAGCAGAGGCTTTTTGGTCATCTGCTGGACTGCAGAGCTGTAAACCACTACCATGCATTAGCTCCAAATGTAGCGAATACAAATCCAGTTCAGCAGCGAAACAAACGTTTCCACACCTGAAAGAGAGATGAGGAATTTGAAACTAAGGAATTGTTCATGAGAGATAAGAGGTAGGACATGCTTTCTTTAAAAGAAAATGCTGTTTTTCTTTGTGGTTGTATTCCTCTCTTTGTGTGTATTGTAAAAAGTATGTAAGTCATAAGTATTCTGCACTGAAACTGCAATGGCTGTGGGAGTGTTACATTCGGCCCAAAGATGATTTCTGAGACAAATGGTTGAGTGACGGAGGAGCAAGATGACTCATTCCGGGTTTGGTGACCTGTGGAGTAGCATTTATGAGCAGAACAAAAGATGTTGGAAAAGACACAGAGACAATAAGCCCATGTTCAGGTTGACTTAGTGTGCTGGTGACAGGGATGTTGATCAAATGGTGCTGCTGGTGAGATGAATGATGTGAATATGAATGAGTACTGCCCCGTCCTTCATCAATAGTACCTGCTCTGACAACTTTGAGGAGCTTGATTGTTGCCATTTTTAAATATGTTTGAAAGAGTCCGGGTTTTCAAGAGGATTATAAACGAAACCTTTCTTAAGCATCGAATAAAAAGCATCCGAAATGACTAATATGGGACGTTTACTGCTTCTTAAAAATGTGTTTCGACTTAAAGGTCATATATTATGCAGAATAAACTCTACCATGTTTTTCTCACTCTAATATATGTCCCTAATCTGTCTACAAACCCCCTAATTATGAAAAAAGTCCATCCTCTCTGTCTTTTCCCTGCTCCACTTTTCAGAAAATGTGTGCTCAAACAGGCCGTTTGGAGATTTTCCCCTCATGACATCACAAAGGGCAGTAACCCCTCCCCCAGGTGGGTGACACGCCCACAGCTAGGTCCTTGTTTAATAAAGGATTGTTATACTGTCATTAGAGTGTCTCAGACTTCCAGTTTACATCGCCTTTCTTCACAATGAACATTGTTTGTAATCAGGACAGCCATTTATGTTTTAGCTATGAGGAGAAGAGATTTATGTAAACGTGTAATAATTTCTCACCCAACGTGAATTTACATGGAGGCCTTTATATATCGGACGTGCTTTCAGATGAAGCTCAAGATAGCTACCCTCACATTAATTGATTTTTTTTCCCAATTTAGTGTTGAAAAAAAATGAACAGACCTGGTAGTGCATGAGTGTGTTGAGTCTCTTCCAGTCGCTCTCTATCTTGGTGGTGATGTCCTCATCCTGCAGGACCACTCGAGCTGTTCTGCCTTGTCGCCACTCTGAAGAAAAACACAATTGAACGTTAACGTGTGACCGCTTTCATTTGTGTGAATGCTTTACCCTGGAAATTACATAATGTCCATCCCACTGTCAAGTCAGACGATTGTTCTATGTTCTGTAAATTGTCATGCATGCCGGGTATAAAGCCACCCAGAGAGTTTTCTGTATATTTTTCGTCAACAATTAAATCCACTGTGCAAACAAAACACAACAAGTGACACAGTGTCTTCATGGGGAATTAAGCTGCCTGAAGCAGCAAGGAGTAACTGATCCTCTCCCAATCCCCCGACCTGTAAAAGCTTCTTAAGGTGTAAAACTACAAACCCAGAGCAATGTCAGCCTCTACCTACAAGGCATCTTATTTACTCCTTTTGAAGGAACGTGTCAGCTGGATTTGGGCCGAGTCGTTCACTGTATGATGACATGATGTGGGCGTAATCCAGAGAGTAGGTGAGCTGTCGGTAGGGTTTAATGTCAGAGCTGGTAAATGTTGCTCTAGTTCGGGGTGTAAACAGGTGTGGGGAGGGGTTGTTTCCCAAAAAAAATGTCCCGTTAAGCCCTTTGTTTATGTCATATAGCTTCAGTGAAATGTGTGCTATCTCTACAGACATGCCATCGACAAACCATGAACATGCCTGCTGTCCTATTTCCAACATTTTGTGTGCATGACCAATTTTAAGTCTATGTTTATTTCAGAGTATTTAAGACAATTAGTGGTATGAAATCAGTCCTTCACAGTGTAAATGCAGCCAGTGAATACTCACCCAGATCCATGTCTGCAGCCCGTGGTCGCTGCGAGTACGGCATGTTCTTATACACCGCGTCCAGGATCTTCTCTTTTACCTGGGTAATGGTGTCACAGTTGAGCACCTTAACAGGGATTTCTGGGCTGTTCTCATAGTCTGGGTTCACACAGCTCAGCGTCTGGGGATGGAGGATACAGAGAGAGAGAGAGAGAGAGGGTGGTAAGAGAAAGGTGTTGCTTGCCAGAGAAGTCCTTTCATTACCCGCTCCTCACCAAACTGTCCTGGTGGAGAGGATCTTGGCCAGAAATGTAATTTCACACCTCCAGATTGTGGCTGTGCGGCTCTAGCAGGGGCATTAAACAAGTAATGAGACACAGCCTCCCAGACTGTTGGACACGGATATCAGAGAGGTGTCATCCTGTCGCTGGCTGGCTCTGCTCTGCAGCTAAAGCCTGAGGGGGAACTTATTCTGACTGGCTGCTGGAGACACCCGGCCGGCCTTATTTTAATAGAAAGGTAAAAGAAAGAGGCATGTTGTGTTATTCAGGTGGCCCTATCACATGACTTTGTACTAATGGACATATACAAGCCACATTTTTTGGACTCAGTATTCCTGATTATTCTTGTCAGTTAATTAAAGGAATCGTTATTATTTTAAATAACAATAGGGCAAAATAATAAAAAAATAGGCCTGTGGTGACTTTAAAAAGATTATGAGGCTCAGAGAACATTAAGGCAGGTAGACAGCTTTAGAGAGGCCAGCAAGACTAGATTTGAAATATACCAATTGTAAGCATTAGGATTGAGAAGAGGAGTGACGCATGTTGTAGAAATCAAACTTATAGACTGCATATAACAGGGGTGTCCAAAGTGCGGGCCGAGGGCTATTTGCGGCCCTTGAGGGGATTTTTTGCGGCCCGTGACTTCAAATAAAGAATCAGAAGATTTTGGCCCGAGGCATTGATTAAGATTGGCACATTATCTTATTTTTCTTTTTCATGTTAACAAGGGCTGAACAATATTCCTAAAATAGAAAATGTTCAGTAACATGTATGTTGTTTTTTTTTTTTAAATCTACAGCTTTTACTATTTTCCAAATTTTTTGTAAACTATGAAAAAAAACATATGCAAAGTTTTTGCAAACAAGCGGACTGTTGTTTAATCATTTAATGATCTGAGCTAAATGCAGAAAGCTTTTCCAAAAAAATTAACCATGTTACAGGCTTGATTCTGAGAAAAAAAACAAATAAAGTAGAACGAAGAAATCAAAATATTTGATTTCCTTTTATTAAAGGGTTCTTTAGTGAGCCTTTTTATTCTGATCTACAAAGCCTTACTATTTTTTCAACTACATTTTAAAAAACAAAACCTGTGGCCCGCAAACGATTCTAACACGACAATTTTGGCCCGCAAGAAAAACCACCACTGGCATATAACATGGTCTCAGTTATGTCATCCATTGGTTTCTAAAGAGGCGGTAAGAAGGCCACAGTGGCAGTCGCCATATTGGAATGGCTGACTCCAACTAACATCCAGCTTAGATAAAAAAAGCAGCAAAAACAGAGGCTGATGCTGCAGCCTTGCCAACCTCCAAACAGCTACTACACACCCACCTGTAGGTCTAATCAGCCACGCCCCTTATTATGCAAATTGATGCACACATCTTAGCCAAATGACTTATTAACCCCTGTACAGTTGTGACAAATAAAGATATGAACTAAATAGAGCAAAATCATTGTTTGCATTAGGCTGTAAACATGTTTTATTTCTGATGTAACAATTAGCATTTTAATATGGGGATTCATTGGCTTTTGGAACAAGCCCCAAGTGGACACACAAGGAACTGCAGCTTTTTTTTTTGCACTTCTGCATTGACTTAATTTTTTCATCATCAGAGGTTGCGTCTTGTGAGGTTGGGATTAACTTCTCAGAATATTTATGAGTAAACATTATGAACATTATGACGTCTTATTTCCGTTTAAACTTTGTCTAAATGTCCTCAAGCTTAACAAGACAGACATGTGGCAATGCAGGAGGATTGGTGCGCTGCCATCATGTTACTGAAACTCTCCAAATATTCAAAGCATAAAAAACAATCACAAGCACAGCCTTGTGCACATGCCACATTTCTTTCAATCTGTCATGGCAATTTTCCAGGAGAAATACAAAAAAGAAGAGAAGGAAAAGAAAAAGGGTTTTCTTTCTTATCAATGTGGTTGTGACTCACCAGCGTCTTGTATTCAATCTGCTGGCGGATGAGTTTGTCCTCACTGAGGGAATAGCGTGCCTCCCCAGTGATGGAGTCTATCGGTCCCTTCTCCATTTGCTGTTTGATGGCACAGAACAGCATGAAGAGAGGCTCGCCAGCACACTCCTTTGTTTTGGGAGGAGACCCGAGGAGGAGAACGAAAGGTGGGAAGAAAGGAAAATAAGAGATTGGAGGGAAAGGAAGTGAAGGAAGGAGATCTGTAATCATCATCAGCGCAGACTTTGAGACTCGGTAACCAGAATTGAACATTCTCGCCCTTTTTTTGAATTGCAAAGCTGACATATGAATGACCCCACAGGTAACAGTTATCTCTGCACAACGTCCACACAGCTTATCAGTGTGAGACTCTTAAAGTGACAGCTCCAACAAAAAAAGAAACATTCACAGCAGTCTACGGGAAAATCAATGCAAAGATTTTAAAAAGCACCGCCCTCGTGCATCACAATGACACCTGTAGAGATAAGGCGGGAAGGAGATTTCACTTTACCTTGAGAAATTTGTGCAGCAAGAAGGCGAACCAATTTGTCAGCATCTTCTCCGCCACCGACTCGGTTCTGAAATTGAGGAGAGGAAAGCATGTTGAAGAGCAACAGACGTCCCACAGAGAACTGGAGTGCTCTGATTATTCTTTTATAATTCAAGACGTAGAAGCGGCTGACATTGTTGGAGCAGAAAAGAAACATGACATGGAGAGTTTACAGAGAGAAAAAACATCCTTACTCAGGCAGCCGGTCTCGAAGGGACACGTACTTGGATATACTGTAAGTTAAGTGCTGCTCGTGCAGAAGATATTTGGGTCATGACATAAATGTGCAGACGACCACTTCAAGTCTTTTCCCACTCTTCCTTCTTCTCTCTGTCTGCTCTTAGCTGCTTAACATGGGTGCAGATGGGACAGATTTTGTGATTTACCAAAGTAAATCCTTTAATTCATGAAACTGTACCCGTCAAATGGTGTGTAAGCTCTTTCTAATCTGAAACTTATCCAAAGTCTGCAGCTTTAGATGCATCGCTCTCCTTCCCTCCCTTACCTGCTGTCTCTGTCACTTCCTCTACCTGTAGTCAACCTTAACCTTAACCGACTCGCTCCTCTTCACAACATCCTATTAAATGGAAGAGTTTTTTCCGCAAGGGCAGCATGTTTAGGCTAACAAGTTCTTGTTGTGCCGGCTCCCAAGCGAACTCATCCTTATATTTAATGAGTGTGCTTCAGATTGAGAGAGCCCTCTCTTTCAAAAAGGGGGGGAAAAAAAGGAAACTCATGAAAGATTCAGGAGGCCAGGCTCAGCGCTGGGAAAACAATCGGCAGATAACCAAAGTCGGAGGGAAAAGCGGTAGAGAGGGCGAGAGAGGAGAGGTGACGGAGGGGAAGGAACGTGAGCTACAGCTGAATGTTTCATGAGCGGCACACAGAAGATAAGTCAGACTGACAACGACTCTGCTGCTGCCGCTGCACTCACTCTTCCCCATTAAGTTTCTCTTCCTCTAGCCGGTCCCTCCCTCTCTCTATCGCTGTTACCGCTGCTGTCTTTCACCTGTCTGCTCAGGCTCACTGTTTCTCACACAAGCTCTACGGCTGTTTTACGCCGCTGCACAAAACAAAGCTGAGCAGAGGTGGGCTCTCCGTCGCTGGCCTAGTTACTCAGCCGACACAAGTGAGGTAACTGGGCTGGGCACAGAGGAATGATCTGTGCCAAGATACAAGCAGCGCTGATCAGATACAGTCAGGTTTAAATGTTCTGACCATGGTGGAAAACACGGACAGAGATGTGAGAAAGAACATGCTGGATTTCTATTCCCTCCAAATAGTCAGATTTGGCCTCAAATGTGTCCAGGACTTGACAGCTTTCCCACTACAATGTTCATGTGCATTTTGAGTCCATTTGAGGTGAATTCTTTGCCTTTTCTTAAAGTGCAGCCCTCTGCTTGTGAATCTAAGAGTATTTGGTGGAACCTATTGCACTCGTTCCAGTGATTGGCTGATACTTAAGGTCCCCCGGCACATTCAGATTTGGGAAAGACTGCGTTTTCATTCAATGCTCCGGATTCCTAGAGTGTCATCCAACAAATTAAAAAAATTAGGATTCTGCCCTCACATGCAGCCTTTAAGGCCATAGTAACGGCCCATTGTTCATCAATTTGTAACTGTTTTTATCTGTGTTGCTGACTGTTTCCTGGATATGTACTTTTTCTAGCTGATTTTTTTACTTGCTTTTATTTGTATCTCCTCTTCTATGCTGTGAGCTCCACATCACTGTAAATGAGGGAAACCTCAGTGTCTTTCGAGTTAAAATAAAGGTTTTGAATTTGAATTTCATGAAAACAGTCTTACTAAACCAGGTTTTAAGGGATCAGTTAGTAGCATGCGTCTCAGGTTTCTACAGTAGTCCTTCAAAATCGTCAACAGCAGCCAGGTTCAATAGCTGTAGCTGTAAAAAGGCAGTCCATTGAGGGTGGGACATCCCTTGTTGTGAAAATAACTCAACAGGCCTTTTACCAAAGTGTGCTACATAAACATACATCATTTTCTATTGTAGCTTTTGGTAAAACAGAAATCTTCTGGTGTACCTGCGCAGGAGTAGTTTAGGGTGGTTCTTGCTCTCCAGGTTGCGTTCGATCAGGTCTGAGAGAAGGTGTTTGAGGATGTCCGTGGCGTACTCCAGGCGTCCTTGCAGAGCGGTCATGATGAGCGAGGCCACGTAGCCGCGGTCACGCATGGAGAAGGAGCGCTGCAGCTCCAGAGTGCGGATGAATGTCAGCAGGAAAACTTTGTTATTCACCAGCTGAGCGAACTGCTTCAAGGATTTCTCCACACTCTGCTGTCCGCTGCCCGGCACCTGCACGCAAGCACACATCAGGAACACATGCTCATTAGTTCAGACTCACTCAAGGATGAGGAAAGTCAAAACATAGGTGAAGGAACATGAATCATCCGCAGGCATTTAATGCAAAACAGACTCAGGGCAGGGTGCTGCTTCAGGCTTAGCCTGGTAGAAGTGACGTAGACCTCATTTGCAGGACACATTCATCCATGCAAGAACAGTTCTGAGTCATAGTTTCAACTTCTAAGTGTATAAAGAAAATTCATAAAATAAGCATCATGATTCTTCATTAAATACATTACTAGTTCATTAAGAGAGCTTTACAGTAGAGAGAGTCTTTCAAACTGAAACTCATTTACACATAACAGCTTGAACTTTAATTCACACCAGCGCCCAATTCTGACCATAAATGCTGCTTCAATTACAAATGGAGACTTTTATTCATACTGTTATAGTGTATTAGCATACTTTCCCGTGGACAGGGGGCCCATTGAACTGTGTCGGAAAGGGAAGCACTTAGCGAGACAATCAGTCATAGTATATCAGTATACTTTCCCGTGGACAGGTGTTGCAAATTAGCATTTTGCTATAAACACTAAGAACAGCGCATCTGGGACAGGCCCGCCCCCAGAAATGGATGGGCTCCTGAAAGGCCTACACATTCAATCAGTAGTGTTAGCGCTAGCCTCCTGGCTAACATTAGCTTCCTCTGGGCATGCTTCCGTCAGTAATATTACCACACACAAAGTTCCTTATTATTTTAAGTAGAGGGGTTTGACATTTTAAAAACGGGATACTACTCCCTGATCTGCTGAGATGTTGACGTACTTTCAGGGCCTCATTACTGTGTCCTTTAACATCAAACTCAGCGGTGCACAGGATTTTGACAAAGCAATATATAAACATTTGACAACCACATCGTACTACCTGTAAAAAAAAATCCCCTGATAAGGAAAATGAACCGTGTGAGATGTGGTGTAGAAAACATTTTCATTCTAAAGTTTTAAATGTCAAAAAGTGTGAGTCAGAGACTGAGAAGAGTTTGACGTAAAAGAGGTGAGTGACTGAGACTAAGGAAGGGAGAATCTACACACACCTACACACAAACTCTTCCAGCCGATGTGGACAGCATTACACAAACAGAGCTCACAGCACAGTGGACAGATTTGACATTTTTCACTCCGCTCTGTCTGACAGCAGTTTGACAGCACTCGCCAACAAGCCAAAATCAATTTAAGTATACCGAATCCGTAAGGTCAAGATGTCGGAGGAATGTATGAAACCGAATCCAAAAAGTGCAGCGCTGCTTCGGGGTGTTTTACCTCCAGCTCTCTGAGTACGGGGTGATCATCGATGCCGGGGAACAGGACCCTCATGGAGTATGTGCGATAGTCCAGGAAGGGGATGCCGGCTCGGTCCAGATCGCTCGTTAACTCGTTGATGTCTGTCTGCAGCTCTGCAAAGGCTGTGTGGGACAAAAGTGTGTGTTAAACATCTGCGAAACATGACGTGGTAATGATGAATTAAGCTGTTAATCACGGTAAACACAACTTAAGAGATTCTCGCCTTCTCTAAGCTGTGTTTGTTTTAAACACTACAGAAAATACAGTTAAGCTCACCTGATTACAATAAAAAATATATATGGTCTGACAACTTTGATTATTATTTATACTGATGTAGCCCCAGCCAATGAATGACCATTCAGCTTTTCATGATTTCATTTACACCATTGTTGTTGCATGGTTGAAAACTCAATTCTGATTGGCTGCAGGGAGGCATTCATTCCTGATAATGGACAAATTGTAAGCAAGCAGCAACCTTAATGTCAAATATTAAGGTCAATGCAGGAGCACAAAAAACTGCAGTTCCTCGAGTGTCCACTTGAGGCATGGTATAAGCAAGATGCCCTTCTAAGTGTCCTCTATGAACAATTTATTGATTTTACTGAGGCCAGACATCTATAAACTCCCTATAATGGGCATTTAATGGAGCAATATCCTTTGATTTAATAAATATTTAATAAAAATAAGGATTTAGCAACTTAAAGAACCTTTAAAATGATGCTGTGAGGCTACAAAGACTTAGGAGGTCTAGTTCAAATTTAAAGTTCAGGTGTGTCTCGCTCACCTTCCTTGCACTCCAGAGCCACTCTGGACTCCAGATTGTCCATCTGCATCTGCAGCCGCTTCAGCGTGAGGTCGTTCTCGTGAGACTTGCGTCTGTAGGCCAGCAGGACGATGACGACGATGATGAGGAGCAGCCCTCCTCCAGCTGTGATGCTGAAGATAGCAGGGAGGGTGAGCAGGCTGTCAGAGCGGATGTGAACTTCTCCCGGAGAGATGTGGAGTCCTCCTACTTGGACCTGAAGGATATTTACACAGGCATTAGCACAACATTTTAAAATTTAAAAAACTATAAGTAATGAAAGTGGCTTGTGATTAATTGAAAACAATGTTGCGGAAGGTTTAAATCGGCAAACAGGATGGCGATATGGACAGTTTCCCTGAACAATCAACTTTAAAGAAAGATCATTTTTTTTCCACATTTCCAGGCACGGCACATATTTTCTTTTTCCTGTTCTTTTCTCATTATTTGCAAGAGTGCCTGTCCATAACTCTGGAGGGCAGAGTGCTGTAATTGTGAACCTACCAGACCATGAGTGACAGACAATAACTGAAAGCCTGTCGTTGACCCACAAACACAGTGACACACACACACACACACACACACACACACACACACACACACACACACAAGCTCCGACCTGCACACAGTGACCCACATCCATGCAGACAGACAATCACAGGCACAGATGGACAGAAAATAGCCTAATAGGCAGAAACGTCTCCACACTGACCAGGACTTTGTGCTGCCCGGTGAGGTTTGGAGGCTCGCAGAGTAACTGAGTGTCAGACACGGTGAGAGAGCAGGGCGTGTCTCCAATCAGCACCGTGTAGTTCAGCCTTGCCCCGCCCGACGCAGACGGCACCAGGTTACGTCCCTGAAACACAGATCGAGAAACGATTATTGCTGCAAAAATGGAATTCATATCAAAAAAGTGCAGAAGAGTATTTGCGCCAGGAATTACAAAAACTTGAGGGGAGAAGGAAGACTGCTTTTTTTCATATTATGAGTATAAACATGACATGCTGTGATCAAATCAAATCAAATGGAGATTTTGTGGTTGTGAAACTAACTGTGAATGTGTTCACATATATGAAATGAGTGTGAGTTAGTTGCCATTCATAGCTGCAATAGATGCAAATCTTTCTTCACACTTTTGGATCTATCTATCATCTCAGTTGAAAATAGTTTTTGAAAAAAAAGTGTTTCCATACAAAAATCCTCCGCCTCAGATGCAACATTTCTTTCCACATAATTTTGGATAATTTTGACATTTGACTCTAAACAACTGACCGCAATCTCAACTGTTGACTGGAAAAAATGTGTCTTCTTTGATTATATAATTTATCATATCCTGCAGTAACTACCACACGTTTGATTGTATTCCTAACATTTCAGTTTTTATTCTCTACAGATTTTTTTTCATCCTCGAATTTGACTTCTTAAGAAAACAAAAAGAGAAAAGGAAAAAAAACTATCTTTCATTAGATTTAGTTTATCTTTTACTTAGCATGAGTGCTGAAAGTTTCTTTATTCTCCACATTTAGACTTTGAATCTCAAAATTCAAAAAAGTCTTCTTCCTCAGATATTTTTGAAGGCACTTTGCCTGGTCCTAAAAGTCTTCCACACAGACTAAAAGGTTCCTAACAGAAAGGTTACTGATTCAGATCCTGTTCGGTTTTGATGAGAAAATATCCCTCTCTTTTAAACCTGTGTGTGTATAACGTCAGTTTAATGTTTTTACCTGTTGTCAGTTTTCTCCATTTTATTTTCTTTCCGAGCTCACTTGACCTACGTTTGACTTCATGAACTTAACAAACGATCACCATGCAATCTGAGCCACTACTATAATGACTGCAATCATCTTGTTGAAATCTGGCAGACGTTTTCATGCTGCATCCTTCTCTGTGAGTCATATTTGGAGGGAAACTGGCTGAATTGTTTTACCTAACAAAGACATATTTCTTCAATATGCAGAGCAGTCTGTTGTGCTGTTTCTCTGTGACAAACTGAGCTAAAGATATGGAAGTGCTTAGGGTAAGTAAAACTATTTGATAAAACCCAGGAAGAGAGGAGGATCGGCCCCTCTTTGTGACAGCTGGGAGTGACAGGACATGTCATGGGAAATGTAGTTTTTGAAAGACACAACGGTTCGACAAATATGAGACAAAGGGGGAGCGATAGCTTTTGTTACTTATTATTCTGTTTGTTTACAGCATGTTTTTAAGGCTTTAGCCTTCATTTTATCATAAAAAATGATGACTACAGAGTTAGAAATGTTGTTTGTATGTGTCTCATCAAGATAAGAGGAAAGTAGTGAATGCAGAGGAAAGGTGGAATAGTTGACATTCTTATTGTCACTGCGAGATACTGTACTTTTAGTCTTGAAATGTGTGCCTGTTTGAAGTAGAGAGCTACAAGAAAACCACATTACCTCTAACTGGTGACTTACTTTGAGTATGATGGGCGCTCCTGGCTTCTGCTCCAGCACACCTGTCAGGCTGAGGGGCTCCAGGTAAGGGTTGGGGTAGTACACAAAGCTGGTGTTGTTGTAGGTGAGCAGAGCCTGGACGTTGTTGAAGACAAAGCCAAACTCGTCAACATGTTTGATGGTCTCCTGGTCTGAGGTGTACTCCGCCTTCAGAGAGGGGGCGAAGCAGCTGATGGTGGTGGTGTTTAGCACTTTGCACACCTGGAGGGGAATGACATCAGATGTTACTACACGTGATACAGAACATAACCTGACTTGAGTCAGGTATGTTACAGAAACCTGGTTATGAAGATTATTGTTCACATATTTATATATTCATACCAAAATGTGAAACATTCACTTCTAATTTTTTGAAAAATATTCACTCTTTTAATCGCACTGACAGCAGCCTCTCCCCGTCCTGAGGGTATTTTGACTTCACTTTTGTATAGCAGAAGTAGACATAGATTTGTTGTCCATGTGAATGTACAGTCAAAGGTCTGCCCTCCTTTGTTTCACCTTTCACTGTAAATTTATGAAAGCTGCTTTTCCACTTTAATTACTGCAGTACTGTGCCGGCATCCCAGAGACCAGGGTCATGGATTAATTGAGAACATTTATACACCTGAAATTACAAACTACAACCTGAAAAAACGTTATATAAAACCTTTTACTCACTCCTTTGACATGGTTAATAGAAAATGTCCTCAGAAGAGGTCATTTTCACTAGTTATTTGTATTTTCACAATGAATAAAACCTATGCTATCATCATGCTTTTTCTGTTTTGCTCCCCCAGTTCTTGAAAATCCTCCTCAAAATCAAGCGGAGCCTTTAAATTCTCCCTTCGCTTCAGGCCAATTTCTAAGCAGCGTTTTTATCTGGGGTTTCACAGAAAGTTGTTTCCAGTCAATTAAATTCCAAACACTTTAAAGTAATTCCAGTTATGTTTTGGAGATCAGTGCGATAAAGAGACTGCCCTCATTAAATTCACCAATGACCCTCTTTTAGCTGCTGATTCAGGTTAAAGTTCAGCTTTAATCCCTTTAGATCTCAGTGCTGCCAGTGACACTGTAAAACATGCAGTTTTAATGACTTGCTCAAATTCAGCAGGGACACCGTCATCACCCCGACATTTAATTGGCTCATGGTGAACCTCACATACACATGCTGTGTTGTCTGCAGAAAAAAAAACATGCATGCTCTTCAAACATATTACATTTGAATCTGCCAAATATTCAGTCGCATCATCTGAATTTCTCCTTTTCCTAATATCTACTATGTTCAGACTCAAAGTTTGTTGTGCCAGGAATACAGGTACACCCAATGATACTCCAGCATACAACAGGTCAGCCATGAATTCGACTTTAACGCAGCAAGTTTAAACTTCTGAAACCTCATGTGGGGAAGGCAAGGTCAGTGGCAGTAGGCTGAGCCGGTTGACCAAGATGTCCATGTTCCTAGCAACTTTTTCAAACGCCTCTTTTGGGATTCTGGGGTGTTCTCAGGCCAGATGAGATAAATGACCCCTCCATGCACTCTGGGTCTACCTAGGGGTCTCCTTTGGACGTGCTCAGAAAACCTCCAAAAGGATGCGCCAAGTATGTATTCTTATCAGAGTCCTGACCCACCTGAACTGGCTCCTTTCAATGTGAATAAGCAGCAGCTCTACCCTGAGCTCCCCACTATCTCCGAGGATGAGTCCAGCCGCCTTACTGAGGAAACTCATTTCGGCTCCACTTGTATCTGTAATCTATTTCTTTTTGTCGGAGCTCATGACTCACAGGTTAGGGTTGTAATTTAGATGAACTTGTGCGTTGAAATCCAAAACAAATGTGACGCATCCTCTTGTTCTTTTGGGGTTGTTATAGGTTATAATAGGTTAAGTGTGCTTCCAACTAATCTTAAAATCTGTGGTTGGATTCAGTCCAAAAAAACAAACTGTGCTCAGGTAAGACACTGTGAGAATGGATGATGCAGCACTTGTGTAAAAAAACGGAATGATGAATGGATGGTTGGATGAATGGATGGATGAATGGTTGGGATGGTTGGATGTATAGATGGATGAATGGATGGATGGTTGGATGAAAAGGTGGGTGAAAGGATGGATGGATGGTAGGTTAGATGAATGGATGAATGGATGGATAAATGGGTGGATAGATGGATGATGGATGGATGAAGGATGGATGGATATATGGATGAATGGTCATGTCTGCATTATGTGAGGAACAGTTTGGGGGGAGGAGTTCAGAGACTTTACAGCTAAAGGGGAAAAAGCTGTTATGGTGTTATCCTTCCCTTTGTGGAAGCTTTTCACTCGTTGATGGTTTGAAATAGATTTTTTTATGGTTACATTGATCTTTCTCAAGTTCAAGCCAAAAGTTCCCTCCTAAAGTTTCGACCCTGTGTGCAGTTTTGGATCCTCAGGCCAATCCCTGACAGGTCCAAAGTGGAAACTTAAAGGCTAAAGGTGAGCAGACTTTTGCCATCAGGGCTGCAACACATTGCAACTATCAATCACTTTGAAGGGACTTGCCTGAGGAGCTCATGCAGGCAGAATCAGCGCCATAAATCACCTCCAAAAAACTGAGTTATACTCTCGTGTCAGTTTTTTTAAAATCTCATTTTGGAATGAATCTCTCTGTGTGCAGCCTCTTTTGAGCCAGGCTTATTTATGGCTCTATTTTTACACCCACAACATCTCTGTCATTTCAGAAACTATGGTCTATTACATTTCAAACTCTTGTTGGTTAATTTGCCCTTCCTCCCAGAAGCTCTTTGGTGCAAAGAAAGGTTATTATTTTTTACTTTGTTCACACTTACTGAAGGTCGTTGAAGAATGTTTTGTACTCAGAACTGAACAAGCTCTCAACTAGGATGTCATAAAAAAATGTTTTGTGACTTTAACTGTATGAATGCTTTTGGCTATGTTTAGAAATAGTCACTACAGATGAGTTATAAAAACAGATCACAACAGATTTAAGATCATGATTCAGGATTCACTACAGCTCCAAATCCTCCTCTTTACATGGTACATGCCATGTACAATACTTAATTATGATTGGTCAGTTTCAGCATTCAGTCTTTTAATTCTAATATTTAATTTTTATAAATGTTATTTATCAGCCCACTGATGTGAGAAACTCAGTTCTGATCACAGATTATGGAACATTTCATGCAATCGCATCTATCTGCAAAAGGGTATGTGCTCCATTCAACATCAGCTTTATATGGTTAATAAAAGAGAAGCAGAAAACAAGGCAGCAAAATGATGAAACACCGAAAGAGCTCAACACTGTAATCTTTAAGATACATTCTGCAACTTTGGGCGGTAGCAGCGTCTGCCGTCAGTGTGTGTGAATGGGTGAATGTGATGACGTTTATCGGCGCCCTCCTTTGGATTTAACTTAAAAAATGATCTGATCATGTCTGAATCAAACAACCAATCAGGGTTAGCTTGCACGTTACTAGCCAATCCGAGTGGCTTTATGAGGAGACTGCAGCTTTAACACATGATCTAAAACCTTCATGCCAATCGGCGTTGGCTGTGACTGTTTTTAAAGACTGTTCACCAGAAACTTTTTTAACAGGTGTTGTATTGATTTATGTTGTTCTGTAAAACTTTGCTGTCATCATCATCAATGGAAACGTTCAGTTTAATAGCAATTTAAAGAGCTCATTGCGATTCGAAAACATTACCAGTTTCCAGTGGGGAAACCCATTTGCCAATTGCTGCTATGAATGCAGTTCCAAAGTAGAGTTTAATAGACCATTTTTTACCATTTTAAAATCAATAAAAAATACCTTTAGATTTATTCTGTTAAGCTTTGTAATAAAATGGATATTGAACAGCATGCCTGTGTTTTTTCCCCTTTAACAACCTGCTTGCTTTACTTTAATCCCTCATTTGTACTGATGTCGCTAACTTTCAACAAAGATCATCTTCGCTGTTACATCAATAATAAAGCAACATCAATAAAAAGATCTGCAGTATGTTCGCAGTTGTCACACTTACATTGACAGATTCATGGCCGGCATATTTGACTCTGACCCGCGGCTCCTGGACTACATCCAGGTTGGTTCCAGTGACTGTCAAGGTGGTGTGTCCACTGCAAAGATGGAAAGAACAAGTTTACTCACTAAAACAAGAACACCTAGTGAAATATGCACACATAGGCATACTATATCACGACTCAATTTGCATGTAGACTGTATATAAACACATGCTGCCTTTTTTGCTGCCTTTTTAGCATGATTTAATTAGAATGACGTCTGCAGAGAGATCAGTCTTTTTAACTTGCAAACCAACACTTTGGAGAGAAGCTGCATTAATACAGGTTAGAGGAGGTATAGCTGGCACAGAGGCTTACTCTTTGTTATTGGTCAGGAGAGCCAGATCAAACGGGGAACCAGCTGGCTGCTATTTTATATTCAGCCATGATAGTGAGGCTGGCATAGCATGAATACAGGTGCTGCTTGTTTACATCTCCGTGCTAGATGTGATTAAAACAAACAAGACGCTCTAATTTTGTAGAACCCATGCTGCGGAGTAAAGCTGCAGGATGTAGTTGGAAAGTGAGAAGGAGAGAAAAAGAATTAAAAAGGAAAAAATGAGGAAAAATGGCTTTTAAAAAAAAAAAACTGGGCAGGATAGTGAGCTTGACAGAGTGCCAATCCTTCTCTTCTCACACTTCAAAGGCTACCTAAGCTTGTAGGGCCACACAGTGAGGCTGCACATTCATGATGAGGGCTCTTGATTGCAGAGCCACAAAGCTCCTCCTGTCACCCAGCTGAGGGCCAGGGTGTCTCTCTGAAGTCTAACCTGCAGGGATGTAGAGCTGGGTAATCCCACCCCGTACCACATAAAGTCCCATCTTTTATTCAGTGGAATACAGGTAACTCGAGTACTGTTTATGCAGACGGTCCTTGCAACGCTGGCAGCATCACTCTCATTCATCAAAAATGTGTACAAGTGTCTCAAAGGCAGATTTTCATTTCTATATTTACTGAGGTCACCTTGTGATTACTTAATAGAGAGCCATGTTTAACACACTACCAAAGCATCGCTGTTATGTGCATTACTCTCCATTACCCTGCTATTTATACTATTGGATAACACCTTCATTATTATTCTGATGTTATAAAAGTAATGTTAGAGGTGAACAGAGAGTGTCCTTGTCTGTGTTTTGCTCAACATGCATTCACTTGTGCTAATGAGTTAAAACTGTGTGAGTCCAATAGATTCTACACGTTTCTTCAAACAACCCTCCATTGACACACAGTGCTACTGACATTGTATTTCCCAGATAGAGATTTGTTACCCATGCAAAGTCTTTACATTTACTTGTCTGCAACATTGCATGGATTGGATGTGATTGTATTAACACTGCAAAACTCAAGCTCTTTATGCCCACTTTAGCCCCTTATACATTAGAAATTCTGCAACTTTTGCGCCTGAAGTCCCTCCTTCACTACTTTGTACTTTGACATTGCATCTGATACGGAGTGATACTGGTGGCTCTGGCCCTGTGACACCTCTGTTACTACCTGCGTTAGTAGATCAGGGAATCGATTTAGCCCTACCATTACCCCGCGTTGTGTTTCACCCTTCAGACGGGGCGTGACAGGGGGGTAAATGTCCCGCCTTGAAATGGCAATGTGTAAAGGGCTTTTGAATCTCCAATTTAACATTGGCAAATGTCCAACATGCAAGCTGCAATTTGTTCAATGACATTGCTTCCTCTCATATCAGTCGGTGAATGTTTTCTATTAAAGATAAACTTCACTTGTAACTCATTAAAATGTTACAGCCCTGTAGTACAGCCAAGTTTATCCCCAATTTGCAATCAACAATCTCGTCTTGATCTGAATGCTCTGACATTTGCAGTCTGCATACAAGCAGTGCTTGCAAATCACTTTGGGACCGGCCCTTAATTAAGTTTGAATGTCTCTGACTTTGTGTAGGGTGACAACCCCATTAAAGGAGAAGAGTTGTTCGAGTTGTTAGAGGTACCCTAACAGGGACTGACTATGATACTTACACTTCAAATCAAGTTGCTCTACTCTGCCTCTGGATTGTTAGGGCTGCCAGAGATACACTTGGTTTAATGGCAGCGAAGGAGAGAATTTGGGGTAATTTATTACATCACCACATAAGCAGACAAGCTTAGTGTGATGCTTACAGACACTATAACGCTGGTCAGAGTAAAATGTTTGCATTTGTGAATATTTCACAGTGGAAATGTCCAACCAAAATGACGATTTGTGCCGTATGCAATGCTTCTGTTCCAGTGGTGGTGCAGTCAAACAGCATACTCAGTAAAGCAGTACAGAGTATTAATTAAATGTATTTTACAATTGAATAATCTGTTAATTATCATCACCATAATCACGATATCATACTATGCACTGTTTTGTCTCCTTGGGGACTTACTGTGAACTTATCCACTTTTAAGAGATCCACCAGATCCTGGATAGTTCAGCAACAGACCTGTACTCATGTTTCATCTTCTCATGTTGTTTGTTGCTACGTCACATATACTGTAAATGTGTCTTACTGTAACTTGATGTACCCAGTTTTAAACTGTTTAAATCTGTTATTTACATACTTAATATACAGTACGACTGAGTGTTACCTGGTAATGCTCCACAGGGGTTCAATTCGCTGGACTGTGGGGTCCTCTATGTACTCGAAGGCCAGACTCCCAGGAACTCTGGCCCAGTCCACACTCAGACTGACCTGCACAGGTCCGGCTCTCGTCACAGACGGAGCAGAGAAGCACACGATCTCTGACATGGTCCTCCTGGTGGGAAAACAAAAAAAAGGAAAGGGTGATTGAGACTGCCCCACTCGGTGCTGCTGCTTGGTGGCATATCTCTGACTTCACCCCAACATGAGCCATGCCCCTCTATACAAGAGGAGAGGATTCATTATAGACTGTCCCATCTCCTCCTCGTTACAGACGCATTAGGGATGAACAGTGTAATTAGAGAGCGCTCCAGCTAATGGCTTCCTCTGCTCACCCTCCTGACTCCTACCATGTGAGGCTTTTTGAACTTTAAATAGATATCTATAAATACACAGAGAACAATACCTACCGCTGTGGGTTTCATCACCTCCTCTCCAATCATTGCTAAGACTTCTCACTTAATGAAGGTTCACTTAATTGTATCTAAAGTGTGCTGCTTTAAATAGAGTGATGTCTTCCTGTGTTTTAGAGAGATTAAAGAAGGCTTTAATATTGCTGGAGTTATTCTCAGTTTAGTGTCTGGGAATCTGAAGTCCAAAGGAATATGAGGTCAAAACAAAAGTGCGTTATGAGACGTTGATGCAGCCTCTTGATTTTACAAGTGAAGCCAATGAAGAAGCAGCTTAAATCTGCATTCTTTCTGATGGCCAACAGGGGGTGACTTTTCTGGTTGCAAAAATAAGTTATTAGCCTTTTTCACAACTGTTTTAGTGCTTCAGTTATCGCATGTCCTTTTGAGTGTAAGGTCTCAGTCACTATTTTCAAATCTTTGGGTAAGGGATAAGATTTTTGGTGTAAGGAGGTTTCCTGTTTTCGTTTGAAGTTCCAGTTGTAACATCTCTTAGCGTTTCAGTGGGCATTAGGCGTTTGTAGGAAGAGACTGAGGAATACTTGCTCAAATGCCACAGTAAGTGTTTATTCCATCAAAAACACAACATTTCAACCAGAGGTCTTCTTCAGGTGATCATTTTTTTAGGTAAATAGGAAGACAGCTCCTGTGTAGAACAAAAAGAGGCGGAACCATCATCTGACGGAAATGTAGCTCTTTCTAAATCACTATGAACACAAAACTGCATTTCAGATGAGAAAGCATCCAGTCATTGACGTTATTTTGCAGCTTACTTCTTGTGTCTTCAGGGCTTGTGACCCCTAATGCCCTTTTTTTGCACTTGCAGAAAAGCACCTGTTTTCAGTACAAAACTAATGCAGTTCTGTGTGTCTAATCATTTAAAAAAAAAGTTCAATTTTTGAAACACAGCGGCGCTCGTCAATCTGAAATTCAACCTCATCAACCAATCGACATTAGAGGGATGGGACTTCTGATATCAACATTTACAACAAAAATGAACTAATCTTGGCATTTTTTTGAGGATACAATTTCCAAGTGAAGAGCCGCTGCTAATGCTGGGACACAATCCCTTTCCATTGTTTTTACATCTTCTTTGTAAAATGTCCTTGAGTAAAGGTAAAACGTAACAGTCACTACCAAGGGAAGCAGGAGTGCCAACTTTTGTAATCTACCATTAGTAAGTAATCAGCATCCTGAAATTGAGGTTGTGGCCACTATGGAAAAAATGCTTTAGTGGATACAGTTCCTAACTTTCTAGAAAGATTAGAAACTTAAACATGGAAAAGGGAGTTTTTGCCCTGAATCTTTGACTGCCAGTCTAAATACCCCCTAGGAAGCCCCATGAAAAATGGTCTCTACAAAAGGCTTATTGTTGTATCATGATAGGAGAAGGATTTTATCATTTGAGTGGGACACAATGTGTTTTCATGCTATTTTTTTACATTCACTTCCGTCTCTAACCAACTCATGGTTTTATTAGCGGGTTATATTATTATCAGACTCACCTGTACAGCTCACAGGTCTGATTTCCAAAGTACACATTAACAGTGCTTCCGGCGCCCAGGTTCTCCCCGACGATGGTGACCTTCGTGCCCCCGGATTCAGGTCCTCTGCCTGGAGTCAGGGCCAGCATGGAAGGAGTCTGAGGAGAATGAAAAGTCATTAATTTTTCATTCAACACAGGTCAAACACTGAATGCAGTGTGTCTTATTAATTATCTGATTCTGAAAGCTTTTCTTCTCACGGCTTTGGCTGGAAAAAAAAACCCTCAGTGTTAAAAAGTTATGAAAAAGAGTTTTAGAAGGATGTGGATGAGGAGCTTCCTGAGGTACAAAACAGAGAGTTTAATAAAATGTAACCCCCATCAAAAAGACGTTTAATAATACTGCAAAAAAGTAGAATGGTCAAAAGTAATTATGTGTTTAGCAACTTTTTTATCTGTCCATTAAAATGAAATAAGGCAAGTCGACTGATCCTAAAGCAAGAAAAACACCGAAAAAACAGTTTAAACAGTTGAAATTGAGCTTTGTTTATTTAACATGGCTTAACTGTCCAAACCATGTTGCTTGTAGCCTTTCTTATTGATATGTAGATTATTAAATGGCACATTCTCCACAACACATGGTTGCATTGTGGACTACATTCATAAAAAACAATAATATTTAGTTCATGCCTATGGAAATGTTGGTGCTGACTAGTGAGAGTGACAAAATGTAATCGTTCCATCGACTAATTGCTCACATCCCAGCCAAAAGCAGATTAACAAATATGAAATTCTGTGTTCTTCCCTGGGAAGTCGGGGGGGGGGGGGGGGCTGAGGGTCCTGCAGCAACCCTTAGAAATCAGGCAGAATAAAAACTAACGCGTGTAAAAACGTTAAACCTTACATTTTGGTTTGTTTACTCTAGCAGTCTGTAACTTGTTTTATTAAGCGTCCTGCAGAGTGATACAACTCACAGCAGGGCTGAGGTTTTCCAGCGTTGTGCACACATTGAGGGGGTTTGGAGAAGTTAAGATTATATCCTTTAGAGATTATTCTTTTAATACCTATGACACAATGTTGAGAGAGAGAGAGAGAGAGAGAGAGAGAGAGAGAGAGAGAGAGGAAAACTGAGCTCATATGGTCGAGCGATAATGAGGGAGCGTGTCATTACATGTAGCCTATGTGCAGAAGTGGACAGACAGGAGACAAAATCTCCACATGACCATCTGTAATGTACGTAACTCTGTTTAGCAGTCAAGTGTGTGAACGTCTACAGTGTACGTTAAAGTGGGAATTAAAATGCATGCATCTACTCATCACCTGTAAGAATCTTCAGTGCTCTATCTATACTAAACTATAAACTGGTCATATGAAAATGTTTGTGTGAACTCTGGGTGGGAGGTTTGTTGTCTGCTGAGTTGTAAAATGTTCTGAAATCAGGTTGAGCTGCTGTTCATACTCTAAGTATTAATCATCCTAAACAATAAAATACAATGAACTTAATATAAATCTGGGCAGTAGAGGGTATGACGCCATCATATAGAATAACTTATCTAACAACGCCAACTGTGACTGACTTCTAGCGCCCTGGTTCTTCCTCTGTTTGTGATTGTAGGTTGATTAGATCAATTTGTGTGGATTTCTTTCACCAGGATTCTCATGTTCAGCCTAAATCATTGCAACACTCTCTTAAGAGAAAATGGACAGATGAATGTTTCTTTCAGTGTCAGATTTACCACAAAGGAGTAGAGCTGTGGGGACTGTGCACGTAGTTCTGGTCTGCATTCCCCAACACACAGCTTCACTGGACCTGGTGCATTTCCTTTAGGAGCCGCAGCCATCTCACAAACAATCCTGAAAAACAAAAATAAATGAACGTCAATGCACAAAAAAAAGGAAAAACCATACATAGACAGACATAGTGTCATGCATTTAGGTAATAACACAAACAGCAGCATCAGTGCTCTGTGTCACATCTGAAATGAATCGAGCGGGGTGAAGATGGCCTCTGCTGGCCGCTGTGATTGAGGCAGACTTTCATACAAGTTGTGGGTCAATACGGCGGGCCATCTTTCTTCCTAATGGGAAACCTATAACAGCAATATAACTCAAATGATAAACTGTCCCCCCTCCTCATCTCCGGCACCATCGCCACCCACCATTACCTCCGGTTGCCATGACAACACAGGGGTTTCTTCAGTAAATCAGTATTGCCTGTCGGGTCAATAAGATAAAG
The DNA here is from genome assembly GCF_963930695.1 of Labrus bergylta. Lineage (NCBI taxonomy): Eukaryota > Metazoa > Chordata > Actinopteri > Labriformes > Labridae > Labrus > Labrus bergylta. The sequence continues at coordinate 20,200,210 of NC_089199.1, read as the reverse complement.
TGCGCCATGAATAAGTCATTACAGCAACTGACCCAATGCTGAAATTAATGGTTGTAACAGCTGTAATGCCGTGTTTTAAAGCACTGTGTGTGCCGAATGAATGGCCCGGCCAAACGCACAGAAACACTGCGTCCCTCCGATACAATAAGAGCACCCAATGAATTGTCCCTGCCCGGCCCTCCTATTCATACATCACCAGAGTTTTCCAATTTTCTGCTGGTATGTTCTTTTTTCTCTTTTTACAAGGATATAAATAAAGTCCCCGCAGCCTGAGCCCAATCGCATTACATGGCTGTGAGAGAAACACATGGCTAACAGATTGTCCCTCCAGTCAGCGACATGCAGCGCATTTCAATTACAGCTGCGCTGACAGCCTCATAACGACAACGACACAAAGAAGACCGTCTCTTCCTTTGGCTCCGACTGCACCAGAGCAATGCAAAGCCCCGCGCACAATCCTGCAACCTGATGAGGCTTCACAGGGACGAGGCTTATTCACACACTGTGCAAGAGTCTGTGAGGATATTAGTGTGAGGCAGAAGAAGAAGAGTGTTTATTTTCTTCTTGTGCATCTGTACAGTATATATATATATATATACTGTATACGTACAGTACATTATGAATCAATGCGTGTCTGTGAAGGGGAGGGTTTAAGAAGGAGTGTCTCTTACTGTTCTGCAGTGATGTATCCCTCCTCCTGCGGGGTGCAGCGCACACCCGCCACCTCCACGTTGCCCTGCAGCTCAGAGAATGACAGACCCAAGTTCAGGCCCTGGATGGTGACCAGTGTGCCCCCCTCTAGAGGTCCTGATACAGGGCTGACCTGTATGAGAAGAATGAGAGCATATTAGTTACATGAAGAAAGAGATGACAGACAGTGTAAATGCACTGGGAATGACCAACATTAGTTTAAGAACCTCTTCTGAAGCCTGAAGTTCAGCATTTTTGCCTTCTGGCTCTTCTTTTTTTAGAAGCATATTTGGAGAACAGGGTGGACTTACAGTGTTCGATCCCTGCAATGGTTGCTGGTCTATGTCATATGTCATTGTGACTTGCCAATCACAGATAGCAACACACACTGAAAGCATCCCCTGGTTTATTGAAAATGATATTCAAAATTTGGAAAAATCAATCATTGATGATACGAACATCAAGTTGTACTGAAAATGCTTAAAACCTGCAGCAGAGGCAATGAAAATGTTTACTGAGGGAATAAATCAAATGAAGAGCGTGGTCATTTCTCCATCTGGTGTCATAGAAGTCTTGCTTCGGTTTGCATTCATTAGAGTCGCCCCCTGCTGGCTGTTAGAAATAATGAAGGTCTATACAGTTCCGCATTCTGGAACCCCTGCAGTATAAGATGCAAAATGGTAAACCCCCTGTCCTCAAGATATTCTCATATTAGAGAAATATGTGTTACAAAACGTTTGATGATGAGGGTAACCCCGGTCCTGCGATAACTGAGTAAGGTATATCACATTGGTGAAGCTCCATCTGGCACGACCAATCCAAAATCAGTTCAAAGTTACATAAGAAGTTTTAGAGTTTAGAGTTAGGAGGTTTTAATGGATTTCCAGTTAGAGAGGCGTAAAAAAAGCATGGTTAAATATTTATCCTATATCAAACCTGGTCAGACATGTGTCTAAAAATAAAAAAAGAGTACTCTCACAGAATCTCAATTATTTCCTTTTTTAGTAAAAACTTTAGCACGGTGCAAGTGTTACATCAAAGACGGCTCAGTTTGCCCTGGTGCATGTATTTTAGATTCTCCACAACTTGCCGACTCTACATGATAATCAATCTTTGCACAATGGGTGTTCGTAAACATTAGGTAAATCTACCTGAACTCCTCGTGAAATCCTTTATTCCCACACTAGCAGGGTTTATTCAAAAAGCCTTGCAATCCACTATAATTCAAAACAAACTTTAATGAATAATTCAGTGAATGAGAGAGCCTTGAGAAAAGCATTCAGTGAAAAGTTAACCATCCCAGCAGGACACCTTCGGACCTGCCGAGCAGAACAGGAGCAATGTCGGAGCAACACTCCCTCCACTCCTGAGCGGAGCAGGACTTGGGGGTCGATTCATTCTGCCGAAGCTCCTTCAGAAACACTAATAACGTGACAGCAACATCAAAGGCTCGCGGCTCTTTGATGTGGCAGAGCCTTGCATCTCTGTGCCTGACCCACTGTGCCTCATTCAGGAGGATGAACAGGAGTTTGTGACATAAAAGATCCATCACCACTCTCCAAACAAACTGAATTCGTTTAGCTGTCAAGCACTTTCAGTATGCAGTCGGCGAGGGGAGAAAATGTGCGACGGTCTCAGGTAAACAGCCACTTGGGAAACTGGGAGGTTAGTATTTGATGTGTTAGTTTGAAATGTTCTGATATACAGAGTAAAACCAGGCCAGTAAGTGGATATTTATGATATTGGGATATTTATGGTGTTTATGGGCTGCTGTTCAAAACTTGAAATCCCCAAAGCTCTAACAGCCAAACAACAAAAAGAAACAAAGGAACAAAGCTAAACTATGCTAGCATGATGTTGAAGAAGCTTTAAATCTATTTTATTAACAATAAATCGACATAGTGTCCACATTCTGGTGACGCACAAAACTATCCAACAGTTACTTTCTGCAGAGTCAGAAGGTTCGAGTTTGTATGAGAAGTTGCTGGGTTTGTTTGTGGATGCAGCTTCCATGACTAAAAAGTGAAGACAATGCAAAAATGCTTTAAACCTGCATTGCCCTTTACAGCCAGTAGGGGGAGACTCCACAGGTTGCTGCAAAGAGGCAGCTTTTATTAAGCTCTATGAGGTCACATGTTCCACCTAAATGATAAACTTAATTTTTGAGCTGAGATGCTGAGTAATTTATTAGATTCAAGTCTTCCTCAGTGAAGCATCATGTCCGGTTTAAAAGTTCGGTACCACAGAGCAAAATAGAGGATAAAACTGGGCTTACCCGCAGCGCCAGTTCTGCTTACCAAAAGTGGCCCACTAGGGGGCTCGAATTCAACTGGAGCCGGGCTTTTAACCCATTTAAAGTTTGGGAATAGGTTGAGATCGCTCTGCCCCCAAGACCTCTTATCATTCGCTTTACCAGATAAAACTGCAAGACTGAACGCCAGCTATCCTGAGGGAAACTTCGATCAGTCATTCACCCTATACGCAGGTCTGACCACTGATTTGCACCTCTATGGCTACCTGTAAAATGCCCTGTTTTAAATTTTGGTTGTACTAAAAGACGGTAATCTCCTGTCTATATTCCCTGTAAGTACATTTTTAGAGCTTGTTTTGGCTAACGTTAGCATCAACATTAAACTCACTTAATTATCACAAGGTGTCTTAAAGGTTACATCCTTGTGAACAAAGTTAGTGCTAGCATTAGCTGATTATAAAGCATTGTCTAAGGCCTTCCCTGAGCTCCTGGCTCCAGAACATCATGATGGGTCCAGGTCTACACTCCCTCCCGCCCACTACGCTCTGCCAATGAAAGGCGTCTAATCCAACCTTCACAACAGGGTCCTAAGTCTCTGATCAGACTCTTCTCCTCTGTTGCCCCCCGGTGGTGGAAGGAACTTCCAAACTCCATTGGATCTGCAGAGTCCCTCTGCACCTTTAAGAAAAAGCTAAAGACCCAGCTCTTTCATGAATACCTACTAACTTAATGATGATGGTTTCGATATCATTGATGATGATGATGGTTGTCACGATTGTTTTTGTTTGATAACGATGACTTATAAGATGGTTTCTATACTGATTGGAGCTCTCAAGAACTGCCGTCAATGTCGTGCTTTGCCTCTGCTCTGTGCAATGCCTGTCAGCACCTGTGTGTCCAATCGGACTCAAAGCTGATCGTTTGCTCTTACTGACATTGTTCCTTTTTTTCAAAGATCCTTGCTTGTGTTGTTCTTACTCTCTGATGTATGACGCTTTGGATAAAAGCGTCTGCTAAGTGAATTGTAGAATTGTAGAATGGTACCAGCTTAAATGCCAAATATGAGGCCTCTAAGTAGAAGTGTAAAAACAAATTATGAATCAAAAGTTGGCTGCGTCTATTTCTTACATACAGCCTGTGGACAGAACAGATTGAAATGAAGTAGATTCAGCTACTGTATCAACATTTTTATCTTGGTGTCTCTATCAGACATGCCTCTTCACACACTCTTATCTTACAGTCAGCTACAGAGACTCACATCTCCTTTGTGTATAACTTAAATACCCCATATGTTAACACTTGATCTTTAAACTGACTGACTACCAGACTGACTAATGGACCCACAGGCTGAGCCACAGGGCCAAACAAACAGCTCACCTCAGTGATGCGTGGGTTGGTACACTTGACGTTCCTGGCAGAGAGGTTGAGCCAGCGGCTGGCGTAGGGGGAGATTGGAGGACAGTGCTGCTTCATGGTGCATCGGCCCTCACCGCTGCACCAACCGCACTGAAACTTCCTCTCCGCCCGCAGACACATCCCACAGCTGTCCCGCTGGGCGCTGCACTTGTAGAGGTTCACTGTGGGGAAAAAAAACACAGAAGATATCCTGTTAGTCAGAATGAAGTGATTTTGCATGTTAGCATGTATGTTCCATATCACTGCTATCAATAGGCTCAGTAATCAGGCTGATAGGAGCCAAAGTCAAGCTGATATGTGTTTTTAATTTAAGCATAAAACCCGGAACATTTGTAGTTTTGGGAATTCACATTTTTTCAGACTTGGAGGCACCACAGAAAGGCTTCTTGTCTGCTATGATGGCTTTTTTCACTTTCCACCAAAACCAAATTCTGTTTTTTAAATGATATTCTCTAAATTTAATAAGATATCACATAAAAATGGATGTCTGCCCTTATGCTTTAAAGAAGCCACAATGCATTTTGGGCCGTTAAGTATGACATGTTAGCTCTTGTATCATACTTTAATGGCCTATCTAGTTTACATCTGGCATTTTGTACATACACAAAATGTCACACTATAAATTCATAAAACACCACATACTCAGTGTTATGTCATTCTTATTAATGTCCAAGTTGTGGTGTAGTACTTTGAATAAGTCTTGGTCTCAAGACTGGTCTAGAGAACAATTTTTGAAGGTCTCAAGACCGCATTATTACTTGGTCTTGTCTCTGTCTCAGACTGGGTGGATTCAGGATTTTAAAAGCAAGACCGGTCAGACCACTGCTGATAGGCTATTTTTCCATGTCATTACTTTGATTCAAAGGAAAACGCCTCTTTCTTAAAGAACAAATAACTTTAATGCATTCATAATGAGTTACTTTTCCCCTGGTTATGGCCACAACCTTTCCGGTGTTGTCTAATATGATAATTTTTCTGTGATACTTATGGTCATGGTCTTGTCTCGGTCTCAATCCCTAAATGTCTTGGTCTTGTTTTGGTCTCGGAGCTCTCCGGTCTCGGGTATGTCTTGGTCTAGTATGGTCTTGACTACAACACTATTGTCAAGTTTGAAATTTTTGGGATTCAGCCTAATAGTGGATTATTTCTCAGAAGCTGTCTAAAAAGCAGATATCCTTTGGATACACACCTACTAACCTGAAAGCAAATGACTGCACCTGATCTTATTTTTGAGTTTTCACAGCACTTGATACCTTTCAGATTTCCAGTAGTAAATAAGTTAAGAATATGTTATGTCCCCCTTACTCCTCAAAAAGTATGGACTATTTTATGTTGGTCCATTATGTCAGACTCCAGTTCAATCCATTTCAATTTGAAGTTGTAACAATAACAAGAATATTCTTATTATTATTGCTTGTGAATTTAAATCAAATTCATAAACCGGATGTTTGTGTGAATTTGTTCTTGGAAGAATGAAGAAACGGATGCCAAAATAATCCCATAGACCTCTCTTTGAAGTCTGTCTCTTACATCCTCCCTCCTGTAAACTGCCTATATTTTGCAGTAATGACAAGGCCTGTTAAAATTCATGGCCGTCACTCCCTTGACTGGGAGGATGTATTTAATGTTCTACCCACAATGACAACTGACAAACACCTTTCATGGCACGATGATGGAGAGGAAACCAAACTGAGCAAATATGAAGATTCACCCTTCATCCCCCTGGGGCACACAAGTGATTGGGTGCTTTCTGATAACACTCCCTGCTATTGTGAACTTTCTCCCAAGGCCCTTTTGAAGCCTTGATGTGATCTATATGACCCATCTATCCCCCGTGGATTGAGTGCTTTACAGTTCTCTGGCCTGGCAGTGATGGATGGCAGAAGCACCTTTAATCTTCTCGGGATTGTCGATGATGAAATTGCCGTTCCATACGATGGAGAGGTCCACGGGCAGGTCGCTGATCCTCACACCCTCGTACATGTACTATAAAGCAGAAACAGAGAGTGAGCGAGTGTGCTGTAAGTGGATCCAGAATGAGAGAAAGTCAGGATAGAGTACAGGAAAATAGGTACAAAGACAGACAGAGTGTGTGTGTGGGGGGGGGGGGGGGGTAAGAGGATGAAAGGGCAGCAGAGAGACGAGGCTTTTAACCATCTGTCATTTCTGCCATGCTTGTCTGCTCCTCTCCTCCTTGACATGTAGAGACACAAACCCTGGCTGGGGTGGCCGATCATCCACATCTGAGGAAAATGGCCTTTTCATTCATTGTCACAGTGTAGTAGGTGTGCCTCGCATTGTAATTTAGCCTGTCATTTGCATTGTGCGACTAAAACTCCGGAAAAAAAAACCTCCTGCATCCTTCCCAAAGTGGAGCAGTGTGCTGGGAATGTCACATTTATGCTTTTGAACGCTAAATTTCCAAAATCTGACAATGTGTAATCTGAGAACCCATCAGCTACTGTATAGTTTGAAGGCCGTACAGCCTTTAGTGGTCCAACAACTTTTGGCTTTTTGTCTGGTGACATAGGCAGTTATTCTGATAAACCATAAAGGATTTCTTTGCCAAAGACTTTTTTGTTTCTCGTTGTAGATTACAGTCTGTCTAGGAACATGAGACATTTTCAGAACATCAGAATTTTAGCCACACTTATATGCAGATGTCTGTTCATACAGATTGGTAAAAGCTAAACAACTCTTAGTTAAAAGTCTACCTGCAGAAATCTCAGTGAACAACACTACTATTAAAAAACAAAGAGTAAGGTCTCTTACCTGCTTTTTGTAAAGTGTCTCTCGATAACACTTGTTTTGAGTTGACGCTTTACAAATAAAGATTGATTGATTGATTGACTCAGACTACAAACGAGTACAAGAACACTTCCAACATCCAACCTTGTGCCCCATGTTGACAGATTTTGTCTTCATTTGCAGAATCAGATAAGAGTGATCTGCATTACGCAACGAAACTTTCATAAAAATTGTCTGCCTTCACCCAAAAACTGTAAGTGTGGGCTAAGAGTATTACATTTATGCTTTGTGAACACTTAAGATTTAATCTGCAAACCCATCAGCCATCATGTGACGACAATAGCTTTTGAGAGTGACAGCCAATTTTAAATGGCTTTTGGTGTTCGCCAGCAGTCATTCGGATAGATTAAGATTAAGATTACGCATCTTAAAAGATAAGGTCATATTGAAGTCATGGTTGTCTTTTTGACTTGAGCTGTACAACAGTTTTTGCTTTTCATGTGTTTTCTGTCCTTATTTTCATTTCTGCCTTCTGCCACTTTTTTTTTTTTTTTTTTTTTTACTTTTTCCCTCGTCACCCTCGCTTTCCCTTTCCTCTACTTTCTCCTCAGTATGCTCCACACCTCGGGCGGTATTCAGTGATGTACCCCGTGTACCTTGCCTACACAGCAACCAAGCTGTGCGCCTCATTTGACAGCTGTGAGAGTCCCACAGGGAGTGTTTGAGGTCATACCGAGCTGTTCTGGCACTGCACGCTGGTGCTGTTGAAGCGCAGCGCCGTGACACGGTGGCTGACACCCTGCACATGAACGACGCACTCGTAGCCCCGCTGGCCCGACTGCGGCTGCGGAAGGTTTCGGGCCCTCAGGGTGATGGGTCGGACCTCGCCGGCTGGAATGAGAATTTCCCCGGAGTGAAGGAGCTGAGGGCAGTTCTGTGAAAAAAGAAAACATATAAACAAACATAATTGCACCATTGAAAGAAAGAAAAACATGTTTTCACGCTTATTCTGCTGTTCTGCCTTAATATTACTCTCATGCATAATGTATGAGAAGTATTTGCATAACTAGTTTCTATATTAATATTTACATAACTACTTTCTATACTAGTGTTTGTCAATCATTTGATCCCTCTATAATTGTAAACTGCCTGTAATCTGTGTTAATACATGTGAATGTTTATAGAAACATGCAGGAGTCATGTGACCCCGGGATTAATAAATTAATCCAAATTGAATTTGCATGCTATTGCTAAATTCTTCTGCTCTCACAATGAAACCATATGTCACATTGTCAGACATGTAGTAGCCTATATGCTAAATAACACAAGATTATTATGTCATACTTTTAGTTTATGTTTTTTAATTCTCTATTCCTGCAATAATATTGATAATAATTTATTTCTGTAGTTCTGTAAGCCTCTTAATACCCAGTCAGTTTTTTTTATCAACTGTGCAGTGAGGCTCAGTAGTGCTGATGACAGATGGTCGTCCACACAGACTTAAATATTTATTTAAAAAACTTAAAGTAGAGTAATATTTTGTAATATGTGTATTCCATTGTAGCTCAAAATAGAAAAATAAAACTGCTAGTCCGTATCTTTGAGGCAACTTCAAGATCTTCAACCGAGTCCAGTTGCCTTTGGATTAAGCTTTGAATTGACCATGACCTTGATGACTGAGAACCTACACAGACAATGTTATTCAGTATCGTCTTTAGATTCATGTTTATATAAAATACCTCTGAGGCGTTGACTCTGCCCTCCTGGAACGAACAGCTGCTGGGGTCGTGGGTGCACAGGTTGCGGTATTTACACCAGTGGCAGCGAAACGTGCTGTTTACACAGGACAGACACCTGCAGGACACAATGAACACTTGACTACATACTGCAGAGTTTAAAAAATACCTCCTGTAGCCTATCGACTAATGCATTGACACAGCATCCAAGAAACAAGAATCCCTTTTGTCCCCCTATGCATTCTCTGTCATCTTCTCCTGGTTGGATAGCATTTCAAATGGAAGACTATTAAAGAATTAAAGCTTTCTTATACATCGATCTTGTCAGTCATAAAAAGAGCAGGTGTGTTTCCAGTTTCTATGCAGACATAATGAATGGTTGTCTTTTTGTAACAGGCGTCAATAAATGACCAAAGCACCACGTCTTGTCAGGAAGGTAACTATTCAAGTGTCCTTGTATCCTTGCAGCAATTTTAAACAGCTGTAACAGTGTTAAAATGTACTTCATTCACAAGGACAAACAGTAGCCTTGTTACTGATATAGAGCAACCACGAGCCTTGTATTTTATTATTTATTATAGTTATAATTTCTTAAGGCAACCCTGCGACTCTGGATTCAATCCAAAATCTGACAGTGACACTGTCAACTCAATTTTTGATGGGTAGAAGGGCACAACTTTTTTGGCTCTGATTCAGCGAACTGCAGCCAATGGTCAGTTGCGAGTTAACGTTCTTCAACAACAATGCAGCTACACTGGGTTTAATCAAATTGAAGTGGGGAAACAGGCATTATTTCGATGCAGCTCTGGGTGAAGAGATGGGAGAACGGGGATGGATGATGCGTCATTTTTGATCCACCAAACAGTGCAATTGGAGAGCTGAAAATTGAACATGTTCTCTCTCCTTTAGGGGCTGGTGTGGACTCTGCTGTGTATAATAGAGGTGTACCACTGTGCAGAAAACAGATCAGTGTACTATCACAGTCTGTTCCCTTAAATTCGGTCCCGAAATAAGATAAACCACAAGCAGACTAGAAAAAAACTCTAGCAGCGCTTCAATACTGCAGCTCATATCAAGCTACAAATGCCAATAAATGTAGTGCAGCACCATTAAATTTTGATATTAATTAGTCGCCCAGGGCCAGTGTGGACATAAAAACGTGTGCTTGTGTGTAAGAGAGAAATTTGGGGGCTGGGTATTAATAGAACTGGACTGGCAGGGAGCTGCAAACACTGGATAATTAATTATGGAGGTTTGATGCTGAGGTGATATGGGGGGGGGATTGGAGGGGGGTGGAATTGGAGAGGGGAGGTGGTGGAGGAAGAGGTGCTCGGTTCGGAGTGTGTTTGGTCTGAAATATTAATCACAGGAGTTCACGGGGTCACTCTGCAGCTAATGGAAGCCGTATTGGTGTGGAGCGGATGTGATGAGCTTCCCACTGTTTCTCTCTAATGGCTTAATCTGGTTATACTGGGGCATTCATGTCGCAGTCAAAGAGCATTTTTGAATAGGTGGTGTGTGTATCCACTGCGGGCTAATTTCCTGGGTTTGGCTGTGAATGCAACATCAATCAAATGTTGGCTCCCAGGGTAGACTTATTGAATATCCCTTTATTAAGCTTGTGTTGCAGTATAATTTAGTTGAAGGGTGGATGAAGCGTACGTGTACACCTGTCAGTTATATTACAGTAACACATTTACAAGAAAATATTCACCACCTAGTATCAGGTGTGAGTGGGGAAGTAGTTGGTTAGAAATAAAGAGAAATAGCAACATAAATAAGCAAATTGTGAGAAAGTCAGACGGTTCAATCGTTATAAAGCTCTATGAAGGACTGTCAGGATGAACTGCACCATGTCTGAAATGTTGTGCTAATACATCGGTTCACTGCAGGGTTAAATATGTCATCTATGTCATAAATATTTTACACTGGTGACCGCTGAAGTTCCCATCCTTGTAGAAAGATGGACGTATCTGATGACACAGTCTCAGTGAGACTCTTACTGCAGAGTGATTCTAAACTTGGCCCAGTGGTCGTGTTCTTTTCTTTTTTTTGTGATCATTTTTCCTCATTTTAATGTCAGCAAAAGACAAGTCCAGATGTTTGTATCTAACTTGGCATGCCAACAGCCCTTTTCACAGCCGGTTTAACATCCAAATGTTTGGGAATGGTCATGCTGTTTAGTGTAATGGGTACAAAGTATTTGTATTTTAATCTTTGATACAATGTGTGTAAAAATCAAATTAACAATAATTAAAATAACAAAGATTATATTGCTTTAAACACATTTGGTATTGAAAAGTATTAAACCACTGAACTTCTTTGAAAACCACAAAGTGGCCGGGTGACATTCTTTCTGCTGTAAAGCCAGCAGCAGAGTAGAACGAGAGCTCAACCATCATCTACATACATGGGCAAACTGGCAGCACAAGACAGCAAAAGTGTTTTTCTGTGTTTTTGTTAATATCACTTCCTTTCTAATCCTGTAACACTAGCATGCTGTTGAATATCACTTATTGGGACAGAAATATGGCGTTTGTGGTTAAAAAGTGATAAAAGAGTCAAAATAAGCTAAGCTAGGCTCTCATGGCAGCATCTGAACAAAGAGCCACACTATGTATTTATGTATTCTTTAATTACTAGCTGCCCGCATGAAAAGTCGATATTCAATATGTCATCTTATGTACGATAAGTATAAATTGAATTTGCATGGTATGATTTGACCTTTCCTTTGCTTTGTTAAACTGTCTCATGTTGCAGTGAAATCTCATTAAGATTTTGATTTGCAGACCTTACATAAAGCTGGCAAACGCTGTCTGCCACGGTAATTGTCATCCTTTCTAATAAGCTCCAGCTTTTGTAGCACTGTGAGCTATTGTTATTCAGATAGAAACACCCTTGTCATAGTTTACTCTTACGGTAAATATAGTTGACATTAGCATAATGGCTCAAAGTCAAAGCAGTTTCCCTGAACAGTTAGGAAGCTTATGTATTGGTGGGGTAAAAAAAAAAAACAGATGAGCATTTAAATGAAGCCCCCTCTTTAATTTACATCATTTTATCTACTCTCAAGGCACCAGAGGAAGGCTAAAAAAAATCAAAGTTGTCTTTATGTCTCGTATCTAGTTAACACAATTCTGCAGCGGGGCCTCTCGGGATAGAGGCGAGTCAAAAAGAGGTGAGTCTACCGCTTATCTTTTTGGGGCTCCTTTGGGAATGCTGGCCTACAATGAAGCACACTAAGTCGCACAAGTAGAGCTGCTCTGTTAGGAAAAGTGAGTATTTAATAGACAAGTTTTAAGGGGTGAATACGTATAAGGTAATGCATTAGAAGAGTATAAATCGTTTGCAAATGAACCAAGCATTTAAAATAGATTGCTGAGATTGAATTACATGACATCAGTAGTTAGCGGTGTTTACAGCTTTGAGCAACAAGCCCACAAACTGCCAGTTTAAGCAAAGTCGAAACAAACAGGCCATGGCGAATGCATCATGTTGATTCAAATGAAACCTGACAGATAAATTGAACTCAGAGGTTATCTAACAGCCGATCTTAAGTGGAGCTGCGAGCGTCAGTACATCATTGCCCTAAATTAAGTTGTGCTCTTCCATTTATTGAACAAATCAAAGGCTGGGGGAGGCAGGGAGGGGAAGGCTGGCGGGGGGGTGGCAGCTGCTGGACTCACGTTTTATGTGTGCTGCAGTTGTAGAACTTCACCTCTGTGCTGGCGACCATTTGGCCCGTCTCTTTCGAGTTCAGACGAAGCTCGACGCCGGCCCAGTCTGAGAGAGAAGCGGGCAGAGAGAGCGTGATGAAAGTCCGGAGAGAGAGGGAATTAAAAACATGAGAAAAAGTAAAGCGAGAGAGAGGGAGAGAGAGAGAGAACAGTGTGAAGGGAGAGAGAGGGAGAGAGAGAGAGAACAGTGTGAAGGGAGAGAGAGAGAGAGAGAGAGAGAGAGAGAGAGAGAGGGAGAGAGGGTGGATGAAAGGACGAAAACAATGAGCGGAAAGAGGAGGTCAAAATGAGAAAAAATGCGTTAATACTTTTATCACATTTCTGTAAAGAGCCACCTGGTGTCTGCGTCTCCGCAAGGGCACGCTGCTGTTGTCGTGAGAAAAACCTTCAGTCAGAAACTTCAATTGAGGGATTAGTGCATATGCTCTGTGAAAATTTGACTGCTCCTTGGTACTTATCAAACTTTCTGGATAAACAGAAAATACAAGGTGGTCCATCTGAAATGGAGGCAGTTTTTTACGTGTCTGGAATGTTAATGTTTTAAGTTTTATTCACCTGACATTGACATCAAACCCCCCGTCTGTATATGCAGGTGTTCTTCGCTATTTATTAGTTGGGTTTTTTAAAAATCGTATTATGTCTCACCTTGCCCCTGTGGGATCTGAGGGACCTCCTTCCCAGCCGGGGACAGACACATCACCCTGTTCCCGTTGACGTGACCCTCCACTTGGGCCTGCTGGCCGAATGAACAGGTGATTCCAGCAGAGAGGTCTGGAACATTATTCACCTCCAGCAGAAGCTTAAAGAAAAGAAGAGTGAAGCAACTCGATTTGAGACCAGATTAAAGCATCATACATTAACCATTATGCCTACAAAATATACCCCAATTTTTCTCGATGTCTTATCATCGTACAACCTGTCAATTCAAAACCAATGCAGTTCAGCGTTTAAAAAAAACAACTCAAGTGTCAGCTGTTTTTTTTATCGCTAGGCTCACAGCTCCCTCTCTGTTGAGAACAGTTCAATGTTTTGAACTCCGCCATTTTCATTAATGTCACTTTGATATTTCCTTGAATAAAGGAAAATATTAAGAAACTGGCCTTACAGTCACTGCGGAGGGAAGCAGACGTTAGCTTTCATAGCAACAATAAGTGCCGGGGAGAAGTGCTCGCGAACTGAGGTGGACACAGGTCAACATTTATTGACTTGTTCAATTCACACAAGCTCTCACACCCCCTTCGATCCCCTCGCACCGCCCTCATGTATTTTGAAACCTATCCTCACAGGGAAAAATAATTCAGCCATAGAGACCTAAACTCCTTTTTTTTTTACCAGGCTGTAAATATTTAAATTTTAGCTGTTAAATTGTTATATCATAATATGGGCTCTAATTGGGATTCCTTGGATTTTTAAGCCAGCCACATGTGGACGCACCAGGAACTGCACTTTTTTTTTTTTTTGCACTTCCATGCTGACTTTATTTCAGAACAACAGAGGTTGCTGCTTGCTTTTCACAGACTAAAGAAAGTTTGAAATATGCTGATTCACTTTTTTGCCAAGAGATAGAACTTGAACTTGAGGGGAGTTAGCCTTTCAGCATTGTAGTGAGAAACAGTTAGCTTGGAGCCGTCCAAAGGTAACAAAATCTGACTAACTATACTGTTAAGCCCATTAATTAGAAGTCGACCTGTAAAAAAGGTAAAAATATGGCTCCAGGAAGTTATTGCAATTGGCAAAGAAATAAAATGTAGCCTTCCTGTAAAAGACTCATTAGTTGTTTTTAAACTTGTGTTTTTGAATGGATCAAATAATGGGATAACCAGATTTTTAAAAGTGCTAAAGGGAAGCTGGACATAACAAGGCTAGCTGCTCTCTAATGTATGTGCATAGTAAAGGTAACCAGCAGCTAGCTGCAGCTTCATAAACTATTTAACAGACAGATACGAGAGTGGTTTTAATCCTCTTGTTTAACTCTCGGCAGAAAGAAAGTGTTGTTTTGTTTTTATGCTGAACTATTTCCTTGAGCTAATCCCTGCTCCTACTGTACTCCAGTCCGCTATGCTCTTGACGACAGCACAGAAACAGCTGAATTAAGCTTTCAGGAAATGTAATCAACCTTTTGGCAGATGCATCAGAGATGCAGACAGAGCAGCTCACTGCCACAAAAACAACTCTCACCCAATTTTTTTCACTTGTCTCCCGTCCCACACTACACGTGTTTACAGCAAAAGAAACTGAGTGAATACCCCCCAGGGAGAAACAGTGAATTCTGTTTCTGTCTACATGTCTCACAGAGGTCTATGAGGGTGGAAAGAACATGTCGATTCATGTTACTGTTCATGTACAAGGCTACTCTGAGCGATTGTTCATATACATGGGCTCAGTGTGTGTGGAGTGACAGTGATTGGTGCAATGATAAAGCAGACTTACAGGCACACTATGTGCTGATACAGCGATGCTGTCAGGGTGAGCAATGACCTTCACACAGCGGTCAATGTCAGTGGCAAATCGGAACGCCTCCTCCGCCCTCTGACACCGATCTCTCTTCGAGCACCTGCGGAGAAAGAGGGACAAATTTTTCAAAATACATAAAATAGCGCAGCAAGTTTAATGTTGAAGATTGGCCGGCAAACACATCCATCCTTGGGTTATGACTCTATAAGGCAGTGTTAGTACATCACCCACCTCTCTGAGATTGAAATGTATCACCATCAGCTTTATATATTGATAACTTGAGTAAACATGTATTGTAGCCCATGGATGAATCTTATTTCCCGACTGGCCACCCCTTGCATTTCCCTTACTGACATCACAAAGGGCGGTAACCCCTCCCTGATAAGGCTGACCCTCCCACAGCTAGGTGTTTGTTCTGCCCTCTGAGTCTGCCTTCTCACCGTAAACAACAGGGCATGGAGCGAGGAAGCCGAAGCCACCCAAGCCCTTCCAGAGAGGGGGCGTGGTCAAACACAGCTCATTTGCATTTAAAGCTACAGACACAGAAACAGCTTGTTCTGAGCACGGCTTTAAATAGAAGGGTTTATAGGAGTTATCAAATGGAGTGGATTTTGGGCAAGAAACTTAACAGACATGTCTCATGTCTGAGTCTTATTTTAACTTGCTGAAAAGGAGTATAACATGTCACCTTTACACATTACATCTAACTGTGTATATCTAGGTAAGTTCAGTTTAAACATGGACATCCGCAGCCAATTGCTGTCTGCCAGATGCTCAGTCAGATTGTTCTTTTGACACTCTTACTGTGCTTTTCTTCAGCACAAATTACTCACAGTGCAACAGAAGAATAAACTTCAACTCTTGGATCCTCCTACATCCCAACAGGCAATTAAAAGTAAGAAGTTAGAGTGTCTGCACCAGAGTGTGACCTTAATATAGTCTTGTAAGGGAGAAATGTTATGCAAAAGGACATTAAAAGTTACGGCCAGGCATAGAAAAGAGGTTTAAAACTTTAAGCAATTCGCCCGGTTTTTCAAAACAGGGATTTGTGGATGAGATAGTTTGATTGGCTTTGTGCTGATGTAGATTTCTATTAAAGAACGTGAGTCTCTGCAGGCTCAGATAGTAACAGGCAGGCTGTGTTTAAACATAAACGCTGCATTTAAAAGAACAAGAGTCTCTCAGCTGATGACTTAAATCAAAGTGGCAAACTCTCTGTGTTTTGGCTGCACAATATCATCTCTTTCTGTTAAATGTGTAAAGCGCACAGGGAGGGGAGGCGGTTCTTAATACACTCTCTCTGATGCTGCTGATGGGGCGGCACCTCCTGAGAGAGCTCAAAGAGCACCGAGGCCTCTGCTGTAATTACAGCACAATATAAGGGCGGTATGGAAACCCGGTGACAGCTGCTGCTGGCTCGGCTCCTTGAGGCGGACCAGCGCCACAGGAGTACAGACAGTCACCTCCTGACCGCTCATCAGCTGAAGTGCCTCGGAAAAAAAAACGGACGCCTTTCATCTCTCATCTCTATTATTCACCGTGTTTTGTCTGATGGAGCCATTTGTTCCCTTTTCCTCCAGGCTTTGTACATGTTCAGCTACAGCCTCCCTCACACACACACACACACACACACACACACACACACACACACACACACACACACACACACACACACACACACACACACACACACACACACTCTCTCTCTGTCAGAAAGGTGCTCTGGGGCACTCTGCCAGGGGTGGGAAAGTGAGCTCCTGAAAGAGGTCTACATGACACAGCGTGACAGACATTCAGAGCCTTGAAAAAGACCCCAATCTGGGTTTATTAGACAGAAAAATAAAGTAGCCTCATTCTGCAATGTGAGGGATAATGATTCACTTTGGGTTACTTGAGGGAACAGCAGCCTATCTATTCACTGATAAGTGTAAAGCCTTAATTTAAATAAACAGTGTAATGGGTCTTGCAGACAAAGTCAGCACTCAGGAAAAAAGGGAAAAAGAAAACAACTGCTTAATGAGGTAATTTAGATTAAAACAAACCCCATTATTTTCCCCCCTCTCACTTTACTGGCTGTTTGATAACTCGGAGAGCTGCAATTTCAAAAAAGGCTGATCATCATCAAGATATTGCGAGCTGAAATGCAGATGTCATAAGTTGAGGCAGTGGGTAAATCCCCCTCGCTGAGGTCAGCTTCAAACTCAGCAGCTGGTTCAGAAACACAGGGTTTTTAATCTCCTGAATCCCCTTTGCTCCATATCGAGGTATTATGCAAGCTAACCTCGGGGTCAGATAATTAAGATGGGGAGAGATAAGCTTCGTCCGCCAGGTTCAAAATGTTCCCCGGGTATGTAGAGGTGCAGTTTGTCCACCCGCTGTGCCTCACAGACTATAATCCCTCCCTCCACCATTAACACCAGTCGCCCTCCTGCCTCACAGACATGACAATCCCGTTTCTGCTGTCCTAAATAGCGCTATTAAAGAGGGATCACTCTGCCCAACAACCCTGTTCTGGTTCTCTGTTTGTCCTGCCAGCTGCTGATAATGGGGAAACACAGGGAGTATAATAACTCTGATATATTAAACTGCTCAAATCATACGACCACGTGCAGCCACCACTTATTTATAGCTCTCTATGAGCTGCTTGTTAATGTTGCCGTTTTAATCCCTCGGCTGTAATGTCTGATGCGACCAGGAGGGAGATAAAGGAAGCAGACTCACATGTTGTAGAGCACACACCAGCCACAGTGAGGGTCACCGGAGCTCAGACACTCAGCACAGGTCCCGTACTGTCCGCAGGCCTCCACAGGCACCTGAGACAACTAGAGCAGAGAGAAGACCAAAAAGGGTTACAATGTGGAGTAACACATGTTAATTAGATACACAAGTCATCTTTAAAGAAAATGAGAAAAAAGTATTTTTTGAAGGAGAAATAAAAACTGCATTAATCTCTCTCTCTGCACATCATGTGTAAATATCTTTGATGTACAAGCTGCATGCTCAAACGTCTAAGTAGGTTCTCAGTCATCCAGGTCATGGTCAATTAGTAACTTGCCTTTTGCCCCAAGAGGGAATAATAAAGTTGTTTGACTTACTAGAATTGAAATGTTCAACTTAAAGATGTAGCATCCATCTTGCCTTTACATGACATTTAGGGCCTGTTCCCATTGACAGCGCTTTTTTGTGCTGGCTGAGGCGCTCATTGCCTCAGTGTCTTTTTGCCTCAGTGTCTTTTTTCAATAGCTTTACGTGCTTGATATTTGTTTTGTTCAAGGAATTACCACCAACAAAACACCAAAGAATCGTGTCCTGCCATAAGCAGCAACTGCAGATATGGAAATTGTTTCAGTCAGATGAGATTCTCCTTCATCACTCTTATTGACAAAGGTGATGTCAGATGTTCTGCCCCTTCTTGATTTAGTTAAGTTGTTCACTATTTTATTTGAATCCGGGACAGTGAACAAAAATTTTTCCTAAGAAGAGAAAATAGGCTTTGTACCAGATTTAGCTAACTAGCTCATATGTTGTCCCTGGGACCTGATTGGTCGTGAGGGAGAAATGACATTGATGATCCCAGCGCTGTTCTAAAAGTTGGACTGTATCAACTGAGAGCACAGTGAGCTCAGCGACAGAAAAACAGCAGATGCTCAGGGTGTTTTTACACTGATGATGCTGAGTGCTGAAAAAGCTGCCAGTGCAAAAAACTGGACATAGACCATTAAAGTGTGAACTTTTTATAAAGGTAATAATGCGTCCTGGCCTCAGTTTAAATCAATAACAGGAGTCTTAAAGCAGCATTTATATAATGGCCAGCAGGGGACTGGTTGCTAAATGTGCCTAACTTTGGAGAAGTCGATGAGAAAATGTTCCCTTTTCTTCTCTGCTTTATCCCCTTATTAAAACATTATTTTCTGAGTTTATGATCTTAATCACTAGTTTCATGTCTTCTTATAAAAGTTTGAATTTTTTTTTTTTAACAATGGTCCCATGAAGAGTAGAGTAAAATAGGATAAAGCAGGGTAAGTTTTACGGCCCTGTGATCAACAAGTCAATACTTCAGCTAACGGACTTCTATGAGGTTAAAGTTCGGAAATTCTTTCTGGAATCACATTAAACCTATGACATTAATGAACGATATCAAATATCAGCTACTTCATGTGAGGATCTTCTGCTAGTTACTGCTGTACATCGATGTTACCTGAATATCTTTGTTTGGAAAGACAGCGGGCATTTAAGGATGCACCTTGGACTGGAATGAATGTGTCTCTGTTTTATTTTGTTAAAGACCAAACAATCATTGAATCAAGAGTAAATTCAGTCAATGACCCAACACAGACTTTTTTAAGTTGTTTCCTTTTCCTTTCTTTTTTTTGGACATTTTCTGAAGGTTATAGAGTGAACAAAACATTTGGTGTATATTTCACTTAACTGGCTCGTCAATGAGGAGAACAAACCGCAGGTGTAATTCTGTGGACTTTCGGCTCTTGGCTGCTTATTAATCAGAGAAACAGAACGATTTCTAAATTCAAAAACCATTCCGCCCTCTTAGAGTGTTTAATACAGTTTCATTCGGTCATTACAGTTAAAGCAGTTATATCCTCACAAAATTGTTACATATTTTTCACAGGACCAGGACGAGGGTGCAGTTTACATTTTGCACCCTCAATTGAATGAATGCAAACAAAAAAACAAAAAAAAATATATTTATTCAATAATTAATCAAGTGGCAACAGTGACTCAGATCATGTTTATTATATCCATGATCTGACAGTCATGACATGTGACCTGTCAGTTCAACAGGGACCACATGCGACACCGGGAGCCATACAGTAACACCTACAGTACGCTATTTTCCTTTGCTGTTTCCGGTCCCTGTAGCTGCACCACCTTTAATCTTAGATGCTCCCTAAGTCATTTTGTTCTATAACCGGGCATGGTTATTCACAGTGCAGAGATGTCATAGTTTGAATATTTATTTGTATAATTTAAAATCTCAACCATAAAAATTCAGCTCTAAAAACCTTTTTTGGCCTGAATACTTTTTGAAAATCACAGTACTGTGAGAAGGACCTCTGATTGTTCTGATTATTTAAATGTCCATTTGTTTATTCAAGTTTCAGTCTCTTAGTGTAGTTGATAATGACTGCGTGGGAGTCAAAATAAGATCAACAAAGGCGAGCAACCAAAGCCCTCTGATGAAATAATAAGCAAGTTTTGATGAGGAGAGAGAGAGAAAGAGCGATACAAAACCTGTTTCATCACGTTGTCTAGTATTTTGCAGAATGTAAAAGCCTCATCACAACTCACACTGTGCAAAATCCCAGAGGAAAACAAGCCTGTTTTCTTCAACTTCATGCTGCTGACACCACATTATTAACATGCAGCATTGTGGTTCTGCCCACAAAAGGAATTGTCTTTTTTTTTTTTTCCCACAGATGTCAGAAAGAACATGAGACGACACCTCGACTGTTTTTTTTTTGCAGATTATCTTTTTTGACTTTCTTTAACTGATAAAGGATTTTTTTTTGTGTGTGTGCATTATTTAAGCATTTTGAACCCTTGCAATAGTGATTACACACAATGTGCAGCTTTTTTTCACACACACACACAAAGACAGAAAGCGTCCACACACTTTCCTTCTGCTGCCACTTCCATCATGAATGTCTGGCAAAGCATAAGCTCTTCATTAACCGCTGTGAGAGCCGCTGCTGTCGCCCGGCCAGCATCACCCCTGCATATAAACCAGGCCGGAGCTGCAGCCTGAGCCCACTTATTTTACACTTTGTTATTATTCAAGCTCTGGACGTGTGATGCAAGCAATTTCCTGATGTAAGCAATCACAAATGAAGAGTGGATTATAGATTAGAGTGTCTCCGCTGCTCTTGATAGCATAAGTGGCTGCTCTCTCAGGTCTGTGTTGGCAAAATGGATTATCTGCTGCTCCCGATGAAATAACTTTCGCTCTCTTTTCTGCTGCAGTTCAGAAGCAATTCGGCGGCTTTCCATTAGCAAAATGATTTTGTAAGCTCGGAAGGGGCTGAGGGCTCCGTACCTGACGCAGCGGGAATAATCCATGAATTGTTGTGGACCGGAGCTGGACTGAACTAACAAAGTTGCTCTGTGACCTTTCACAGGCAGAGAGTTATGGATGTTCCAGTGAAGAATCAAATATGAGGCTCTGTCTGAACATCAGAAATGATTTGTTTAGTGGATCTGACCCGAGTGCACGGCGCGGAATCCAAATAAGATTAAAGTACATTGTCTTTGTGGTTTTTTTTTTTGCATTTTGCTTTCATTCGATTCAAGGTTGAAATGTAGGGTAAATGTTGCTGCACGATTTTAACAGTCATGTGAGCTTAAACCAGACGACAGGAATGCTGGATGACAGACCTCTGTATGGAAACAACAGTGTCTAGTCAGGAGGAGACACCAGGACGTTAAGCTCCATATGGAGTTGTAATGTAGTGCAGGTTGTCCTTTAATCGTGTGCAGTCCAATGAAATCAATCAATCAATCATTATAGCGCCAATTTATAATAATTGCTATCTGGAGACGCTTTACAAAAGCATATGGGATATTATGCAGGAAGGATTTCTCCTTTGTATTCCTCATGTTCCTGTTGTCCACACTTCCTTGCCCCTGAGGTGGAGGTCAGAGCAGGCTGTGCATGAATGAGGACGACGGTGGTTGTCAGGACGACACAGTCTGAAGGTGGTGAATGGAATGAAGGTCCCCTTACAGCATATATACTTATATATAACATGAATGTTATTGGACATAGAGGTTGCTCTACATATGTCATTGTTGTACCTCAATTCAAGTTGAATGTTTTTTTTTAATTTTAATTCCACCTTGTGTCTATTGAGCTTCATTTCACATATAATTCTTATTCTCTGTTCATCCCAATTATCTCTCTACAATCATGGATAACTGGATTAGGCCTTCATCCTCAGTTTATGTTTAATGTACTGTACTCCCTCATGCATCATTCATGAGAGCAGACATTGGTAGTAATTCTAATCAAGGTTTTGTTTGTCTTCTCTTCTCTGAGATCATTACTTCAGGAGAATCCGATCATTAAAAGCAAACAAAGAAAAAACTTTTTTTTTAAAAACCCAGAGAGAGGCGAGCTCTCATCCCGTCTGCCACTGGATGGTTGTCTGCATTATATCAAGGCACAGCTGTATGATCACGTCCACTTTTCCAGCTTTGGGAATTACAAAGTCTTTATCTTTTTCATCACATGTGGTATGCCCTTACACTAATGCCCCCCAAACCTTATCATCTCACCAGTTCGCAATCACTTTAACTCTTTCATGAGGATTTTTTTATGGAACTTTGCAAGCTCTGTCATGAACATAAAGGCTTTTCGACTGCGACACTCCTGTAATCCTACATCCTCATCCAACTCCATGACCGTAAGTATCGTGTGACGGCGGGGGGTTATCGAGTTAGATCAAGGATTCTGTGCCTTTTTGGATTCAGCGGAAATTAAACGAAAAGCAAAGAAAGACAGAGACGTCAGGAAGAAAGAAGAAGGTATCATAAGATAAGGCTTGTCAAAGGGAGTTCAATCACATGGGGGGGGGAGCAATGGTACAATTGAAATGAAATATCACTCCTTTCCTTCATGGCCAAAAAACGATTTGTAGTTTCAGCAGTTAACTGAGCAAAAATGAAAAAAGCAAGAAAAAAAACATTATTATTTCTTAAAGCTCCTTTGAGGACTTTATGCCTTTTTGGATTCAGCGGAAATGAAATGAAATGCAAAGAAAAGAAAAGAAAAGAAAGAAGCGGAAGGATTAGTTCTGTTATATCAGTGGTTGATTGTTTCTCTTCAGTTTAAGGTCAGATTTTATTGAACAGCATAAAAAACGAATGAGTATTCGTCTTAAATAGTGGGCGGAAAAAAATCAGTATTTTATATTGAAGCACACCAAACCTCAAAACAAAGCAAACAAAACAGATCAAAGTTACTGAGTCAGCCCCGCACACTCAGGGACGATATTAGTAGAGACATGGGTGAGTAGATTTGCCGCAAGAGTAGAACTGAAAGACGACCTACAGACTTTGCAAACCTGGATACAAGACTGTATTGCAATAAAATACCTCAACCCAATCAACTTTGAGCAGCATTTCAGAATGGAGATCAGTCGTAAAATCAGCTAGGACACTAAGGGGATGCGGGGGAGGAGGGGAAGCGGTGTGTTTGAGAGAGACTGGTGCTAAAGTGCAATATCTACTGGACATCTACTCTGATGCCAACACTGCTACTGGCAACAGGATAGCTGATAACCCACCTAACTGGCTCAAATAACCTCTGAACACAGGGTGACCATTCGTACCCATTTGACCGGTCTCGTTTTCAAGCTCTGTTTACCAAATCTCCCCCCAAATATCTATTAAACAGTCCCTGTCTCGGTTATAGCCAATGAAAACAATACACCATGCTTACAACACTGATTTGTCTGTAAATATGTCAATCAATGTCGTTGCCATTCGCTGTCGCTGTTTTAACCAATTAAAAAAACATAACGCAAGACAAGTCAAAGTTCAATACTGATTTGTCTGTACGTGTGTCAATCTATCTCAGAGTTGGGGCTGTTGCTTAGCTAGCCCAGTTTATCATACTAACAGAACCTGCTGCGTAACGACAGGTAGGCTAGCTGTCTTACTGAAAAGGAAGTCATAATTTTCCAAAGAGCTCCAGGAGAGTTACAACTTCCTTTGAAAAGCGCCAGGCAATGAATATAGCCTACTGCGTTTTACACACACTTCAGGTGTCCTTTTTCCATCGCCTACATTGGAAATGCAGACATACAAAGCCATATTAAAATGAGCAAACACCACTGGTTGATACAGCCGGGAAGTAGCGCTGTGTATGTCTATTTTAGTGAGGCAAATGATGGGGACAACAAACTGAATTGGGCTGCTCAGGATGGCACCTTTACCTGCCACCTTGTGTGATCAGTGCAGGTCACCAATCCGTGGATCGATACATGTCGGTTTTAAGTGTCCCGATTTGGAGGTTTGTAAATATAATCAAGCTACCTAAACACTGTCTGTCAGGATCATGGTCAGGATGGAGTGTTCATTCATAAACTAGTCAGGAAAACTTGAAATCCATATTTAAAAGAGCTTTTTAGTTGTGATGAAGTCTGCTGTCTGTCGTTTCGAGCAGCTGTAATACAATGTGACACACTTGAATGAACCTGGAAGAAGGAAAAGTGCTGTACAGTAAACTCACAAACAGGTGAGATAGTGAAGCTAGACAGACGGAGGCAGAGTGATGCAAAGTAGTGAATGTGTGGGATTACAAACGATGATCTAACATTTTTCAGAGTGGCACTTTGAGAGATTGCCCTGGAAAAACCCTGCAGCAGTCCTCTCTCTCTCTCACACACACACACACACACACACACACACACACACACACACACACACACACACACACACACACACACACACTTTCTCTATGTTTAAAGCCTCAGCCATCATCTCACATTCAGACGGTCGACATTCAGTGAGGTTATTGTGCGTTTGGTGATACTGAGAATTTCTATTGCTAGAAATGATCAAACTAAAGGCATACTGAGAAAAAAGATTAACTGCTGTGAAGATTCTTTTCTTTTTTCAAATCCATAATGGTTCTTAAATGATGTTTTGGTGCTAACACAGACACATGCGCACACACACATGTATATCCAAAGACTCACTGATTCCCTCTCTTCTCTCCTCACTCTTCATCATCATGCTATCCCTGCGTGTTTCACTCGGCAGGAGACAGAGAGGCTCATTGTTATTCCACGAGGGTCGGCTGATCTCAGCCAAATCTGTCTGTGCCTCGCTCCTCATTCCACATCATTCCTGCATTGTTTGGCTCCCAGGAATCACAAAATCCTTCATCTCAGGGATCTACTGGAAATGTGGGAAATCTGTGAGAGAAGCCCTCTCCCCAGGGGATTCCTAACGCCTGAAAGTCTGAAGAGGGAAAGCTGAGCAAAGATGGAGAGGGAGACAGATAGAGGAAGGCTTTACTCTGCTCTAAAACTCCTGAGGGCTACAAAGCCAAAGCTGATCTAATATTGAGCGAAAATGCCCCGGCCGAGCTGGGTTTTTGGGGGTTTGTGCTGGGTTATTTTATGTCACTGGAGGCGGACTGAACACAGTAGCTGGCTATCTCCTTGAAGGAAGCATGTGTCTCTCCTTGAACGACCGGAGCTCATCAATAAGTGATGTCCTGTCTCTTCCAGTCTATCACACGGAGGGAAGAGCTGCCTTGATTTGTTTCTGAAGACAGTACTCAAGACACAATGCTGCCTCTATTCTCGCTCGCTTCTCAGATGACATCTATTGCTTTCTTAAACTTGATACTTTTATAGGTTTTTTCAGTCTGCTGGTTGCGCTCACAGAGACTTTTGGAGTTGCTCTTTAAGAAACAGTTCAGGTTTCAGAAGTGGGGCGTTAAGAAAAAAAGAAAATATGGATGCAGACACTGATAGCACCGTGAACTGCATTTAACCTGACACCGCTATCTGTTCTGACTCGAGGTTCAAATCGCAAAGCATTTTTATTCCAGGGGAAAATATCTCCAAACCACCGCTACAAGTGGAAAAAGTGTGCCCTTATGTGCGGGTCAATTTAACCTGTGAAATAGTAAAACACTATTTTCAGAACATACTGTATTTACAGACAGTTCTATTTCTTAGATTACACAAAAGTAGGACTGTTGTCATGATCGGTGTAAACGCTTACACCACAAACTCTCCATGGTGCTTGAGGTGATTGAGCCCCAAATGCCTGGATTATAGCTAATTTTATTACATGCCAGCATCCGTGCATTGGAGTTGTATTTGTACTACTCCAAAGCTAAGGTGCATTTAACCTGTATGAGTGTCCTTTGAGGATTAGACAGGCTGAGTAACAAATATCTTCAAACCTCCACATCTGGACACTTGATTTTTTTACCGCTAAGTACCTATTTATCGATCCACAATTCGCTAATCTGCACTGGTCACACAAGGTGGCAGGTAAAGGTGTCTTCCTGAGCAGCCTGTTTAAGTTGTTTGTCACCGTCGTTTGTCTCACTGAAGTAGATCGTAACAGTGATACTTCCAGACTGTACCCACTGTTTGTGTTTGCTTATTTTAATATGGCTTTGTATGTCTGGGCGACTGAAAATGGACTCCTGCAGTGTGTCCAAATCACAGCATATTCATTGCCTGGTACTTTTTTAAGGAAGTGGTAACTCTCCGGGAGCTCTTCGGGAAAAAGCTGACTTCCTTTTTGGCATGACATCTAGCCTACCTGCCGTTACGCAGCACAGCAGGTCCTGTTTGTGTGATAAGCTAGGCTAGCTAAGCAACAGCCAAAACCCTGAGATAGATTGACACATGTGCAGCCAAATCAGTATTGAACTTTGACTCGTAGTGCATTAGTGATGTTTTTCTATTAGTTAAAACAGAAACAGCCTTGGCAACGATATTTGCTGACAAATCATTTTTTCCAGGAACCAAACCGACCCAAAAACAAACAAGACCATCAGCAACAAGAATGATTTTGTCTTCATTGTCAT
Organism: Labrus bergylta; assembly: GCF_963930695.1. Taxonomy (NCBI): domain Eukaryota; kingdom Metazoa; phylum Chordata; class Actinopteri; order Labriformes; family Labridae; genus Labrus; species Labrus bergylta. The sequence continues at coordinate 20,173,603 of NC_089199.1, read as the reverse complement.
TGTATGCCTGACTCTTGTTTTACACTTTCCAAGAAAAAGGAAGACATTTTTTTTTGGTTTGATACAAGTGAAGGCCACGTGTTGCAAAAATCAACACCAACCTTGAGTTCCTGACCGTCGCTTAAAAATGACTTGAAAACATAAATTTGGGTATACCCTTTTCATATAATTTCACTGCTTGTCAATTCTGACACAACATTTGCACAACTTTTTTCTTTTTTTTGACTCTACTAACTGTACAACATTCAAACTCATACAGTACACACATATTAGGTAATACACTGTCTATCAATAAACGCCTTATACAACCCCACTCCAAAATATCCAAACTATCCCCTTGAATTCCTGACACCACTGCAATCGCCCCATTGCCCTCTCTGTCCTGTGACTCTGGCTCGATACATTCCAGCAGTCAGCGGACATCCCAGAGCGGTTATATGGGCATTTTTTTTTTTTTTTGGCCGCACTGACACCTAATCCCATTTCACAGTACCATGCAGCCGAGCCAAAATAATCACTTGATGGGAGTTGAAAGTGATTACCACTGTTCACTCTTATCTCCAATGAGTGCAGAGAATATTGTCCAACAGCAACAACAACTGCTCGCCTCTGTGATGCCGGGCCAAGTGAGGAGCAGACGAGGGGGGATATACAACCACACAGGGGAAGAAGAAAAAAAAAAGGTTTTGTGTGGGGTGCGTGTGTTTGTGTGCGTGTCACATACAAAAGATGCATGCGCTGTAAGTCAATTCGCATGGATAAGTAATTAGAACAGTGGTCCCTCCCCTTACACACAGCCTACATATTTAACAACCCCGACTCGAGACAGACTCCTCGTGAATGTTTGGGTCCTGCCACATTGGGTTGAGGGGATAAGGCATTATCATCTGGTCTGAATCCAGATAAAATAACAAACATTTATCATTTAACATAAATTAACGCGCTTGGTTTGAAAGAGTTTTAATGCTCATCCACAAACTGTACAGACAAATACAGCTAGCTGCTCAATGCTAATTTCTGGACAGAACAAAGGCAAACATTTGTTTTTGCATTATCCTGATAAACTGAATTCAGTTAAATTCTAAGAAAAGCTTAATACTAATAAGTTGTGTATCAAAATATGTCAGGCCCCTGAACCAGCCTTGAATGTGGCATGGTGTATTGCACCAATGCACCAATCCAATACCATCATTTTAAAATCCTTCCTAAAAATCTACTTAATTTCTCAGAAACAGTTGCAGTTAAAATAAATTACACATTATATTATATTATATTAGCGGCTGTTTCAGGGTCGTGGACAACAATAGTGCAGTGTTGGACAAGTATTTAATCTCATACAACAAAACTAGCTAAATATGAGCTATCAGTAATTTCAATCACAATCAAAGCTGTATTTTTGTGTAAATTTAAATTCACGCCAATCAAAAGGGGTAAAGAGAAAAACTAAAGCAGTCTCAAGATGGCATTAGCCGAGCTATTGCTCACATGAATTAACTTTGTTCCAGGCTCTCAGCTGGTTTCTCGGTTCCCACAGTGTAATGAGCTACAGGCCATACAACAATGATTGCAAGAATATCCTTACAAACGTTTCAGTATAGCTCACACACTAGTAATTATTTTAATATCTGTTTTAATGTTCTTGTGTTATTAAGGTAGGACAACTGGGTATCAATCAATTCAGAACTCAAGATTTTAGAAAAGGAGGAAAAAAACGTTTTCTGAACACCTTTACCTAGTACACATTTAAAACTACCTGCCTTGTAATGCCCTCCATCACAGGGGCTTGAACCCATTGGCTTGTAGCTGAGAGTCTCTCTACTCTACATGACCCCAACGCTCTAGTTTGTCCTGACAACAGCAGCAAAACGAGGACATCTTCTTACCTGATTGTCAGACATGACATAAAGAGAGTTCCTGTCCAGGGAGAAGGCCATGTCCCTGAGGATGGGGCTGCTATCCTTCATCACGGTCACTGTCTCGTACAGCACCCCTCCCTCCAGAGGACCGTCCACTCTGATCTGCGGAGACACGGACAAATACAGAGACGAATAGACAGTGAATGCCTCGCTGCAGGACATGCTCTCTGAATGGTTACTTTACAATTGTGGAGTGACATCTGTTGTTGTGCATCTGTCCCTCCAGAACTCTGATGTTCTCAGAAAATATTCATTCAAATCAAATTGAATCAAATCAACATGTATTTCCATTTTGGTTGTGCGGAGCAGAATGAGTATCTATCTAGCGAATCTCTTACAACCGATGTACATATGATATATATCAACAATGTTATAAAACACCATATTAAACACAATACAGTACCTGAGCCCAAAACAGCTTAAAACAGGATAGGTAAAACTGTTGAGCTTTACAAGAAACCTCACTTTGAGTTTGGGCTACCATCCATTTCACCAGTTTTGTTTTGCTTCTAATGGTGATAAATAGACAGGAAACTTAATAGTTTTTGACTTCTGGGTAAGGCAACAACCTGACATTCCTGGTAAGTGCAGTAATAAGTGAAGCAGAAATCAAGAAAATAATAACTTAAAAAACCTGAGTCAAACTATTTCACTGTACTGTGCAAAATCCTCTTATGAGCCATTTGCATGTTTTTATCTGTGGACTATGTACTTATCTGAAAAGGACTAATAAGCAGTAAATAACCCTCATCCTGTTGTGCAAACATTAGCTCTTTAACAGAGAAGCTGCCTATCTGAAATGACTCATAATTGGTCTGTTTTTGTATTTGTGCTAAAGCAAGAAGCTTTTGAGAGTACATTAAATCCTAAAATTATGCAGTACAAATCAATTCTAATTAAAGCAAACTTTAAAAGACCCCTTCTTGATATTTGCAATTAAGTAAAAAAACAAAAAAACCTGACTAACATACTAAAACTTTTCAACATCTTTGGAAACATTTGATTGCTTTCTTGCTAGTAGCTATGATAATGTACATTATTTAAATCTATTTAAATCCATTAGATAGGTCCTGTGTTTGCCTAGCTCAGTATCATCGAAGCTCCACATAAGGGAGGAAAAGATCAACTTTGCAACATTTCCAAAATTGGCATGTTTGGCTACATGTTGTAGCCAGGTTAGCTAGAAATGTGTTTATAAACTAGGTTTGAAGGTTGGAATAAGGAATAACCTACTTTTAAACAAGGCCTATGTAATTGAAAACATACAAATCGATTCTTACTAGAAGCAAAATTGACCTTAAGATTAATTGTGGCCAACGTTAGCAACCTTTTCAATAATCCCTCAACAGATTTGAGCTTTCAATCTTTTCGCAAATGTTCTGAGTTGTTTTGAGCTAATTATGAAGTAGTTTACACCAGTTAAAACACCTTTTCATCCAGTAAAGAGGTCCAGGGTGAGTTACTAGCTTTAGCACTAAATCTTTCAGTCGGGGGAACTTCTGGCCTGAACCTCAAAATAGAAAACTGTCTCTCCTTAGCTTGCAGGCTAGCCATAAAAGTCTATGAACTAGGTTTGAGTCAGAGCTCCAGCAGTGTCCAAGTGATTTTTGAGTTGGTGCCCATGCAGAGTCACTGTGAACTTTTTGTTTTTCTATACAACACCTCCAGATAGTTTTGGGGTTGTTGACATGACCGCAGGTACAGCTGGCATCAGCACTGCAAGCTACCTGACGTGATAGAAAATTCCCCCTCATTCATTGTGTATTGCAAGCTGTTACTGCATAAAACGGGCTGAGATGGATAGTGACTCTTTTCTCCCACAGTTGTTCATGTTCATGCATTTAGTAAATAAACCTTGTGGTGCTCTGGTTTGAGTGAAAAACTCCTCAGTTAAAGACAACAAGTGAGCAGAGGTTGGTCATGTGACTCTAGGCTTATTTGTCGCAGGTTGTCGGTCCATACTTCACAACTTAATGTAAAATTGAGAGCTCAACCGTTTTAGTAGCAAGCAGGATAAAATACCACATGGTAAAAACATATGTTACGAGAAAGAGCAACAGCTGCACAGAAACTGTACGTTGTGGACTTTGCTTAATGTACACAGGATGACAGTTTAAGCCTTTTTTTTCCTTTGGGAGACCCCAAAAAAACAAATGCGTCATATATACCAATGCAACTTATAGTCCAGATTTTATGGTAGGCTAATACTTGACATAACAGCACTTAAGTTATCCAAGTGTTGAATAATTCCTTTGCAAAGAAAGATCAGTTAATCTGCTCTTCATTTCACTGTTGAATGGCTTCTTGATATCTGCTTTTATCTGGTCACTAAATTAGTATTAGCTCCACTGTGTGACGGGGAGCTTACACAGTAAAGTGCAAGTACTTGTGATACTGAGAGCACAGAAAGATTTAGGCTATCTGCAGCAACTAATTCAGAAGTCCAATTGAACACCAGTCCCACTCTGACGGAAATCCACCCCTGAGGTTATAGCCATGACGCAGTTCAGTTTTGAAACGTGTTCAGTGAGCTCAGCCTTAATTTGACTTTGGAACGACTTTCCGGCAGCAATCTTGTGGGGCTCATTAAATGCAGACATGGAGAACAGATGCCCAGTGGTGAAGGGTTTTCGATTCTCTTCTCCCACCTCTGCCTACAAACAAGATGTGCTGCTGCAGTGAAGCAAACAAATAAGCAGGTCTGTCTTTGTAATAAGCGTCTTACTGATGCTGGAGCTGTCGAAAGGCTGCCTTGTGAGGAGGTGAAACAGTGTGTAATGATTCAGAGTGGTGGGTAAGCTGAAAAACCCTTTATTATTGCTGATATAATCTCTCTGTTTGTACTCACTACATAATGAAAATGTTTAGACTTTTTATCTCACCACAAAGAGAACTCCTATTTCATAACCATTGCCCTTTTTTTTCACAACAAAAATCTAGGCAGTGGTTCAATTTTTTTTTTTCTTATTTCACAATGATGCCTAGTTTTGCACTCACCGAACCCATCTTGCACCACAGGAATGATGTGAATCATTGCAGCACAGAAATGATGTGAATTGCATCATAGGGTGATGATAACCTGACACTTGTAATATAAGTCAGGAATGTGAACTGAGAGTCTGAATTAAGCATGATAACCAGAGGAGGAAAATGCTCATTAGCTATGCAAACCAAGGTTGAAGCCTAATTTAAATCCCTGGGAGATCAGATCATTAAACATGTGATGCAATTACAGTAAATCTGAATTAATCTCTCAATCATGATAATTCGACTAAATGCAAAAATAATTAAGGAATTGGAGCAGAGAATTGCGGAAGTGTTGCGAACGTCTGCAGTGCGATTCTGCCAGTCTTCCCTGCATGCATCCTGACGCGTGGACTTAAGCAACCTCACCATCCAAATCAAATTTGACTGCAGAAGATTTTGAGTGTGTGCCAGGTCTCGCCTGCACACGTGGTGGCAGAGCCTCAGCGGTCTCTCAATGGGGACAGTCAATCAATACAAACTGATTACATGATTGGATCCCCTGGGCACCGAAACTTCATCAATCAATCACGCCTCCACCTTCCAGGCAGCTGTGTCTCTCTGACTGTCAGCTCTGCCAGTGAGGAGGGAGAGAAAATGTGCAAACTTTTAACTTCTATTTTTATTTTTTATAAGTATATTCCCATCCCCTGTTTTCTGGAGCTGCTGTAATGCACAAATTTCCCCCACGGGGGATCAATAAAGTTTATCTTTATCTTTTATCTTTATCTTTTTGGGTGTATCGCTGTGTTGGTTTACTGGAAAGGAGGGGCGCTGTGTTCCACATGCAAACACACCAAAGTAACAAGCTCAAAGCACCATATTCACATGGGGGCCATTGTCCTTAGACATTACTCTAAGGGTGGGAATCTCAAATGAGTCATAAATGGTACCCATGTTGTTAGTCATTAAGATGCAGGTTATCTGACAGTCGTTCTCATTTTAGCCCATTGTGATAAAAATGCAACTCAAAAGACAAATGATAGTGAATATCCTGAGAAAAATCTGGCAATATTATAAAGTGAAAAAATATATTTGCTTATGCTTAAGAAACAGCGTTTATAAGCATTCTGGCACTTAGATAACATAATGTTAGCTGACGTTACCCATTGGTTTATCAACTGTGTATATGAAGCCTTGAGTTAAGCTTATTGGTCATCAACATAGGTATCCACCTGTCACCCAACCTGAACATAATCTTAATTATGTATAACTTTAGGTTTGATATCATGAAAAGTAAGTGTCATGTAAAGACAGAGTAGCTACAGAAGACCAGAAAAACACTTTTGTATGAGGCTCAAGGAGCCTATTGAGTAGAAATGAAGACACAGGCAAAGGGATGACAATGCATATGTATTTTCTGATTTGGAAATATTCCAGACATTCGTTCAGATTATTAAACAGAAAAATCGGCTCTACGTTGATTGATGAGTACAAAATAAAATGCAGCATATTTTTTTACATAATAAAAATGAATAATGCCAACATAAAGGCTCAAATATAAAAAAAAAATAAAAGACTTCACTAAAGACATTTTCACCAGCTATGAGGCTGGTTTTGCTCTGTTTGTATGAATCCCCGAGCCTCATACAAACAGGGAGAGTTTTTTGAGTGACGATCCGCCGCCAGCACCGAGGGGCCACGCGGCCTCGGGTGCGGGGATCTCAACCGGTAAACTGCTGCAAAGTTTGGTATTTCAATATGAGGCCTAATGGGGATTCTCAAGCTTTTAGAGCCAGCCTCAAGTGGACACTCTAGGAACTGTCTTTTTTTTGGCATCATTTTTCAGCACTGGAGGTTGCTGCTCAGTAAATACTGTCCGTAATGGTCTGAGATTATTTGTTACACCAGATCATAAGAGGACTCTGTTTGTCTCTCACATTTCATTACCTCAGCACTGTGCACAATCCTATCCTCTAAATAGTTGTTTCATAGACAGATTTATCTCCCAGCTAAGCTCTTTTTCTTCGCTCATTGTCTGCTTTCTTTCTCTTGCCCTGTCTTCTCCTGCTCCTACACTACCTCCTCCTCCCCCTCCTCCTCCTCCTCATCTTATCCTCATCCTAATTCTCCTCTCCCATACTACAGTCCCACGCTGTAACTGAGCCAGTTTACATTATATTTTCCCACACTTCTCGTTTCATAAATAGCAGAGATGGAAACCAGAGCATGTTAGCGTTTCTGTGGTGAAACCATGTTAAAGGAAAAACCAAACATTAGTCCAGAGAAGGACGGATACAGAGTCCTGTGTGTGCTTTTTAGTTGGCTATGAGGAGGCTGACAGAGGGCCAAGAGTGCAGGGATGAGCTCAGACAAATTCTGACCCATCGTGACCAACCTGCGGTGTTTGATTTCAGCGGATTAAAAGTGTTTTTATCATTTAAAACAGGGCTGACCAGACAGGAGCCCTCTGGGAGTACAACAAGGTCCTCAATCTCTGCTTAAGCCTCACAGCTCCATAATGAGAGTAAGGCGGGTTTAATTGGTTTTATAATGAGCCTGACACACATAAAGTTGCACACACACACACACACTCACACTCACACACACACACACACAACACGCACATACTCACCTACACACACAGGCATGCAAACAAAGACACATATGCACCATGTGCACACAAACACACTGTGCACACACTCCTTTTGTTGGTGGATCTCATTAAATTTGTCGTTGTACATTGTGTGCATGATCACTTGTTTAATCAATACATTATCATGGATTACGGCATATCAAGAACACACACGCAATATGCAACAATCAGCGTCGTCAATGTGACACCCCAATTTCCATTTCCATTTTTGACTGTAAGTTAAACGACAAACTCCAGACCAGAAATATCATTCTTTTTTTTTGACATTAATATAAAATACATTTGAACTAATATCATATTTATCATTATAAGCAGTAGAAGTTAAATCATTAGTAGTAGTAGTAGTAGTAGTAGTTGTTGTCCCTTTTCACAGATTCACTCCTGAAACTTTCCCTTTAGAACAGCCTGCCCCTGAAATGTTCCTGAGTTGGGAGGCAAGATGCAAAAAGGATCCCATGGGTGTCACTGTGTACTGTTACAATATGGCAGACAAAGCAACAGAGTCTGACACAATCATGACAGTTTTTGCCTTTGTATCAATGCCACATGTAATCATACACATTCCCAGACTAAAGTGTGGAAACAGACATACTGGAAAACAGTAAGGATTATGGAGCAGCTTTGCAATGTGCATGAATATCGAACTTGTTGCACAGTGGTCGCAGGATTTAAATGTCATCTCCCCTGCCCGCTTGCTTGTGGTTAATTTTCCTGCATATCACTAGCTGCGTTCACACATTGGCTCATCCAAACTTCTTAAGGACATTTTTCTATGGGGCTTGCTGAAAAAAATCAGAGTGAAATTCTTTTTATTTTTTTCGGCTTAGCCTGAAAATTTCAGGAGTTTTGTGCATGTGTGAAAATGCTTATTGTTATAGTTGTTATTGTTACTTCATCATCAGCTGTAACGGTTGGGTTTCCGGTGACATGCAAATTAGGATTGCAACTACTTCGGGGCAGGCTTTGGGTGGTGCAGTAATGTACATGAAGTCTTTTTGTAAACGACAAAAACACCAGAAGAGAAAAACTGTTGAAGTCAGCTTTTCTATAATAGTAACAAAATCTGATCACCGTGAGAACCATGACAAGACTGTGAAAGCGTAAATGGTGATATATTTAAATAGTAGTTTTTTTTAAAGACGAATTTAAATGCTACACATGTAACCCTCTGTAACCCACCCTCTAAAATTCAAGCAGATTTCCCTTGTGTGGTCTGTGTCATGTAACAGAAGAACTAAACTGGTTTAGCATTAATACCACATGTTCCTGACCTCAATGAGCTGCTCCTTAAAGTCGCTCTTCCCAGCGTCTCAAAACTGAGTATATTTAACCCATGAGTAATATTCAAGCCAATAACCACAATATCCTTCCTGCCGCTGATATTCCCTCGCAGAACAAGCGGTGGGTATAAACAACCCAGCTTAGCATGGCTTCCCCAAACAGATACGCAACCTGAGCCCATGTGTTCTTAAGGAAAACAGCCTCCTCTTCGTGGCTGGGTTTTTGCATCTTTAATGCCCGGCCTCGCTCTCATCCTGTGAGAGCCAAAGAAAATAACAAAAAAAAACCCTAGACTTCTAAGATGTCACTTGGCTCGAGCCCGGTTGGCTCCGCTGTAAAGCTGCCAGACCTTCAATGAGCAATACACTCACCCAAATGTCTCTCCTGTGAGTATTTACACGAGATTCATTTCAGCCGATGATTTTTCATCAGGCTGAGAGAGGGGGGTATACATGCAAATGTCCAGGAAGACCTGCTTTCCTGCTGCAGTTTGGGAGACCTGTTTAAGGCAGATGATTGCGATGTTTATGTGGTAACGTCTGTCCAATCTTGAAAAAAAGTGAGTCCATATGTGACCAGCCGGTCTGTGCCCTCCACTTTCAGTCTGCTAACCTAAACATATGGATGATGACCCAGGAGGGAGCAGGCACTCTGCTCAACCAATCACATCCAATCTGCCACTCTTGACAAGGTTTCATCTGTCCCTGAAGACCGCCCTGTCCGGCTTGAACAGCCCACGAGGAGGTCGGTTCATTTACTCGACAACAAACCGGTCATCTGCAAGTCCTGTCCTCTAGAAATAATGTTCATCTACAACTTGTGAATAAATACATTTTGAGGGAAATGCAATGCCCTATAAATGGCATATTTTTCTTTTTCTGCTTCCTCTACAGAAACTGAATCCCCTTTTTTTATAGAATTCTGCACACTGTTAAAGCATAGCAGGCAATGCTTTTAACATAAGTATTGATTATCACTATGTACTGTACATCATATATCAAGCCCTAAGGAAGGAGTCTGACAGAGAGAGTTTGTCCACAAAACTAAAGCTTCTTTCTTTACCATGTGACCTGTTCATGACTCTGCACTTTTTGCAGTACGCTTTTTCTATTAAGCATAACATGCAGGTTTTATTCACCATGTGGTGTTTGCAGTGTCAAGTTATTCTATTTTGACGAAGTAGCTCTACTTTTTTTTTCTATGTAGCTTGAGTAAACTGCTCTAGTTGATTTCTTTCTTGGGTTGCTGTGCTGTGGTTCAACTTTCTCCATACACAAAACATTGTTTATTGATATAATCCAGGCTTCGATTATATTACAACCGCAACTTGATTAGAAGAGCAGATTATGAACTAACTATATTTCCAGAGTCGGGGTTGCTTCTGCAGTCCTCTTGACATTTTCCTTAATATTATATTATCTTACATGCAAACATCTGATTGCAGGCTTAGAATTGTAAAAAGTAAATCAATCACAATGGGGCAGGACGCCACACATAAATCTTCCATTATACTGGAAAACATGAGAGCAACTTTCTGCCATAAACCTGTTTGAGTTGGTATTGGTTTTTGCTGGCATGTGACCTTTTGCTTCATATTTTGTTACCATTTCATTAAACATTGTGATTTGATATCTGCTGCATCAAGACGTCTGTACTACATTTCCAAGAAAGACTAACATAACCAAAGTAGATGACTCGTGCAGTAGCTCTGGTACTGTTTGAAGAAAAAAAACAGGCAGTGATAAAAGTGTCATCACTACTTCATTAGGAAAGCAGTTCTGAAATACAAATGGATTTTCCAGTTACCGGGGTTGCTTCTGTCTTTTCATGACATTTCATCTTAAAATCCTGTCCTCTGCATGCAAAATGTGATGTGATCCAAGGAAATAACTGTTTTTCATATAAAATCACCAAAAAAGTAAAGAAGTCACAATTTATACTTCGAAATTTTGTTACTTCATCAGAGCACTGTAGAGTCCAAGACAAATGTCCCACTAGGACATTAAAGTTCATTTAGTCAACCCAGGAAGAAAAGGTATTTCTGCTGTAACAACTAATGGGGATCCAATGAAAATAAAAATAAAAATTGTATATTATCCAATTTTATCTTATTTGGCAGTAAGCCACATGTTTCTTAGACAGATTTATCTCCCAGAGTTCACACACGTTCCTTTATGCTGGAAAACAAGTGAACTCCAATAAATTACATTGAGTTGAATTGATTTTCTGCTGGAATGTGACCGCTGTAACATAGCTCATAATGTTTTAATACATGTACATAGCTCATTTTTTCTTCAAACTAAGTTTTCTAAGTAGATTTAGTAAACAAAACAACATCTCTCCCGATAAGGTTTCTTTACTTTTGTTCAGCTTTATTTTCAGAGTGAAATAAGAACTATAGCTTACAATGCTATGTGGTCCAAGTAGCTTCCTCATACTGCAGCCTTCTCCGAGGATGCAGACATTTACATAAATGTTGTGTTTCACTAAGTCAAAAAAGGGAAACTTTGTTGATTGACATAATAACATAATCCAGTCATTACATTGTCTCCGTAACTTGATTAGAAAAAGCAGTTTTGAAATACAAATGGATTTTCCAGGGAACAGGGTTGTGTCTGCGATCTGACATTTTAACTTGAATTCATGTCCTCTGCACGCAAACGTCTGATCAGAGGAAAGAGTTATCTTTCATATAAATCCACCCAAAAACTAAGGAAGTCACAATCGGCAGGAAAACCAATAAAGCTTTCATTACACTGGAAAACAAATGAGCATGTTTCACTATAAACCAATTGAACTGTCTTGTTTTTTTTCTGGCATATAACTTTTTGTACAATATGCTGTTTCTAGTTCTTACCACACCCATATTTCTAATTTTTATCATTTCTGTCATTTCTGTTTAAGTACTTCTTCTAAATAATTAAATAATTAAATAATAAATAATAATTTCATCCTCTGCTAGCTTTGCTAAATTTCAAATGTTTTGATGGAAAAAACTTTGGCTATTGATATAATCCAGGTATTGATTGTATTGTCTCCACAAATTAAGTAGGGAAACTGTGATAAACAAATGATATTTCCAGGAGTTTGGGTTGTTTTGATGTGACATTTTGCTCCACATCATGTCCTCTTGCATGCAAACTTCTGATTCCAAGGAATGTATTGTCTTTCATATGAAACCCTCAAAAGTAAAGAAGTCAGATTCTGGCGGGAGACCTCACATAAATCTTCCATTATACTGGAAAAGGTTGCACAGAATGAAAAGACACGCACGACTGGATCTGAAGTAGATGTAGACGGACTGTAAAGAAGACAGATTTTGGCGCAGACTTTTTCTCAATATTGTGACACGGGACACGCAGCGACATACGGTCAGACAACTGGCCACCTTTAGGGTTGAGTGGACGTGCATATGGTCCAATCGTGGACGACAGGGGAGGAGAGCGGGCATTGATTAGCCCATAAATCCATCACGGCTCTGTGAATGCTAATGAGACAACACTCAGGATAAAGCTGAGGGGTCACTGAGGTGGAGATGTGTATTACAGGACACGACTAATCATTCAGCCATCACATTAACTGCAGTCACAAAGAGAGGCGTATTGATCGCAGCCAGTAGATACGCTCTGTGTTTGCAAGTGCACGTATCCAAACACGATTACTAACTGGGTTAGAAGGCAGGATGAGGTGTGTGTGTGATCGTGCATGTGTGCTTTTGAACATTATTGTGAGAAGTTGCAGCCAGCCAAGTTGCAGCCAGCCAGATTCTCCGCTCTCTCTCTCTAACCTTCAGCTGCGTGGCGAGCTTCCAAGTCTTCATACCACGATTTTCTGCAGCTTCACCACAGTCTCCTCTGAGTCTCTGAAAGTACACGTCTTTTTCTCTCTCCTTGAGGACCCGGTTTCCTGTTCTCTGTTTCCTGTCCTCCTCCAGACGCCCACGGTACCTCAAAATCATTCCTATTGTTTGTCAGGTTTCCCATGGTCCACCAACAAAAGCAGTGGGAAGTGGGGGACAGTGGAACAATTCATGGTCACCGTATGGTCTTCATTTTCCTGACCGCAGTGCAAGACATGGCCCTCATGTGTGTTTCCATTTGTGTGACCGAGTGGGGGGAAAGAGAAAGACGAGATGACGGAGAGATAGAGCTACCAAAGCAGCTGTGTTGACTTACTATGAAGCTTGCAACGTTGAATTAAAAACCATGTTCACTCTGAGCATGGCCTTTTACATAATGGGGACATTATCTAATTCTTACTTTGTTCTATCTTGATAACGGTTACAGAATATTCATGCTGACGAAAAAAGAATGCTTTGTAGATTATAAACTTATTGAACAGTCAAGACAAATTTCATATTCTCAACCAGTGAGTCAGTATGTTTACTTTTACAGTTAAGTCGAGCTACGGTTTAGCACGATTAGGCCTTTTGTATTGTACTCCTTGTCCCAGTATACATACTAAAGGGGGAGAATCGATTTATTGACAAAAGTTTGAAAGACTTTGCTACAGTAGGTGGCGTTTTTCCCCCTTTCAACAAGTTACTACTTGACCTTCTTCTGGATGAGCTTGCTAACAAGACAGCGGTAAAGGTTGTTCATCGAAAGGTGAAAACATGCAGAACGTACTGACTGTCAGCATGACTGTTTTGACAATTTGAGGGGATGTGGATTAAACACATCTATGCATGTTGTCCATAAAGGTTTTTTTACTGTGTTTCAAATAAGATCATGAATATTATGAGCAGAAATGTTATCCTCAGATCCATTAAAGATGAATTCTAGTTCAATGTTCTCTCTCCTAGTTTTTCACTTTATATTTTTACTGTATTTTCACATACATTTCATGTAAATTTTGTGTCCTAATGTTTATTTTTATCTCTGTCTATTGCTATTATGTAACCTATCCTAACATTGCATCTTTTTCATATTGATTTTTGAAAATGTATGCAATTATTGTATGTATGGTAAATCCATCAGATTGAAAAGCAGAGAGACGGACACCTCATACTTCCTCATAAAATGATCTCTCTGAAATACCGCTGTACTATTTCAGCTGCACTCAGACATCTAACAGCGATCTGCTCTGAAGACTTTTTAGCCTCAGGTCCAGTTGGCTTCTTGCAGATAATAAAAAAAAATCCTTTCAATTTAGCCTCAAACACACCTTCTCTGCAGCGTCCATTCTCATGATTTCTATCACCTAATTTCCCCTTCCTGGCCCTCCTTAGAAACCGTGACTTTGGAAAGTCCAACTCATTTAGCCGTTCACTGGAGAATTTCCCCACCGGGTCAACTCTCAATAAGCCTTAATGAATCTGCTATTTGCTCAAGAGAGAATTTGACTAAGGCTTTATTTGCCTTGAGCTCAACATTTTCCACCATTTCTTGGGAAACAGTGCAGCTTAAAGTAATGCTTTTGTCCGCCTTCATTTCCTTCATCTCTTCCATTTAACATTTTCTGCATCCTGCAAATTATATTTACCCTCACCGAGCGAGTTTGCTTATAATGACTGGACTGTAGAGGCACCAGTGACTTGCTCAATGGCAGTATTTAGGCAGCTGCAGGGATCACATTTTTGATGCTTCAATGAAAGGAGTTTTTTCACTAGATCACCCTCCCTGCATTTTGAGTCTTTTGTTTTAAATCCTCTGGGGTTTAATCATATGTTAAGATATGACTGCAGTTTCTCAGAGGCACGTATGATATCATTGCTTTTCCCTCAGAAACAGCATGACACATAACCACAGAAGTTATTTTGATATTGACTTGCACGGTCCACATCTTCAAACACTGTCAGGAGAACATCCGGCTCTGCACTTTGCAGCCCTTTCAAGAGTTACGTCGCTCTTCAGAAACATTTCCTCAGAAAATCAATTCCACTCTGCGCCTGTTGTGTGTTTGAGGCTGCCACGGGGTGAGCACAGGTACGGCGCCTCTCCACAGTATGTTTGCTGCTGACTTACTTGAAAGGCTACAGTAGGAAAAGGGGACAGAGACTGCTGTCCTTCATACCAAAAGTGGAACTGAATAAATCCCCAGAAAAGTCTTTACAGTCCTTTCATAATTGGGCCTTATCACTTAACATATCGATACAGCTATCACATTAGACTATACTAACACTTGTGACTTACAGGGAAAAAAGGGAAAAAAGGGTAAAAGATGCAGGATTTAAAGAAAATATTTAGTAATCAGGCTCTGATATTTCTATATGAAGGCTGTAAATGCCAAGTAAGACGGTTTGTAGTGTCCTGCCTTTTTTCACATTTACCACAGCCAATATATACTTTTTAATGAGTAAACCTTCCTTACTCATGAACCGAGAGTGGAGACATAAAACTTATCTGCAGGCACCAAAATTGACACAAACAGAAAGTTCCTCTCTGGATTTTATAGCATGTTAAGTATTTTCACCATTCACCATCCTAAATCTCTTAGTTGATGATCAATGGAGTAACAGTAAAATGATAGCGATGTTTCAGATTCTCAGAAGTTACATTTAGGGAAAGCAAACTCTTTAGAAAACTTGAAAATGTGACATGAAATGAAAGTATCCCCATGTGAAATGGTGGACATACTTTTATGCTTTGTAACATGCAAACATGTTACATGGCTAACAGCATGAGACCTCACTCCATTTTGATTTGCTCCTCTAGGCAATCACCTAATCAACATCACCTGTTTTACCCAGCAACTGAATGATCAGCACCTAAGAGGCTCCATAAAAATACACACCAGCTCTGCAGCAACAGCTCTCTGCCACTCATGTTGGATCATCAGTCTCTGCCAGTTTTGTTTTTGGATCATTGTTCTTAAAGTTTTGTGGTGAAGGTTGGACTAGGAAATTTGGGGTTTGGGGTTTGGGGCTACACTTACTTAGTTGACTTTGTTAGAAACACTAGTTAAGTGTGGTTTGTGCCACCCATGTAGTTTTCTCTTTCAATATTTTGTAGAGAAGTTAGTTATAAGTTTGTTATTGGCAGAGATTAGCGACTAGTTAGGTCTGGTTTTGTTTTGTTGAGTTTATTTGTTTGGTGCATCCACTTTGTCCAATCCTCACCCCCACCTTGTTCATCAAATTCAGTTTTCTTTTGTTGTTGTACAATAAACCTTTTCTCATTGATAACAACAACTCTTTGGCTTTGTCGGTTCTTGGGTTGTCATTTACTTCTGTGCTGTTTCTAGGGACATAACAAACATTTGAAGAAACACTCTTTTGTAAAACTGCCTTTCAGTCAAGCACCCACTGCAAACATTGTGCTTTGTTTTATAATTGCTCTTTATCACAATGAATAAAAAATAATTTAAACAAAGCAATGGTATAGCAGAAGATTTCTATTCAGTAATTACAGGAGATGAACCTTTCCAAGGTTGCTTTAGTGCACAAAAAGGATGAAAGACCGTCAACACAGTCATGCTGTGATTTGATATCTGTCAGTCTGATGCATTTATGTTGTGTGTGGTGCAATAAGGGGGTTGCAGGCTAATGCTGAAGCAAAAAGCAAAAGGCAAAACTTGATTATTTAGCAAACAAGTAGACAACACAATTATCATGTATAAAAAGTGAAGTTCAGCAGCAGCGTCATTTTCTGGTTCAAATTTCTTACAGTTCTGAATATAGATAGGCCTTAATAAGATCAGTTCATCAAGTTAAAACATATAGCTATAGAATTTAGAGAGCAGCATTGTTTCTTCACCCTGGCTGTTGATTATTAATCTTAAAATCAGAAGGGTCTGCTTTGCAGCATTATTCAACAAGTGGTGCATAAAAGTGTTTAGTTAGTTTGTTTGGACTTGTGCTCGTGTCCGAATTCACCCAGCCAACTGTTGAATCGGGCACAGTACATAAATGTAGTGGTATAGCTCTGAATTACATTTTCATTAAGTTAGTGTACTACATGCAGAGTGTAAACTTAGCCCATGCAGCAAATATCAGGCAAACAAAGTGATTGAATGTGTAGATAATTATTTGGAGACATGGTTGTCATGACAAAAACGCCTGGATTCACCTACATCTACATATTATGTCCTCCTGCAGTGTGTGAAAGCCCCTTTTGTATCAGCCCAGAGTTACCCACTGGGGGGTATCACTCACCTCAAATCAACCACCAGGTGCAACCAAGCTGTGTCAGGTGATGATAGAGATGTCCTGTTAAATTAGGAACAGGAACAGCCTCATTGAGACACACTGATGGAAACATCCACATGCTGCATGGAGCCTGAATGCTGAGACTTCTGGTTAACCCTGTGACTTTTAACCCTGGCTACACCCTTCCTATGGCAGGCTTGACCTTTGCAGCGACCCTGCAGCCTGAGTGATCCGCTGATGGCATTTATAGTCATGCCTCATTTCCACTCAGCCTGTCCAATTGAGGGTGATGGACTAGGATTGGAGAGGTGACCCGTGCGCCTCAGAGGCTCCTGGGAGTCTGAATCATGGCTGCACACTCTGTCAGTGTAATGGCAAACTCTGGCCTTTAGACGTTCCCCACTTTAAAGCAGCGATGATGGATTTCTCCCTCTGCTCACCTAAACTTGCTGCTCACTTCCTCAAAAACAAAAGAAACGGCTTTTTTTTCTGCTCTGTGCGATTCAAGGTCTACCATCTTTGTTTCCTAAATCTGCCCCTAAGAACTTTTGGTGCACCCTGTGGCCAAAGAGGAAAACTCTTGCTGATCTTCTTCTGTAATTAAGTAAATAATTAACGTTTAAAAAAAAAAAAAAAAGTCTCACCCTGCTTTACATTAACAGCTTCATGTAACTCTAAGAAAAAGCTGGTTTCTGCAGCGTGATGTTGATCACTTTGTCTGACAGCTACCCCTCAGCAGTGGCATCAAGCATTTAAAATAACAGTCTTCGTGATTATGGTCTCATTTGCTTTTTTCTTAAGGTCATACAGGGGCATCAATATTTCTATGAGTAGCTTATGTTTTATAACCAGGTTAAAAAAAACTCCTCCGCACAAGCGCTTTAAAGCAAGCTGTGAAAAATGCTCATCATCATTTCTTGAAGCCTTCATTGATATCAAATCAGAGATGTTTGGATGCTGTGTTTTTATTACCCCGATAACGATTCTGATAGACTCTGGTATCTGTGGAGAGTGTGTTCCTCTTGGATACTGTCATTGGATTTTTCTTGGGCTAATTGCTTATGGCATTTTGACTGATTCATTGACTGGCATACTGTCCCTTTATTCTGTACTTTACGTAGCATCAGAGGCTAAAATTATGTAGGTATCGAATCAGTTCTACTTTAAATAGCTTCAAAACCCATACAATATACTCTATTTCACTTTTATAAAGAAAGGGAAAGAAAGCAAATCGGTACAATTAAGAAGCAAGAACCAGCGATAGTTTTCCGAATCAGAAATACTTTATTAATCCCAGGGGGAAATTTGGTAAATATGTTGATATATTTAAAATCTTTGCGTTATAGAGCCCTCAAATTATTGAATTATTATCAAAATACTTGCAGATTATTTTTCTCCCCCCCAAAAAATCTGTTCTATTTGTCCCTTTCTTTTTCTCACTTTCAGTCTCTGTCTTTTTACCTCTGTGTCTTTTGTTTCTCTCTTTCTTCCCTTTGCAGTTCTTCTGTCCTTGCCTCACACTAGCTGTCTGAATTTCTCTTTCTCTAGCTATGTTGTGTTTATCCCCAATGGCTCTTCCAATGAAAGAGCTTCAGTGATGCTATCTGTGCTACCAATGTGTGTGTGCGAGTGTGTGTGTGTGTGCGTGCGTCTGTGTTTGTGTCTAGTGTGTCAGACAGATTGCTCCTCATAAGACTGAGGCCCCCGGGCTAATGTCACAACAGTCCTCTCGCACATTTCCACAGTCGCTCGCTCGCCGTACGACTGTACAGGAAGCAGAGCCTGCGGTGCCGCCGAGTCAATCCAGTTAGATCAAAGACAGAGCTGTATGGGAACTTGATTATAATATATCATTACAGTATGCATTTGAAAGGAAAAGAATGATGGACAATGAGCTAAATCAACTTCATGAACCTCTCGGAAAGAGGTCATCGTATGTCTGTAAGGGTTCGCAAGGCGGTGAGAGAAAAATCACCAGAAAGGAAGTGAGCGAGGACACATTCCCGTAGACGTCTGTTTTCTGTACGTACGTCGAGTTTTACATTAAAAGTGCATTTTCTGTTTGCTTGCTTAGCTTTGAAGGCCTCCTCAAAACACACCATGTCATCTATGGGGCAGTACGTCGCAGAGGTTGTTGCATTCATTGGGGATGGCTGTGCTCAGAGTCGGTCGTCTCTCAGCCTGAAGGGTCATATCTCACACCGTTACAGGACACACGGCCAGCCACAGTTTGCCAACATCAGGCGTCAAAAAAATGATCATGATTGAGGTTTAAAAAAATTGGTTGATGGGGTGCAGGTTAGTGCACACACCCCATGTACAAAGGTTATAGTCCTCCAAGTGGGCGGCCTGGGTTCAAATCGGACCTGTGGATCCTTTCCAGCATGTCACCTGCTGATTTCTTACTCTTTCCACTGACCTGTCTCTAAAATGAAAGCATTCAAAAAAAAGGTCGACATCGTGGGTAGTTTTTGAACGCACAAACACAAGTTCAACATGATAAACAATTTTTAGGTTACACAAGTTGGTTGGTTAGACACACCAGTTAATTCCAGTCACACCCTGAGCTTCACACTGGTAACTACTCTGTATCCATAATATTACTGATGATGCAATCAAAGCTGGCCAGCACAAAAATATTGTAAACCATCTATGAACCAGATTAAGTTAGATTAAAAAAACCACGAGAGCAGAGGTTAGACTTGGAACGAATGGAATCTTAATTTAGATTTAAAATGAGTAATACTTAAACTAGACTTTAAAGGATGAGACTGGAGGTATTCTGTGACTTTAATTGTTGTTTTTTTTAATCCAATGGAACGACCAAAAATAGTATTTCAGTCAATCTCTTAATGTGTTTGGAATTCCCCAGCTGCTCTGTGGCACTCAGCCTCTTTCTGTTTCCCCTGACTTAAATCTTTTATAAAAAGGGGATGTGGAAAAAAAAAAAGAGGTCGAGAGTATTCTTTCATTATAAAGGAAGGCTAAAGCTAAGTGATTTCCTATTAACAGCTGGTGCCTGCAGGTTTCAGAAAAATGTCACCAAATGGGAGTAAAAAAGTGCATTTGTTGGGGATTATTTTCAGCTGCAGATGTGGTGACAAAATACAGCAGCAGAACAGTGCGCATGTGGGCTTACTCAAAATAAACAGTGTGTTCATAAAACATGTCAGCCGGTGCAACAGTGAGGCTCATTCATGTGTTTTTTAATAGCTTAAGAACAACAATGGAGCTATGTGGCACAGAGACATGGGCTATATCAGGCATTGGAGACAGGGGGCAATACAAAAAGATGATTTTAGTCTTCCTTTATAAAATATCGTTGGATATAACCTTCGAATAAAAATAAGTAAAACTTTGAAACCTTGAAATGAGGAACAAAAAGCCCCGAAAGAAAGGTAAAGAAAGAAAGAAAGCAGAATTGAAGTAAAAGTAGAAATGCTAAAGTTAGCGTACTGCCTACGATGGGGTATTGGATGTCACCCAGTCTCTGTACCAATCCAACACCATCCAATTTTTTTGTCTTTCTCCAAAATTATTTCCAACATAGCAAATATATACATAAGTGGCCACTATCAACCATGATGTTGAGTTTTTGAACAGAGCTCTGCTAGGAAAGAAAGTAACGTTTATTTTAAACAGAGCGGCCAAGTCTCATGACCATGAGCATCATGTGCATGTGTGTATATACTTCAGCCTATGTGTGTGTTGCATGACTACAGAGTGTAAAAACTGAAATTTCCCCTTGCGGTGATCAATGAAGTAAATTAGAATCTTATGAGAGTTACGCAATTGAGCATCTTCATACGGTCACATGCTAATCCTCCTATTTCACCCCCCCTCATATGTATCCTCACCTGCTGCTTGCCGTACTTGGGGCCCTATTCTGCCTCTAATTGGCTTACCCAGATATTAACCCGGACCAATCATATGTCCTCGTGCTTATATCTAACCTATCCAACAAAATTCAACTAGTACCATCCAATCAGAGGCAAAGTATGACGGGTCAAATCGGACCTGTGGATCCTTTCCACAGATCCTTTCCTTTCCAATGATATGAATAATGTCGTGCTCGTCTTTCAACTGAAGAGGAAGGTCAAACGATAGATAACCAACTCATTTTGATGTGAATGATGGGATTTTTCTAGATTAATAAGATGCTGTTTTAAATAGCGACTCCAAGTGGGTGTAAGTTAACATTTCACTGACTTATCAAAGAACAGGTTGCTGAATGCAATGGATTCATTGACAAACAGCTGTAACGAAGGATCGAAAATGATTTTTCATTTGAGTTTAGAGTGTCAGATTGGATTTAAAAACAGGCATCACTCATTTGCTTGTGAGCTAATTGATACTATGAGACTGTGTTGGTCATTCCTTCACAACACTCTAGACTTCTTCTTTTTAAATGTGTTTTAAAGATGTCAGGGAAGAAGCAGAGAGACCTGCTTACCTTCTGGGCAGCGAAGGGTCAGCCGACCCCCCCTGCCAAAAAAAAAAATTGCCAGGTCAGAGGAGTCAGACAAAACGGTGGAGGAGACTATGAATTAAACGGGGAATGACACAGCGGAGGAGAATGAGACTCCAGAGGACACAGAGGATGAGAGAGTGGAGGAAACAGTGGAGAAGACGGAAATGAGATTTGACTCTACATCTAGCTTCAAACAACCGCATTTTTTTCTTTCTCATTTCAAACTTTTGGAAAAACTTGGCAGCCTTTGTTTTGAAACGCACAGGATGTGGATTCCGTTGCCAGGGGGATCTCAATCAAAACAAAAACAAAAAAAGACGTCGAGGCTGGCGGGGAATCATGAGAGTGATTCTCTCTGCTAATCATGAGAGTGATTCTCTCTGCTACTCCCAACCCCCAGTTGAAATGAAAACGAACCCCAAGTTGACCGTAGTCGACACGAACGGGCGAAACAGACCTGAGGCAGAGAATCTGTTCATCGACGATCTATCCAAGAATATTTCACAAGGTTTTTATCACAGCAACACATACAGCAACAGAACGGCAGCTTTCAGTGGCATCTTATGTAGCGGTCTTTGACAAAACATCCGGTGTTTCCACAGCAACGATAAACATGTGGTGTCTGTCATGGCAGACAACACAACACGTCCCATAACAACTGTAAAATTAAAAATGCATCTGGCTTTGATAACTGTTGGAAATATTTGAGATAATTTAACTACTCAACAGAAAATTATATATCACAAAGATTTAGTCATTTTTTAATTAATTCATATATTTTAGTGGAAACATTCCAATAACATTTTACATATTGTACCTTAAAGCTGGCAAAGTGTGTTTTCCATTCACGCATTTAAAAATCTGAATTTTTGTTCAAAATTGAATGAAAGGTGATGAAAAGTGTTTCTCGAGCACTCTCATGAGCGTCATAAGCTGAGCATCTGCTAATGTTAGCAAAGCTAGTTTCTAAGTGCTAGGCCTAATTCAAGTTGAGATTTTCTCCAATTTACTGGATCAGGCCAAAAAACAACAGGTAGTATACCTTAAAAAGTCTACCTTTTCTCTTATTGTGCAAGTATTGAAATGGTGTATCTTGAAGAAAAAGCAAAGTATTTGTGAGAATGGTTGCATTCTCCTGTGACTTACAGGGATTGATTTATATCCGTGATTTGAAGCTGCCTTCACAGACCACCTATGACTATGTCTGAGTTCATTAATATGTCTAAATTCATGTCGAGTACACAGGGATAATATTGAGAGTCAGTGAAGTGGTCCTCCAAATGCTAACAGCTATCCAAACCAGACATCCACCAGGACAGTGTTTGACAAGAGGCATAAGAGCTGCATAATGTTCTGATACTAATAGAACTGAAACAAAGGAGAAGACGGAGCAGACGAGCGCTTCAGTTCTGGCTCAAGTAGTCACCGGTGGAAATTTACATCGATTTTGTCCTCGTCTGGGAGCACGAGATGTAGCGCTTCACAGCTGCTGTACCTTTGTTCAGCTGCATAATGTCCCACCGTAATCACTGTGATACATTAAAGCCAGCCAGTTATGCTAATTAGTCCATTAATTGATCAGATTATTGCATTAATTAGTGTTAATGGATTAAAGGTCATTAAATGTGCCGTGGAGGTTGGACTCAAAAACAGCTGCGGGTGATGTACCTCTCCGATGTTTTTCTTGTGGGCCCATGATGTTGCGGGAAGCTAGTTTGCAGGAACCTTTAAGGTAATTTACGACATTAAAGGGATGTTCCGCTTTTTAAGCACGTGAAGACCACTTAATTGGAAATGGTCGGTACATAGCAGCATGTGAAAACAGTGTTACTTTGTTGCTCTTAAGGAAACACTTTGGTTTAAAAATGTTTGCTGATAAACTTTTGTTTTATTGCCGTCGTCTAATTGCACGTTGAAGTGCATTATGGGAAATGTAGGTTTTCAGCATTTGGGATTACATGCCCAATGTAATCTAGAAGTCTGGATAATTTAGTGTCCCCGTTAATGATTTTGATTATTTTTCTTCCCCTCATACCAACAGTACTAAATCCAACGAGTCCAACTTTTATTCAGAGTTGTCAGGTTTTGCTGCAGGTCCCACAGACTCTTCATTTTGCAGTGAATCTGTTACCTGTTACATTAGCATGGCCTTACTAGGTCAAGGTAAAAATTAGACCTGACCTGAATCCTTAAACAAAACATAAATAACACAACACATGATGCTTCAAAGCATGTAAAATTCATGCTCAAGTTCATTAAGATTTTATACATTAGCATAACTTGATCAAAAAATATTCCTTTTTTCTTGCTACAAACAGATCTGATGTCGTGTCGTAGCAGCTGCATAATAAAGCTATTACCTAAACATTTTTCACATTCCTCATACATGTGTGGGTTTAAAAGTTTTTATTTTAGTGTTTAAACAGGAGGCCGTAAATTGGTCCAGCAGATGCAGACGCATTAATGCTTTTTTTTTGCTTTATATCTTTTGCAATTTTCCTTTCTTACAGCAAGGTCGCTGGCTAAACTCCTGCTTTCATGTGTCGGGCAGCAAGTGGAAAAAATTGTTTTGACCTTTTTGAAGATTCATGCAAACACCCCCCAAGTCGGATAGACATGAACAGAAAGTCTATGATGACCTTTGGTGCACTGCTTGCAGATTTTACAGATTTTACAGATTGTATGCCATATAATTCAGAAACACTAAAGTAAATGTTGGCTTGGTGGTGAAAAACGTTTCATTTAATCACATTGTGCCTATTTACCTTTTTCTTTTTTACATTTGATATAAGGCTGTAACGATAAGTGACACGTAAACTCATGAACACACCATGCGAACAGGATAATGGAAGCACATGAGGAATATATGAATACATGGTGATGAAGGAATTCTTATTATTTTATGTTTCTTATATGCACAACATCAGGCGTGTTTGCATCACTGCACTAATCATGGGTGTGGGGAGCAATTGAGGTCCAAGCACTACTTTTTGCATTGGTATTCAAAAACAGAACCAAAAAGATAAATGTGTGAAGAGACAGGGATAAAAATGGCTCTCTGTTAGCGGCCTCAAAAATCACTGTTGTGTTTTCAGTAGATAAGTGATGTTATTTGTCATACAGAGGAGCATAATGAGGAGAACGGCAGGCAAATAGACTTTAAACAACCACACCATCCCTGAGGAGAGCTAAAAAGGCAAATAAAGCCTGTCTTTTCCAATAGTACACATTATTGTTTTAACTGTTCTCACCTTCTTCACCCGTCCACTCTTGGTCCCCAGAAACACCACACTGTGGCCGTTGTAGACGTAGGAGGTGACAGAGGTCAGCCTGTCCCTGCTCTCTGTGTACACCGTCCGACCCGACACCAGCTGAGAACCCCCCAGGGGCTGGTTTATATCCAGGCCGCAGAAGTGATCATCGATGGGAACCGGCTGCATGGAGAGAAGGAAGGTGGGGTAAAGGAGGGGGTTAGGGAGAAAAAAACATCAAGAGTGTGAGGTGGTTTTTTTTGTTGAGAAGATGTGAGGGAGAAAATGGGAGAATCAGTTACGGGAGGCAGGGAAAGGGAAAAGGAGAGAGTGAAAGGAAGGAGGAGTAAGGATGACAGATATTAGGAGGTGAGGTGGAGGTAACGAGAGAGCGTAAGTGGGAGCCGGAAAAATGACTGATATCACTGGAGACACATGCAGATATGTGAAGAGAACTCAAACTGACTCCTAGTAAGAGTAAGATGCGTTGAGGGCACAGAATTCTCGGCTACTTCAAACGAGTTCAGGGCTGCTGGATTTATCAACAAGCCTTGGAGCAGGCAAATTTTGCAGAAGCAGACTAAATGCTGATGGCAAACACGAGACAGGCTATGTGTTTTGCGCCTGTTTCTGTGAATTTTTTTTTTTTTTTTAAACGCTTGATCTGACATCACACAAACACACAGCACAAGAGATGTCAGGGTTTGATTAGGCATCAAAGAGAGCAGCATGCTAAGCAGTCCTGTTACATCTACTAACATGAACCTCAAGCCTGTGCTAATTGCTTGTCATTCAGTGTATAAATCTACCTTTTTGAGGGCAGCTAATTTCTCATTCCACATCGGCTACTTATTATGCACATATTAGTGCTAACTGTATTCCCTTTTTTATCAAGATTTACTGAATGTGATCAGTGGAGTAAACGCCATAACTTAACCCAAACCTGCTTTCAAAAAAGTATTCATCACTTCTCTGTTTAGCCACCTTAGATTGATGGCATGTTTGAGTATTTACTTAAATAGTAACAATGCTTACAGTGGACTGTTTGCAGAATGACATTTCTGATATTTTGATGCTATTTTATTTTCTATTTAACGCTCATCATACCCACCAAGCACAAAATAAGGGATTCATCTTTTGAATAGACATTCTTCATATTCATTCATATTGAGTTCTACTTATATACACTTTAAAGTTATTATTGTTATGATTTAATACTCAACACATTTTTCTCAAGATCAGAAGCTATAGATACTTTCTTCCTCATTGGCTCTATGGCTTTAATTTCTGATTAGAGCAAATGATCAAGTGTTGCTAACACTGGGACAAAGTATCAATACAGCAGTATATGGTTTTTCCTGACTCGTGTGGTTTAATTATTGAATCACTGGTTGCAAATGTCTTTTTTTTCATGTGGCTCTCTAAACACAGTTCACCCCCAATTTAAATTGTGAAAGGAAACGTGAAGAGAAGTTAAGAGGCCAAAGAAAAAAATTCACAGTCAGATAAAAGAAGCAGAAAGCAGGATTGCTTAGTGTATTTTAAGTGTACAGCCTATTAGCTGTACCAGAGTTAGCTTTAAGCTAATGTACATCTGTACTTCCTGGGTAGGAGACAGAGACTGCCTGCAGCTGCTGATATTTGATCTTATCTTATCATGAACGACAGCAGTAAAACAGAAGTTAAGAGATGAAGTATGTGAAACTGACCAAATTGCAATGACCAAGGTCATTCTACTCTCTCCCAAACAGGCTGTCATTCATTTTTCGAGACCGGAGGTTGCCGCTTGGTCACACTCCCACAGCTAGGTGTTTGTTCTGTCCTCTGGGTTTGCCTTCTCACCGTAAACAATAGGGCATGACGCAAGAAAGCCCGAGCCACCCACACCCTTCCAGAGAGGAGCGTGGTTTAACACAGCTGACTTGCATTTAAAGGTACAGATACAGAAACAGTCTGTTCTGAGCAGGGCTGAAATAGGGGGGTTTATAGGCATGATCAAATACAGGATCAGAGTGGATTTATGGAAAGAAACTTTACAGGCACTTTTGGGGACCTCTGAGACATCTTTAAACTTGTTGAAAAAGGAGAATAATATGTGACCTTTAAAGTACCTCTGTGGTTGACAATAGTCTCACAGAGCTACAAGCAGGACTGCACACTCCTGTGTGTTGTTATCCCTGAAATTGGCAGATTGTGAATTTTGACTACTGCAACAAAATAACAATAACAAGTAAGAAGAGTTAAGCAATAGAATAAATCATATTGGTTGCTTCAGTTATTATAATAGGACAAGCACTTCTTCAAACCACGAGACACAAGAGGATAAAAAGATTTCCTTGAAAAGCCACATCTGTGCATCAGTGGACGCACTGTGGATCTTTCACTGAGTGATTAATAATGCAAACAAAGAAACAGAGTATCTAATCTTAACAGAGATGTAGCACTGTGTTTCATTTACAGTCAATTTTAAGTATAAAGTCTTTTAGTAACTGTACATCGAGTGTTAATTATTGAATTATTATGTGTCTCTATCCTCCTTCAGCTGCTTTAATGAATAGCATTACATCTTATTTGTTTAAACGCACGGGGAAATCAAAGTACATGCAGGGAACCACAACAGCAAAGGATGTGATGAATATCATTGTTTTCATGGTTCGCTTTCAACTTGTTTCATACAAGCCGCTCATTATGCAGAATTGTAGCTTTCACAAAAGCAAAAGACTTGGACATTTACAAGAAAGCCTTTTTCTCTAGATCAAGAACAGGTCTCAGAGGGTTCAAATAGTGCTGACAGCAACAGCTGAAGACGTAAGGAGGTGAGGAGAGAGAAAGAGAGGGAGGGAAAGGGGAGGAGAAGAAGGGCACCCAAACCCCCTGAATGAAATCAAAGCTCCTCACAAGACTCCTCTGATTAGCATTGTGAAATTAATCTCCTCCAGCTCTTCTGCGCTTGTGGGATCCTGAAATCCTGAATGGCCTTCAACCCAGCTCTAACTGCCTGCCTATCAACTTATAGAGCTGCTAACATGGATAATCAGAGTGCCAACTTTTAGTGAATCTATATCAGTGTTGCTAACCTATGAGGGATTAATGCTTAGGCTGAGTATGTGTGTGCATACTTTGTATTTGACACATTTTTACCCTGTTGTTTAACCGTTGCTTGCGCAGGTTAGACAACAAGATTTTGGATGTTTATTTGCGTTGTTCAACACAACCCAAGGTAATTCAATCATTAATAAACTTAGTTAATAAGGGGGTGGCGGTGGTTCAGTGGTAGAGTCGGTTGTCTCCCAACCGCATGGTTGGCAGTCCGACACTCATTGTGTTTACATGGACTGAGTGGCATGAAAGTCCCCAAGAAACAGAACTTCGAGAGCATCTTAATGAAACGGGATAGAACCCAAGATAGAAGGCGGGACATAACGTTGGGATGAATTTGATTGGATTGTTATCTTTGACAAAGCTTTTCAATTGGTTGAAAATAAGTTGACAATATGTTAATACCCCTAGTTAGTGCAGAAAGAGTCATCAGACATTTGAAATCTTTCAAAGGAAGAGAAAATTATGTTATTTTAATGTAAAACAACTCAGATATTGCTTCATTGAAATATGTTTGGCAGATGATGAGGGATAAATGAACATTCAACACATGATCGCTGCATTGAAAACCAGGAAAGTGTGTTTTACATTTCATGGGATCAGTTAATACTAATGGGCACTTCAGCATCTTCTGCCTCAAGTGAACAAATGTGTGTGAATGGACGACAGTAACATGTAGTTTAAAAACGCTTTAAGAGGTCAAAGACTAAAAGCACTGCTTTCATGTTATGCATTTAACACCCAAAAGCTCTCTAGGTTCATTTTCATATCACTGGAGGAACACACAGTCCAGTTATTTCTATGCTTTGTCCAGGAACAGTTGCTGGATCAACCGGTCTGAAAAATCCAATAATTTGTAATTTCATTGTTACTGCAATATGAGCATTCACAATAAACACATTGCAAATGTCTGAATATGTCTCAGAGAATAAGAACACATGTTTTATGTAAACAAGCAATGCCTTCTCACTCAGCATGAGAACATTTTAACCTGTATGATAGAGACCTGGGTATAATGTCTCACGATTCACGTCATTTTGATGCAGCCAGATGAGGTAAGTTAGCTTTCTGCTACCATTAAATTAATCACTGAAAATTTATTTTGAAATTATAAGGAAGTTGTTGCAAACAGGTATTGTGTAAAACATGAAGAACACTATATAGACATATAAACTGTGAGTAATAGCTAATGTGCTCTCTTTAACAAACTTCATTGTGGCTTTGAAATATTAAAAATGTCTAATCCCACCACTGACCTAACATCTAAACTCCAAGCCAGAAATATTTGCCTCACTTTCGGTCAGAAAGAGTGCACCAGTGCTGTCATCTCCTTACTATCCACCTACCGCCTTTGTGCACTGCACGTCCTTTCCCAGCAGCCAGTGCAGCTCCAGGTTTCCCTCGCCCTGGTAACAGGACTGCAGTCGCTCCTTGATCCGAGTGTTGATTTCTTGGATGGTGAAGACGCAGAGCGCGGTGTGATCTGGAGGGTCGTGCAACTGCTTCTGTCCCTTAGAAAACACAGCAAAGAGCACGTCCTCCTGGGCGCTGATGTTGAGAGACTTTGCCAGAACCCTGCCGGACTTGGACAGGTAAGCAGCCTGTAATAGACGGTATTCCTCACCTCTGTGTACGCACCCCACAGGAAGTGACACGTAGGAGTGAAACTTCTTGTCACCTTTGCAGAGGCGGATGATTCGAGAGGTGTAAAACAGGTCGCCAGGTGAGCTTCCTGCAGGCATACCATTGTCAGGCGTCTCCGGCTGGACTGTCATGAAGTAGACAAAGTTTCCGCTGGCAAAGCCGTAGATGTAGTAGATGTCAAAGTGTGGAACAAGAGCCAGTGTGTCCGAGGGGATTTTAATGAGAGAGGAAACAAAGTCAGTGTGAAGCTCGTAGTCCAGCATTGCAGAGGATTCTGGGTCTCGAGGCAGCTTTCGGCTGGAGATCGTTGGAAAGTAGTCCTGTTTGCCTCCGACAGCCGTCCCAATGTACAGAGTGGCATCCTGATTCTGCGAGGGCACGACAACCCCGAACATAGTCCCCGTCTGGTTGTCACTGGACAGGTAGTGCTCTTTCTTGTGCGTGGGCTCCACAAGAATAAACAAGTCATCCAGCCTCATCAGCTTACAGACGCCCTGGTAGAGACTGCCGCAGGCCAGCAGCCGGTTGTGAGAGTAGTCGATGAGCAGCAGTTTGTTCACATTGTCGGTAGAAGCAAGAGATTCAGAACAGGGCTGCACAATCAGAGGAGGATAACACGCTTTGTTGTCGTACTCTGGCCCCGTGTCATGGGACACCAGGAGGGTGAGATTGGCTGACAGCTTGTAGATTCTGTTTACAGCTCCGACATAGAGAGCACCAGTGGACTGATGCACAGTCAGGTGGTTCAGCGACCACTCCTTCCTCTCTGATTGGAAGTAGTTTAGAGTCTGCCCAACAGTCTTTTGATTCAGAGAGATTAGAGTCAATAGCCACAGTGCCAGAGGCCATGACATGACCTTTAGACGGCAGTGTCCTTTAGTGAGGCTGCAGTAAGTCCGTCCTCTATCCAAGCACGTCCCCATCCCAACAGGGCTCCGAAAACCACCAAGCACAGGCAAAACTTCTGGGATTGAGTGTCAGGATTGGGGCTGAAAAGATGATTTGAAGTACGGTCTCCTCCTTTTTAAGTGTTCTTCACATATTTCTGAAAGACACAAAGAAAAGATATTTGTTTTAAACTCAACAGATCCTTGATTATTCAAGAGTGGAAAAACTGCTCTCAGGGTATCATTAGACACATCATCTGGAAACCTAGAAATATATGTGCTTGTTTCCCCCCCTCAGTCCCTGCTTAGTCAGACACATGAGACATCAAAGAAACAAGTAATCATTTGTTCAAACTGTCTGCCCATATTTACAAGCCAGAGAGATGGTCCAATTTCCCCCCTACCAACAGGGGGGCTCATTATATCTTCTTTTGAGTAACAGAGAACTAACTGTGGCCTATTACTTGAACAAAGCAGTGACAATCTGTAGCCGTTCCTTCCCTCTGTTTCGTTGGCTAATTAAATGATTCAAATGTATTAATTATGCGTCCATATTTTGGGCTCCCTGTTTTCCTGTCTCCCCTCCTCCTTGTTCGCTTAAATGGTTGAATCCAGGAGGAATTAATCACTCTCCACTGCGGCCGACATTCCTAAATTAATCAGGCTTTTTCCAGGGATGGCGGCGAGTCATTAGAGATTCAGAGGCAGGCAGCATCAAGCCTCGCACTTCCCCTGTTTAATTTCATTAGCATATTTTATGTAGTTATTTCCAGGGGACAAACAATGTCCCTCAAACACACCATGGGCTGGAGGATGGATGAGTTAGACGTATGACAAAGGATGTTTGATGTATTCACTGTTCTTTTCCCCTTGTCACAGCTGTTTTGTGATGCACTTTTCTGTTTGAAACCAGATAAGACAAGAAGCTAATTTGGAACAAAAAAAATAGATTTCTTTTTTTTTTCTCAAATGAAATGAGATTTGTTTTGTAAAGGCATCACAAGCATTGTGGATATAGTGGCATCAGATACGCTGTTACTTCATAGAGTCCATTAATGGAGTAATAAAACTGTCTGCATAGGAGGACGGACCATAAATTAGGACACCTACACCACCCTCAATCCTGCTTGTACCACCAGAAGCGCTTCCAATCTGCCTCCCAATGGCTCTTCCCATCTTTACCATCCTCTTTTGTTTTCTCCAATGTAATATCTGCCGCAACCTTCACACTCGTCCAGGGACGGCTGGTATAATGGGCTGGCAGGGCTAAGCTTTCCCTTTCTTATACAAAAAAAGTAATTGAAAAATAACTTTCACAATCATTTTAGAGGAACCTAAAGTAGCAATTGAACCTAATAGACATAAGAAAAACTCATGTATGTATAAATTGGCTAACTTTTTACAACCCACTGTAGCATTCTCTTCCATTCATAGTGTAAATGAGGGACAAGTGTCATGGTACACCCCTCAATTTGCTGATTATTGTGGCTGAATTCATTCAGCTCACAGGCCACAGACTTTTTTTTTTGACACAACTGTAGTGTTACAGGCTTTGGAGATGATAAGACACAAAATTTGCATCTCTTTACTTCTGGGATGATCTATAGCACTAAACATTGTTAAAAAGTAAAATAGACAAGTGGGATAAGATTGATATTTTCCAGGGCTTTTGTGCCTTAATTAGACAGGACAGTGGATAGGGTAGGAAATCAGGATGAGAAAGAGTGAAGAATGTCATGCAGGAAAAGAGGCGCAGGTCATACTCGAACCTGGGCCACTCACTTGGAGGTCTATAGCCCCTGTACATGAGGCGTGACCTATCCTCTATAAGTCATCAGAGCCCCACTTAACATTGTTCAGTAAAACAAGTTGATTCTCTGCAATCCCGATGCTAATTCTGTTAGCCTGTTGATAAGACATTTCCATGACGAGACACAGGATACTTTACTGTCACTATATGCAAACAACAAAAGTGATTTTGTAAAAGTCGGCCCAGCAGCAATAAACTCTCATGTGTTAGCACCAAGCTAACGGATGAAGATGTACATCCCATACATCTGTGAGAAATTTCTACCCTCCTAGAGAACTGACGCCACCGTCCTCTTCCAATAATACTTTTTTGAAATTTTTCAATGGAATACATCTAAATAACTCCATCAGATTTCCTGCCAATTGCTAGAAGGCTGTAGCTCAAAGGCAACTGTCTTTTTTGGCCGGAGCTAACGTAAACAGGGTGTTTTCTCAGCGAGACTTCCTCGGTATAACTAAAGGTTAAATGAAGACAGCCATGTCAGGTCCTAACGCGGGGGTCATGATGCGGTGGGTGCTCTCCATTGGCTGTCTAACAGGACTTCCAGCTGACTTGAGCGGGAGCCAGGGAGGGAGCGGATGGACTAGCACTGAGCCTGCTGGTTCGAGTCCAGCTCCACTCCAGCATCTCCTGTCCATCTGTCCACGCAGCGCTCACACCAGGGGGGAAAAGTCACTCGAGTGTCTCGACCCACTCTGCTCAATTTGGCAGAATCCATGTGAGCAACTCTTGCAGTAATTGGCCACCGAAGAGCAGCATCTGAAAAACACTGTGTTGTTGGATTTAAAGCTGAAGTTGAATGTTTGCTTTTTCTTTATTTATAAGATATGACATTTACCCAGAGCAATATGAATCAACTCAAGTCACACTCTGCTCGTCCTCTTTCTATCTTTATCCCTATGTCTTTTAAATGTTGGATGACAGACGCTGCTTCTTTTTCTTTTCTTCGCTATAATTTTTTCCTGACTGGACTCAACAACTGTGTTTGCTTTTATTAGTTCTCAGGAAAAGCTGAGATTTGGCAGGACACGTTGGCTTGAATACTTACAGCTTCTTTATTTTGGGGAATATAGTGTCCAGCAAATTCCTTCTGGAAATCCCTCAAATCATCCGCTTTTCAAGCTGACGAGTCCCTGAACCATTTCTGTTTTGTTGTTGACGCAATTTTCAATCACTTGTTCTTTTTTTTTTAAGAATACCATACGCACTCAGGTCTTTTTGAAATGTCTCAAAGGATGCAGTGTCCATCATTTATTGTGATGCCATCTTGGTTAACGAAAATATACACCCTGTGCAGCTCTTGTGTTTGTTTTTTTTTTTGTTTAGAAAACCACATTTCCTAGCCCGGTAGTCAGCAGAAAGCTTTCGTGTAAACGTTTTTTTTCGGATTCTTTTCTCTGCATTTGTGATGTGGGCTTTATGTTGTGAAAGGGGAATGCTGAAATGGATGTAATGCATCAAAGAGCTGTTTGAAAGTGGGCGGGTAAGATCACAGAAATCTGACTCAATCCTTTGTGCAGCATCTTGAGCTGCCACAAAAAGCAGCAGACAATTGCTTTTCTGTTTACCAATTCAACTAGGGTTGTCTGCTTTGTGAAATTCAGCAGAATCCCATTACTTTGAATTTCTGTTGTTCAAAATCACTTTGCAAACTTCCAGGAAGTGACCTTTGGTTGGATTTTGCATTGTAATCTTATCAGACTTTCTGTCCTTTCCAAACTAGACATAATTAATAAGGCAGGGCTCTCCAGGTCCACAGTAAATATCAGATTGAGTGATATTTGCAAAGCAGGGTTTGAGTCTTGCATGACCTTAAACATCCGACACCAGCAGTGCCACCCTGAGGTTAATTCAGTGTTGAGACTCTGCGGTCAAATCCTCGGAGGAATCAAAAAAAGAAGGAGAAAACAAGAAAAGAAATGAGGAAGTGCTGGTGGCAAACGAAGCCGGGCAGGCATGCGGCAGCCTCATCGTTTCATCCATTTCTTTTCTCCCGGCTTTAGTCACGTCTAAGGCGTGCAGTCATGCTGCTCAGTGTTTACCCTGGATTATAGAGACAACTCTTTGCCCTGCGCAGTCCTCCCCGCCGAATTCTCCGCCTCGCCACTCAGACACGCTCCAACCCAGACATGACTCATTCACACTCACACACGGGAACACGGTTTGCTGAGGCCCTCTGGGGACTCGAGCTCTCAGCAGGGACCAATCACAGCGCAGAGGAGGGAGACGACAGCCTCTTGTGCTTCCACAAACACGACCCTTTGACCTGGATCGAGATCAGTGGAACCAAAGCCATCCTGTGGGTTCAGCTTTTATTGGGGTGAAATGCTGTCACTGCTGCTGCTGCGCCCTGTTAGCCATGATTCATGGCACAGCGGGGATGTTTAGCTTTTTTTCTATTCCGTCTTTTTTTGACCCATCTGCCATCAGAGAAGACCCAAAATGTTTCTAGTGGATATTTCTTTCTTGGGCTGTTCTTTAGCATTACTATCACTACTCGCTAAAGTTAGACTGCATGAAGCTCTGTTGTGTCAGAAAAATTATATTTTGGAGGGATTTTTCAAGGAGAAAATTTCACCAATTTTTTCAAATTTCTTAAAATTCATAGTTCAAACAACCTCAAATAATATCTAATTTGATGCGTTATTTGATCTCTTTTTTTCAGTCAAGATCGTGGACAGAATCTGAATCGGTTCTGAGAACCTTCTTAAAACGAGTAGGTGAAGTCAAGAATTAATTGTGTATTGTTTTTTGTAACGTTTGTGTGTTTACCTGCCCAGGGACTGCAGATGGAATCTAACTAATCAGCTAAAACTGGTGCAAGGCATTAGCTGAGATAAATGTATACGTTATGCATGGTCTCGATAAACTAAACAATAAACTTAAATAAACTTAAAAGCAAAACTACAGTATCACTATTCTAAAAGTCTTGATATTTTGGCAATATTACAACTGCAAACACCAGAAATAGGATAGCAAAGTCGTATATTTTCTCTACAATAGGTGTAAAAGTAGAATCTAACTTGATAAGTATAACTGTATCTAAAATTATCCAGACGTTGCCAAAAAATTAAGTAGTGGGTTTAGACCATTTTGAAGTCTAAACATCGAATAATTCTATAAATAATTAAGCTAGAAAAGACTGTGAATGTAGTCAAAGCTATCATTGAGCAGTTTTTCCGTAATACATTTTAAGACCATACATGTCTTTCAGTTATTTAAAGATGATTAAAAGAGTTAAACACCACAATAAAGCTTAATGGTATAACAATCTGTTTCTCTGGACTTAGAAAGGGCTTCAAGCAGATCTACTGCTGATGTTAGCTTAGCTTGTTTCTAGGTGCTCAGCTTTTTTTTTTTTAAATGTAAGACGTTAAAAAATTGGGATTCTACAACAACGCCTTTACAAAGTTCGGCCGTCATTACGCCTTTGAGACACAGCAAGAAAACACACAGCAGGAGCTCCACACACACACACACACACACACACACATCATGACTGTTCTTCCCACCCGCTCCGACCTTATACATTGCCATCGTCTCGTCTCTGTTACTACCTCTGATGTGTGGCAGGAATGACTTTGCCCCATCATTCTGCCTCCATCCATTACACATCTCAGACCAGGCGTATCAGTGGTGTTAATATCCCGCCTTGAATTGCCAATATGAGCAACAACTAAAAAAACGTCAGTAACCTGAGGCAGGCAATAAAACAATGTTAGCAAACATTTCAAACAAGTACAGCAACAGAAGCTTTCTGGTGATTGAATGTTTTCAGCCGGTTTTGAAGATATTGCATCAGAACATCTCTTAAAATAAAAGATAAAGCTCACAAAGTATGACCTTCAGGGTGATCTTAATTTTCTTTAGGCTTATAGGTCCCTATGAAATCTGGAGCACTGTCAACACACTATGCCACCATCTTTGTAAAGGTCAGACGAAGCATCTCTGCTCTCACACTTAGTCAACAATGGGAGTCATTGTCAGCAGCATCAGAGGTGATAAAAACATTTTTTTTTCTTTGCTGTTGTTATGTGTGCCCTAGATTTATAAGACAGCACAGAAAGTAATAACGGAGGAGGACCAAGAGGGCAGAGGAAATGTCGGACTCTGAACTACAACAGTCATATCAGCCTCTGTCCTTTATGATTACAGGGCGACAGGGCAGAAACACACAGTTAAGAAACACACTTATTGTGTCAGTGTTTTGTATTTTTCTAAGACAGGGATAATTTCAGATTTAGTGGATAAAGTTTTGGCTGTTGCACTTCATGGTTATGTTCTGTATATGCATTTACAGTATGTGAACCCTCATAGCATGGGTGGGGATACTTTTGTCAGGGGTTTCCTGTAAATTCACATGGACGAGTCATTGGGGGAGGGCCGGGGTTGTACACATTACACATGAATGAGTTGGGAGGGCGCCAGCCGCTACAGAACTTGACTTCCAAATGAATAAATGAAGGCAATTAGTAGATCTGTTTACAATGTTGTGGAGACAGAAGTAGGTCAAACGTGCCAGAGACAGGAGGGAGGAGGGAGCCCGGCAAGCCAGAGCCAGGGGCTGTCGCTGGTACCTACAGTGATGAGTCGGGGAATTAGGACATGAAAATGCCGTCTTTATTAGCGATGACTTATAACTGAATGTCATGTTGAATCACAAGAGAACCGGTGGGGTTTGTAAGAAAAAGGAAGGTTT
This sequence comes from Labrus bergylta, assembly GCF_963930695.1. Taxonomy (NCBI): domain Eukaryota; kingdom Metazoa; phylum Chordata; class Actinopteri; order Labriformes; family Labridae; genus Labrus; species Labrus bergylta. The sequence continues at coordinate 20,136,836 of NC_089199.1, read as the reverse complement.
TGTGATCAGTCCACCGTGTTATATACGTGGATGGCGTTGTGGAGGGGATAGCCCTGAGCGGGTTGGCTCCGCCTCATAAGGCCGCCTTCATACAGACTGGAGCCTCAGAGGGGCCAAATGTGTAGCGTGGATGCTCACACTTTATATACCCACAGGAAATCTCCACTTTGATGCCAAGCAGTGAAATTATGTGACAGTTGGCCTGTGGTTAATTTTGATGTTCTGCTATGTAATCAAACAGCAGTGCCCCCCCCCCCCCCAAGAAATGTCTCACAACCAGGATGAAAACACTAAAACAAGTATTTAGATGAAACATTTTTCAACACTTTTAGATGATACTCTCGAGAAACAAGGGCTGTTAAGTCATATCATTTGTAGTAATTGCCTGTTTATACATGTTGTTGTTTTTTTTTTTTTAAAGGCTGCTGGAAATGTGGCTTCAAATAGTCAAAAAGCGTGTCTTGTTTAAAAGTTTAGAGGCTTAATGAGCATCCTCAATAATGTGAATAAAAACAAGATGAAGATGAAATGATCCTTTATTGATCCCCAGAGGAGAAATGCAAGTGTTGCAGCAGAAGAAAGACAAGAACAAGAAAGCAATTAAGTACAAATAGAAATAAGAATAAATAAAAATAAAGCATGTTTACACAGCATTTAAGAAAAAACACCTATATGGCCACACGCAAAAAACAACACAGGACATTTAGACATGTTGTGCAGTAAGTGGTAAATGTCCATAACCTTTGAAAAATCTATTCCATTTTGCTCTTTAGGACAATATCACACTGAACCTGTTTGTTCTTGTTTTGCGTCCTAATGTGGAGAAAAGCCATCTTTAGCACCTTTACTCTGAGCTGATGGAGTTGTTTTTGTCCACATTAAGATGATGAGCCAGGAAGGGGAGGGGACACTTTTCCATGTTTTATCTTGATGCCAGACTTGAAAATGATAAAGATGACTTTTCACTGTTTAGAACAAAGCTCCCTCTCTGAATGGAGAAAGCAAGGGAAACTGGGTGATGTGGATGAAGTGTGGAGTCGCTGACCGCCCTGGGCTGATTCGAGCTCTGATTATATTAATAATGTCCAAGTAATATTTACAGACTTTAACAGATCATTTATTTTCAATTCATACTGAATTGTTTTCCGGATCATTGGAAAGCTTGCATGTTGTATCTCTTATAAATACTGCTCCACAGTAACCCCCAGCTGAGTACAAAGTACAATCCTTAGGCATTCATTTCAGTAAGCAGAAAGGGAGAAAAGGAGAAATTTCGCCAATTTAATACACCGGTCTCAATGGCGTTAAATAGCAGCACTGTAAATGCCTGTGGCAATCAGTGCTGGTCTTACTTGAAGAGGTGGTATTTGCAACGAGGCTTATTTGCATAAAGGAAGAGGGCAACTTTGCACCAAATATTGGGTTTTATATTTTCAAATATTCCCTGATTTACATGCAAATGTTACAGATGCACCCAGGACGTTATTAGCTTGGCAGTTACAGTACAAGCCCTCGCTGCAGTTTGTTTGCACTGGTGTGAAAGAAATCAATCAATACCTGATGGGGAAGGAACACACATAAATGGGACCGCTTGAAAAGGTGGGGCTCTGTCAACTTATTTTTTCAGACTCCGATGCAGTTTGTTTGTAGTAAGAACATGAACAGACCTCAATCTGACTTAACTTCAGGAAGCATTGCACTTTCTTGGGATTAAACCCGCTGCTGTAGCCAGTCGCACAGTGCTTTATGGTTATAATTGTTAGTCTATCACTTCCACAACAGCGGCATGATGAATCATGGACTGATGTGGACTGGTGACGAGATGCAGTTGTTAATTAAAATGGATAACCAGTGGGCCAAATCAAACAACTGTAGACATAAATAACCAAGCACAGTTGATGCTAAACACCTGCAAACAGTTTAAAATTACTTGTTGGGCGTCAGGTAGCCCCCCCCCCCCCAAATGTACAGAGTCTTAAGTTCTGTTCAGCAGCCATGGGGATCAAATCTGACCTCAGCCAGTTGCTGCATCTCATCCCCCACTCTCCATCCCCAGCAGCTCCTATCTCTCTTCAGCTGTCCTATCCAATAGAGGCAAAAATGGCGCGCAAACAAAAATCACTCTGGGTCAACAAAGCTACATAGCTACCGTGAGCATAGGGTAATTATACAAATGTTGTTATCAATATCAAGGTCAATCCAGCAAAAGTCACATCTATAATGACAGAAAAGCTTTCATGAACAATTTATAACATTATATTTCAAATTTTGGTTTAAACATGTTTAGGATTCTCTGGCGACGCTTACTGTTATATCACGTGCATTAACCCTAGAACACAGAGTTAGAAGACTGTTGTTGATTTTGGTTCTCCTATCCCTTTTTAAATTAAACGGTAGCTGCCTTTTTTTTCTACTTGTTTAGTTTATTGGCCAGCGCAGATATTGCACGCTTTAGGGCTCTCCAGCCAGCCACTAATCTTGATGGTAGAGCAGCAGAGGGTGTCTGAGGGGAACACTAAAAACAGCACTACGTCATCTCAGCACGCTCTGCTCCTAATAACTGCAGGACGCTGCGAGGGACCCGGGCAGAGGTAAATGTGACAGAGGGGACCAATTCCAACACATCGCCACAACACAGTCAGCAGCCTCCTCTGCAATGCATGCCATTATCTCAGCTATATGCATTATACATGCAGATACAGTACTATGTCTGAAATTGCTGTTAAGAGCATGGAGCAGATGAAGGGCACTGCAGCCACAGTCAGATTTAACCATGCATGCCTTTCTACTCCCGTCCCTCTTCTCAGCTCAGTCTCCTCTTCCATAAATCTCATTGTCGGTCTTCTCCTGTTAATGGTGACCTCAAGCAGGCTCCTCTCCACTGCAGAAGCCCTCGTGTTGCATATATGATGAGTACAGAGGGGAGAGTCAAAGTGACCTCCAGCTCTGTGATGAAAACCCATGCAGCTCAAGTGCAATAGAGGGTCTTCTATAATTCAGCGAGTGAAGAAGACAGAGCAGACTGACTGCCTTTTCTTTTGGAAACCTCGCAGCCTTGCGTGAGAGCCGTGCTGCCGGGGCCGCTCAGCAACCCCTCATCCATAACCTCGCTTAAGTGCAAGAAGAAGAACAAGGGGTAAACAGAGGAGTCCGACCGAGGCTTTGAGTGATATATGGACGGTGCAGCTGAGGGGAATACAGAATGAGGGGTAGTGAAATGTGAGCTCTACTCTCCTGTTCAGAAAAGCTCTCCAGACGTGTTTTTTCTCCTCTAAGAGACATTTTTACTTGGCTCAGTGACTACCAGCCTGGTATACATGCCTGCAATTTTATTGTCTGCTCCATCTTCTGAGGTAGTAGTGTCTTTATTTGTCTGAGTTGACGATGCTCTTTCCGTAGAACAAAGCTGCATCTCTTGCTCAGGCTGATTCAGTTACAGATGTGCAGCGCTATATTGCTTTTGCATGCATAAATCATGGGGACCCGACAAGGAAAAGACATTACATTTGGCAGAGACTAGACCCCAGTGTGTGTACGGATGAGAAAAATAATCAAACACAGCAATGCAGAGGAAACATGTGAGGCTGTGAAGCACATATGTCCATAATTCCCACACCACAGCACACAGAAATCAAAGAACTCATTCCAAAGACGCCTGCATGTTTCCCCACGCTTCCTCCATCTTTGCCCATATGGCTCCGTCGGTTGGAGGATGCCAGGGTTGGAGGTATCTGGCACGAGTAATTACGATCAAAGACATTACAATGCAAAAGGAACAGCTGCTACCTCCACCGCTGACAAATCACTGTGAGCGAGCGGTGACGGGGAAAGACAGCGAAGAGGAGGAGAGAAGCCGCGTGTTCTACTATTAGACAACTTTCCCCGCTAAGTATCTGCTGCTCTAAAACCCATTTAACATTTAATCCGCAGTGCAAATAAGGCCTTTGGTGGCCATTCACCCAAAAGCTGTACAAATACAAGCATCTGCCCAGATTATCTCAGTCTGTCTCCACGGTCCGCCCGGCTCGTCCCTAATTCTAACCCTGTCTGTGAAACTCTATCCCGCCTCCTGAGTCCTTGAGTGTGATTTTGGGGGAAATACAAGAAGCCGCCTAATGTTCAGAAATAGAAATCGCCTGGTTAAAAGTACAGCACCCTGGTGGGCTTGGGGTCTACAAGGACTGCAGACACAGGTGGATTTCACTCAAATAGAAATTCTCTGGAAGGCAAATGGAATACAAGGTTTTTAAAAGCTGCATTAAACACAATAGTGGATAAACAGTGCAGCATATACAGCAAACACACAGCAGAGAACTATTCCCATCGCTCTTACATGTCCTTCTTAATGCGATCTGATCCTCAAATTAAATTGAATTCTACAAGTCTATAAATCAAGTCCCACCTAGTTTGTGTGCTGCCATGGGCTGATCACTGATGTAGTCCAGGTGCTGTGGGCTTCTGGGAAATTTGGTCCTGCAGGTTAGTGATGGCTTACTTCTTGGATAAGAGCAGCGAGTGTTGGGCTGCTTTTCCCTCAAAAAAAACTCTTGTTTTGAATCAAGTCAGGATTTTTTAGCTGTAACCTTGACCTTTCATGAATTTAATATCATTAGAAAGCTTCACTTCCAACAGGTGCCTCCAGGCACAGTTTTGTCAGGAGAACTGAGCAGACTTGTGACTAAAAGACTGAAACCTGAAGGTCATGTTCTTTTAAAAACTGAAGTTAAATTCTTCTGTTAAGCTGTGATGAATGTGGAAACTATCCAAAGGTATTGATGTTATTATTTATTGTCATTTTCATCTGCTTGCATCGTCCTTGTCATTCCATGCTGAAAGTGTACAAAAACATAATTTTCTAGGAACAGAAAATGATTTCAGTTGGAGGCGTTTTCTGAAATGGAGGCGAGCAGAATGTTTAAAGTGAAGAGACACGGATTAGCCATGGATTGTCTTTTTTACATTAAGACCAATTTCCATACATTTTCCATCTTATATAACAACGTTTTCCATGACCAATATATGCATTTCATGTTAGATTTTCACATGGTAATTTACAGCTAATTCAAATGTTCCAAGACTCCTATTTCTTGGTTCCCCTTCTCATAAGCTGTATGAAATCAAACATTATGAATTTTAAAAGTCGGCAGCATCCATAGGAGACAGTTCGGACCAGTTACAGGGACACTCATGTGGTGTAGCTTTGTGAGTTCATTACATTTCAGCACTTGCAAGAGACTAAATTAATCAAAAAGAGATGTGATGAGAGTGATGAAGATGCTGCCAAAGTATCCTGAATTTTATTCCCTACAGTCCTATTTAGACTGCACTAGTATTACCAGGGGACGTCTGGTAATTTGTCATAATTGGAGAGGCCGCCCTTGATCTAAGTCCCTGTCCCTTATTTGCAAAGTGAAAATCACACTACAAAATACCTATTCCCCAATTAACAGATTTTTCGCCAAAAATAGACTTCTTGAAAGACTCTGAGTCCCGTGTGAACATCCACCGGTTATTTGAGGTCAGAATTTTTTGAAAGATTTTAAAGTTGGATACATCAACACCTTAATTTATGTCCCTGTATCATTTTAAATGTCATTATATTTTAAACTTGTAAAGTGTATTTTATCTTTGTAGTGTAAGTGTCAATGTTTCAGTGTCAGTGTAAATGTACATGTACAGTACAGTTCCTGTTTTTAGACTATTGTTCACTCCTCAAGCCTTTTCACAGGCTCAAAGGACGACGCAGTAACGGCAGATAAATCAACAGCTTCCAGTGATAAGATTAAAGTTTTTGACTTTATTTCAGTGCTACACATAACTGGACGTATTCCCACTATCAGAGAATGGGGAGGTAAAAAAACATCCTGGCATGCAGTAAAGAGTAAGAAGCAGATTTAACACAAAATCAACATATAAACGTCATCACCCTTGCTGCCTGTTCACTCACAGTGAATTTTCCAGAATAGTACCTACTGTCTTCACATAGTGGCTCAGCCAAACTTCACAAGAAAATGTTACAATGGGGCTGGCAAGAGCAAATTAATGAACAGTCAGGGTGAAAAAAATGGCGTTTTGTGTATGTGTGTTCCTGTCTTTAGTTTTTTTTCTCCCTGCCCTTTTCCTGGTCAACAACGATAAAGGTCGCTCTGGCAATTATACATTTAATTATTAAGTAGTTTGGATGCCAATTCAGGAAGTTCAAAGGGCAGAAATCAATGACAAAAACATGAAATCTGGACGGATGCTGAGAGCATTTTTCTATCTTACAAGGAGTTCAACAGTTGTGACGTGGTTGCCCGTTATTAGTTACACAAGACAGCACATGTTGTGTAGAGCCCTGACAACATATCTGACGGGAATATAAGTGAATTCAAAAAAATATACAACTCTTATTTGATTATTCTGTTTGAATGTGCCACAGGTAAACATCAAAGTCTTTCTAACCAGAAAAAAAAACCCTGACCTTGTTTTGAAGATTTTCTATTTAAAGTGAAGTGTAACCTAAAGTAACCTTCACAACACCACCAGGAGTCTTTGCTTCTTTCAAATGTTTTTTTTTCTTCTTAAAGTTAAAGAACCTTCAGTGATGCATTTATGCGATGAGTGTCCTTTAAAGAGAAACAACCCTATGAACTATTCAAACTTATTTGTTATGAGTCAACACTTCCCTCTGTGGGAAAGGAAACACACACTACTCCTTTAACTTTGTTGGTGTTTCTTTAAATTGACCATATGCCATCTGTTCACACTGGTGCCAGAGAGAACCACGCAAAACACACACATCAGCAAAGTTATCGCACTGTTTGAATCAACAACGGTGTGACAATCTGGAGGCGATGCGCCATATTGCAAGACCGCCATCACTGCATGCTGAGGGGCTGCCAAAGCAGCCATCTGGCAGGTGAGCTGCACGATTTCCACTTGTGCCTCCTCCTCCTTTTTTACTCGTCTCCTTTGCTGTCTCTCTCTCTCTCTCTCTCTCTCTCTCTCTCTCTCTCTCTCTCTCTCTCTCTCTCTCTCTCTCTGTCTTTATTAGCCTCTCTTGCTTCCTATCCTCTTTCTTCCTTTTAATCTCCGCTCTAACAGTATTTTCCACCTTTATCTACCTGTACATCCACCTCCCCCCTAAGGGCTGGACCACACAGGGACGTGTGAAGATTGAAAGAGAGGATTAAAGAGTGGGAAAAACAGCCTATCAGTTGTGCTTGATGATCTGCAGAATTTTGTTTTATCTCCATTTCTTCTTTCCTAGTCGTGTTCACGTCAATGTTTTCTCTTTTCTCTTCTTTTTTTTTTTTTTTTTTTTACACTTTCTCTCCCCCCTTCCTTAATGCACACACTCCTATGCAGAGCCACACGGGTCAATACATAAATAACAAGCACTTATGAATGGATGCACACACATACAGTACATGCAAACACTAGCACACATACAAAACACACATAGGGTGCTGTCCTCCGTCTTCCTCCTCTTCCTCCTCGGGGTGTAGCATCTGAACAGTCGTGTTTAATCAGTGTCTCCGTGGGCAACCGGGAAAGCGGTAGGGGGGGAGGGGGGAAGGGTTTTGAGGTGGGGGGTCTTCATCTATGTGTAGTAGGGGCGAGTCTGCTGTGCACTCACACACCGTGTAATTGTGTTACATACACTAATTCGCCTGATGTACTACTGCAGCAACTCGGCGTCGCCTTTGCCCCTGACCCACATCCATCGTGCTCCCTGATATTCAAATTTACCCAGAATCAATGTCATACAATGAACTGGTGGACATTTAAATCAAAGAGCAGTAACAGACTTGTGTTCCTTATTTCATCCTTTTTTTCTGTCGTCTCAAACCTGCATTCTCACTCATTAATCTCTGTAAAGTGGGAGATAATACTTGACTCCTGGCTTGTGGGTGAATCGACAGAGACAGATGTTCCAAATTACTTCACCTACACTGGTCCGGTGTTGTCTGCGGGGTTAAAAGACTCCAAAATAATGTAGTTTCACATGCAATCCCTCTGCAGCCAAAAGTACCACTGAAAGAACTGTTTTAAAAAAAAGGGACGAAAAATCCTCAAGAATGCAAAAATCCAAAAGAAACCTTTTTTTTTTGTCTGCTTCACTTTGTTGGACGTGTCCTTTGAAGTCTAATTCTACAATGTCTATATCTCAAAAACGAGTTTAACCAAAGTACTACAATGAAAAAAAAAATGTTTTCATTGTGTTAAGCCAATAATAAATATCTGATTCTGTAACTTAAGTCTCTGCCTAAAATGCACACTGTGTAAATGTGTTTGTCTGTCTCAAAGCTTTGAAAAATGAAAAATGTAAATCCCCAAAAGATTAATTTTTCCAGGGAGTCGTGTTTAGGAGACACTGGACAATCCACAGACTTCAGTTTACTCGGAAAAACAAAAGGATTTCTTTATAATTTAAAACTGATCAGAGTAAAGGCCGTGTATAATCCTGAATTAGAGGAACACTGTTACCAAAAAGACTTGTAGATTTTAAATTTCATCCAAACCCAATTTGTGTTTCCAGCATGTTTTTGTGACGTCATGGAAACACAGTTATCAGAGAAAGGTGTCTTAAAGCTACAGTATGTAATGCAATGTTACATGCAGAAGGACTTGGACTGAAGCCTAGATCTGACGGATATTCAAACTTCAGGAAGATCACTGAATATTTCCATAGCACACAGATGGATCTAAATCATCCCTAATTAGTACTGATCAGCAATGAATTCTGGGTAGGAAAAGCTGAAAACACAGCTGAAGATTCAAATGCTTCAAACTGCTCTGCAGCTCTGCTCACTCCAGAAGAAACTGTTTGCCTTCTGGAGAAAATCAATACTGACAACAACAATAATGTACGAAATAATAAAAGATATGACAGTAGATACTGTTCATACAGAGTCAACAAGGGCATCAGGATTGTCCCCTTGAGCAAACAAATTCACCCAACGGTGTCCTCACTGCTGCATCAACAACAAGAATGAGATATGTCTTATACCGTTCAAATATCGGTGCTATAGGTCCGAATCTTTAACTCAAAGGTGATTAGTCAGTATCTAACTTGCATTATACTGACCCACCGGTAAAATTCCAACAAGCTGAACTCTTTGGACAATTCATGAAACTGGACCCAAAGTGTCATGGCAAAAAAAAAAAAAAAAACAAGGAGGAAGAAGAAACTACTTTTTCGTTGTTTTTCTGGCCAAACTGACCCAATAAAAAGAGTCTTTTTAAGAGTTTCAACTGGTTTACCTCTGAATTACTTTGTATGAAGTCCTCATACCAACAGAAATTGTCCAAAACACAAACTTGGGGATAATATATTGCCTTCAAACCAGGTGAAAGGGGGAGACGCAGAACCAATGTGGATATTCATTTAAATTCTAAAATTAACAGGCAACTGATAAAGTGGCAGAGCTCATGACTGGCATGAACAACCAGACAGAGAAGCCAATCTCTCTCTCTCTCTCTCTCTCTCTCTCTCTCTCTCTCTCTCCCTCTGTGTCCATGAGAGGCTTTACCCGCTCTGAAGGGGCCAGGAGAATAAAAGCTGGTCCAACTGGCCGGTTAGATAAGCCGGACCAGAAAGAGCATACAGAGGCAAGAGGGCTTCATCTGGTTTGCATGAGGGCTAACAGTCAAAGAATCCAACCACCAGCACCACCACCACCACCACAGCCCCCTCTACTACCACCCAAACACACAGACTAGGGGCTCCGACAAAGATGCACTTGGTCAACAGCATTGTTGGGGTTGGCACTGCTACAGCTGTGTGTGCTTTGGTTGTTTCAGGCTCAGGCTGCCCGGGCTTATCAGCGTCCCAGTGGCTTCTGCTCTGCAAGCGCTGCCAAGGCTGCACGAGGAGGCAGCAGGGGAGGACGGGCTTCAGTCTGCTATCCTCCTGATGACCACTGAATAAACCACATGTGCAAAGAGTTCTGGGAAATAGCTGCACGAACGGGCATGCTTTTTCGACAGTGGAGCGAAATGCATCCTCATAAACCTGCACTCTGCCTCATCTCTGTGACGAAGATGCGGCTTCAGAGCATCTGCCCACATCTGTTTGCTGTTACAGGTGGCCATCGGGGAAATAGAATCTAGATTTTTTTTAACATGCAGCATCGTAAAACAATACCCCGATTTAAAGCGCACAATGTCTTTGGACGTAGCCCTCTGCGTCCAGGACGCGTAAAGTCTTACCCAACTTTCCCCTCCTGCACATTACAGGCATGCAGCTCGGTCAGAGGAGAGACTACTCACCTTGAAATATGAGGAGACTCATTCATGAGTGGAGCAGATCCGGTTATTTCGCAGAGATTTTTCAGGGTGGATCGTCCCGCGTTTCAGCCAGTAGTCAGTCAGTCTCGTCAAATGTGGAGAAACAGCGAAACAAACTGAAACTGACGGTCAATCTCTTCCACGCGCAGCCGGTAAAGTCATCTGGGCAGCGGTGTGCATCTCTCCGTGGGTGCCGGTACCGACTGACCCTCCCACCTCGTTCAGGGGTTGATCCTCTTCTGAAACATGCTGTCACATAACCTCTCTCTCTTCCCTCTCTCTCTCTCTCTCTTCCCTATCCCTCTCTCTCTCTCTCTCTCTCTCTCTCTCTCTCTCTCTCTCTCTTCTATCGCTCTCTCTCTCTCTAGCTCTCTCTTCTCTCTCTTCTCTCTCTCTCTCTCTTCTCTCGGATGCTACATGAAGTCACCCATCAGTTCACTTGCACCTCACGTACAGTGTGCTGCGCGCTATAGACCCAACCTCCCCCCCACGCGTCATCCTCTGGCTCAACTTGAGCACGTTGCAATACATTTTATTTTTCTTTCATAAAAGGTTCAAAATCGTATTTCAATAAAAGGTTCATGGAAAATCGTATTTATCCTTCCTTCCTCTTAAATAAAGATCCAAAATGGATTTTTATAGTATATGAAGAATGTAATTATGTCAACTGTCTAGTGTGTCTGTTATCAGCAGCAGGCAGGATGGAGATAATGTCAGTGTGTAAAATAGACCTGTTTGTCACTTGATTTTCATCTTTATGTATTTGTAAAGTGTCTGTCTCCAACGTGTACAAATCCTCTGTTTATGCATTATATTTGTACATGAGAGACATTTATTCACTCAAGTACATGAAGTAAATTTAACATTTGTTTTAGTACAATGAAAAAGAAAATGTTGTAACAACCGCAGCTCACTTGGCTGATATAAAGAGACACACTCAGACCCGTTTCAGAGTTTTTAATGTCGTCATATAACCATTAATACATTTGACAGTGAATTCATTTCTCCTTTCTTTTCATTCATCACTACACAGCAGCATGACCTTAAAGTATCCTGTGAAATACTGCCATCTGTAGGCTGAATCATGCTACTGCATACCAACCATGTATTGTGCACACATGGACTTTGACGTTAACTTTATTCTTTATGTAGAAGAATGAAAATCTACAATATCGTTTAACATAAAGCTTTGATACAGAGGTGGAGTGATGACGCACAGATACATAATTAGGGTTTTCAGGGATCTGTGATTTACAGGGTATTTATTTATCTGGCATATTTTTCACATTTCGTCCTGACATTTTAATATTTACCTTCTACTCCTAATGTTTTGAAAATGAACTCATTACTTTAGCTTTAATGCTTTTGAGTGAAATAATCTTTATTTTTTATTGATTTTAACCTTAATGGATGGTATAATAACACAGACAAAAGATGATTTTTTTTGGAGTATCCATCAGTGTATATATCAGGCATGATGGATGTTATATGACAACAATGTCATAAGAGAGACATATATGTAACATAGTCTGTTACTGCGGGGGCCTTTGGAGTCCCATCGATGGCTGTTGCCGTGCAGGAAAGGCTGTCAGTTTTATCACACCCTAGGATTTCTGTTGCGTGTGCATTGTCCCTGACCAAAGGTCTCTGAGTTTAACTGCTAAACATGAGACATAACTTCGGTTAGATTATTTTCGGCACCGGGTAAAGCTGCTAAACATGAGACAACGATGACAACGATACTACACAGCCTAACATTACGATGCAGTCTCTTATGAATAATATCTGCAGGGACGTACGCTTTGCATCTTGCTCTGTCACTCTCTCTTTTTCTCTTCTTCATCCGTCACCATCTTATTCTGTCTTTTAGCCACAGCCATTGTATCAAACAGTTTAGAGACAGGCTAACTGGCTAGTACCGTGAACATTTCTTAGCCTTTATGTTTTAAATTTTACTTTAGTAACAAGTTGAATCAGGACTTTGCCTACACTTCTTCTACTTAGTAAAGAGTAAAGAGTAAAGATTGTGTGTTCTCCCAGCTTCCAATACAGAGTTGGGGATTAGTTAAAAAAAAAAAAAAAGCGCCATTATAGAGCTGCTGCACGTAAAAGCTAAACTACATGATGTATGAGTACCCATTCCTTTGAAGGACAACTATGCACACAAACACAGCCAGCAGTGTGTCCAGATGAAACTCTCCACTCACACAGAACTGCTAATGCTGCTGAAAATCTCAGAGCTGACATTTTCCCTGATGTTGGTGAAGAGGTGGGGGGGGGGGGGGGGGGGGGGGGTGTCCAGCACACTGGGTCCAGCGGCCAGCTGTCTACCCCTCATTATTAGCCATTTGCAGGGTTGGAGATGAGTTAGAGATGTCAGACGGACTACCTGTTAGGGCCCAACAGCTCTGGGTGGCCGGCGGACTCCCTCAGGGCTGACCAGATGGCAGCTAGTTCTCACTGGCCCTGCGTCAGGTGCTGGGGTCTATGATTCTCATTATATACACACAAACACACACTGTAGCGCAAAAACACACACGCCTGAAAGAATACAAACACATGCAAACACACACTGGAGGCAGGCACAACTAGGAATACAGGTGCACTCAGGGCTGGATGAAAGCCACAGCTTCCATTGTGGTTAAAGTAAAAAAAATAAATTAAAAAAAACATACTGAGAATAAAAATGTTCTCATACAGGAATGTTAGGTGGGGGTTATTTCTGTAGTAGATAGACAATTATGAAATCGTGAAACAGACTGTAGATTTATTCAGCCATGGTCAGACAACACAGAAACACAACACACATGGCTGACAAAGTGCAGACCATCGCTGACCCAGATCTCACAATCATTGACAATCATTGGCAAAGTGGCCATCATGGGCAAAATGGCAAAATGGCCAAGTCTTCATCACACAGTATGGCTTATATTCTGCTAGAAGGTACAGCCCACAAATTCCTTTCTATTTGGGTACATCACTATAAAACAATAAAGATGACATGACACTGATTTGTATACGTAACAGATGTAGACTCTTTGTCTAGCAAACAGTTGTTGACAACACATGGTTGGCTCCTATCCAAACATAGATCTGCTACAATTTACATGTTTCACCATATAAGGTTACAGCTTCACAGACCCAAAAGTAGAATTACTGTGAGATGGTTGACACAATTTAAAGATATGTCCACAAAATTATCAATGTGAATGAATCCATGAAAATACGTACTAACAATGAACATAGAGAAAGCTTCCAGAGATGTGTGGGGGTGCGATTGCTAGAATAACTCTAAAGGTTGAAATCAAGCAAGCTCTAGTGCGAAGAAATTAAGCCAATGCCTCAGTGCCAGAAACTACATTTCCCTGAGTGTCCACCCGAGGCTCCCTCCCAAAGTGAGTCAATCCCCATTAGGCCCCATATTGGAAAAAGAAATCCCAACATTACAGCAGAAATTAACATGTTTTGGGGCTCTCAGGAAAAAAAAGTATTTAGTTTTTTATTGCAGATTCTCTGAATTTTATTCAGTATTTTATTAAGGCTTAAATTTATGAATAGTTAGCTCAACTGCAGGTGGGAGGTTCATGCTGTATATACTCTGCGTCACCTCAGCTAATCAGGGTATTGAACTTTCTTGGCCTTCATTAAAATCAGATGAATTATATTGTACGGGCTGCAGCAGTGATCATCAATGGGCGGCCACCGGGACACATCCGGTGTCCCCAAAGCTTCCCATCCATTTTTGTGTCAGATAATGTGAGGAGGAAAAAAAATGTTGTAGTTTTAGGGTATCTTTTTGAAATCCATATAGCCATTATAGCAACTCAACACAATTGGGTATAAAAAAATTTTTTTTTATCAGGAATGACTTAATGTTTGATCTGTTTAACATAAATCCACCTGTTGGCTGTCATTGACTTATATTAACAGGAGTACAAGTGTCTTTATTGAACTTTAATTTAGCCAGAAATCAAATGTTGCTCTGCACATCAAATATAACGTTCTGGAGCCCAGACTTGTGATTAAGCAATAAAGATAAAACTAAAATCATTAGGCGTAAAAACTCACATTAGGTTAATGTGATAAATCACATTTCCCCTCTGACATCAACTCATTGACATTGGGCTTCACAGCTGTCAGCCTTATATCAATCAAAGTGTTATCTTGAGACGCTTTACAAGACAGCATATGGGATAATATGCAGAAAGGATTTCTTCTTTGTATTCCTCGCGTTCCTGTCGTCCACACTTCCTTGCCGCTGAGGTGGAGGTCGGAGCAGGCCGTGCATGAATGAGGACGGCGGTGGTTGTGGGACGATACAGTCTGATGGTGGTGGCTGGACGTCAGGCAGTTATGTGCAAGGACATTTTAAAGTGTGAAACAGTGACTGAAAGAAGCTGGCCCTTGTACAAATGCAGATGAAGATCCCTTTCCTACAATTTTTTTTTTTTATCTTCTCCTACATTGCTTACTGAAGGCAGCAATGTTTTCTGAGAGTGGAACAGAACTGTCGATCGTGATATTAAGTTGCAATCACATTGGTGAATACGTTTCCAAGCAGCTCTGTAACCCTGTATTATCCTCTCCTCAAGAGCAGCTCTCGTTTTCCTCCGACTCCTGAGAGATCTCTCAGAGAGAGGAGAATCTACAGGTTAGCCAAGCTAATTGAAGAACATCTGAATGAGAACTGCTGCTGCTAGAAAATAGAGCTCTTTTTGAAACACTTCATTATATCATTTGAGCAGGAGAGTGCTGCTTAAGATTTCCCGTAAATGTGTTCCTTTAGGCAAAGAGTACAATACTGCTTCTTTTATTTCCTCTTAACTGTTCAGATGATGTGGTTTCCATGGCAAGACAGACTGCGAGTGCACGGCGGGACCTACAAATGGATTAACTTTTCTTTGATTTGAGTTTTTAAAATAATGTTTAAGTCACTATTCGAGCGTAATAGATAAAATGACAAGGTCAATAGGTCAAGGTCAGCATATCTTTGTAAGTTAATCTTTGCTCATTAACCATCTCCAGAATATAATGTCAAATCAGAGAGCAGCATAGTTTACCTTCAATGACCATTTCATTTTTAACTCCAATCTTTAAAATTTTCATCTTCATACACACCAATGAACATTTCTTTGTGATAATGGATTGTTTAAAACCATGGTTGTGTTTCATAGACTATTACTATTGACGCATTCTACTTATCGCACTCTACCCATATCACTCTTACGTTTTATTTCACAATATATAAAGAACATATTGGCAGCCGTGGCTCGGTTGTAGCGTCGGCTGTCTCTCAACCTTAAGCTCCTGCAGGCGCTTATCTGATGTTTCCCCGGGCAAGACACTAAACCCCAAGTTGCTCCCACTGCTTTGTCAGCGGTGTGAGAATGAGATTAGCTAACACTGATGGACACTTTACGTAGAAACCACTGTCATCAGTGTGTGAACGTGGTGTGACCTGTTATGTAGAAGCGCTTTGAGTAGTCAGAAGACTAGACAAGTGCTATACAGGCAGGCTGAATATTTTAATTTGACCAGAACACAAAACCTTTGTCTAATTGTAATGTGAAGGAATAAATTACAAAGCATAAATGTGGCTATTAATTATTTAAAAGAATAGATTTTTTTATTTGTTTTATGATTCAGAAATAAATAAATCTTTTTGCTCTGTAAAGTTCTTATGAAGGAAATCAATGCAGCAGATTTCACAGCAATGCATTGTAGTGTACACAGCAGTACAGAGAGACTCTTCCCTCAGTGGTTGTTGTTTACAGCATTGTCACCTTTGTACAATTATGTAGCTAATGCACAATAATCACAATATGTGCTCAATTACTTTAAAAATAACAACTGGTCAGGTTTGTGATGGCTCTGAGAATTCCTCTCAATGCCAGGTTGATAAACTTTAGGACAAACAAACTTGATTTAAAATAATATATAGAATAAATGTCCAAGCCAATCCCTCCAAATACAAACATGTAAACATGCATTGTTTCACTTATGGAGTAGGACAAGTCAAATATCTAATTTTTTTTTTTTTTAAATGACTAAGCCTATGTTATATTTATTTTTTTGTTGAGTACTTACATTACCTCAAATATTTCCAATAGTAATCAAAGCCAGGCAGGGAGTAGCAGAGAGAACTCCCATGATTCCCCGCTAGCCTCGACGTCATCTTTTGTTATTGTTTTGATTGAGAGCCCCCTGGCGGCAGATTTGACATACTGTTTGTTGAACTCCCATTTTTCTGCTACAGTTTTGCAACTAGTGTGTCAGCTTTTGCATCTGGAAGACCACAAACAAGTGCAATGGAAACACATGCAGAGTTTGTGATTTGACAAACTTTTTACAGTCCTGCGAAGTCTACAGACACGAGACGTTGTTTCTTGTTTTCTTTCTGCAAACATACAGCATAGATTATTACCTATTATATAGTAAAAAGCTTCAAAAAAATGAATCATCCACCACAGCTTTAGGTGCTTGGTGTTTTGTTCAGTAACCTGCTATTTGCCATATCAAGCATAAGAAGAGCCTTCCATTATCAGTGCTACCTGAGTCACTTTTATTATAAAGGTAGTCATTGCTAATTTGAACTAAATGGCTTTAACAATCTGCATACATTGATTTTAAAAATGTCCAGACTCCAGAAAAAAAACTAGTTAGAAAAGGCAGGAGAAGGATGACTCTTACAGATGTGAAATATTGGTTTATGTACAGATTTGTACAATCATAGGGTATGAATAGTGAAATAACATAATGTAACGAAACAACACACTTCATTTTTTCCTTCATTTTACGCCAGGAGGGACTTACACTTGGGATCCACGCAGCTGATTGGTTGAAGTTTTTGGGGATTTTCAGCTGGATTGCTGTTCCTAAATGAGCTCTACCCACACATGAACCCCTTACACACAGTCAAGATGTGTTCATCATGATTATTACGCCGTCTCTCTCCGCGCTTCTCCCACAAACGGGACCAGCCTACAGCCGTCCAGATGCAATCTACTTCATGAAAATTACCATAACAACACAAATCTGTGGATGGGGACACGCATGCAAATGAAACGGCAATGAAAGAAGACCGCAGGCCCAATCAATCTGTCATAACATGGAGAATAATAACAACTGGAAGCCATTAAAACCTTTCAATCCGAACGGCTACACCTCAGTGTGCAAAGAATAGGACTGAGCGGCCCTCATAGCCCTCATTTCACCTAAGCAGCCACATATTCTCACCAGGTTTTATCCAGCGCACATCCATCATCTGTAGATTATAATGAGACATTCATCAAGAGGAGTCTAATGCTGAGAAACAACTATCAGTCTCCATGTCATTTGTTCCTCTTTACATTGCTCATACACATTTTTCTGTTGTCCATAGAAACATTTTAAGATGCATTTCTCATCTCAAAGAAAAGTGAAACCAGGTGCATTGTTCAGGGTAGATTGATGGTTTCTATTTGGGGGCTAACACAGACTGTGAGGCTAAGAAATCCAAAGACTCTCAAACAAGCACTCCTGAAATCTTCAAGAAAATTTAGAACAGCCTGCCACTGAAATCTTCCCCAGTTGGTGTCCTATAAAGGAAAGACATGACTTTAAAAAAGCGGAAGTCACAGTGTAATGTTAACAACGTTTCAAAGATGGTGGATGAAGCAACAGCATCTGATGCTATTAAACATTTGTTTCTTTAACTAAATGTTGCTTGATTGGATGTATTTTACAGGAAACAAAAACACAGAGAAGAAGAGGCTGGCAAGGAGAAAAGATCATGAGGGAGCTTTATAACAACCGTATCATAACCGTACTTCACATGAACATTTTTCTAGAGGGCTGGGAGGAGAAAGTCCGGATAAAGTCATGTTGTGGAATGCAGGTGTTTGTGTTCACACATGAAGCTCAGTCTGAAAGTTTAAGGGAAATGTTCAGGAGTTTAGTGCTCGTTTAAAAACACTATACTGTAATCTTGCATTGTAACATTTTCCTCCAAACATGTGAAAGCCAGTGACATTTTTTCGTCATGCTATCTTCCATTTATCATCTGGTGCAATTTAAGTTTTTACTCCTCCTCAGTACACCTGCCAACAGGTAGATTTAGTTGTAGAAGTTTTACTTTAATCAGCCTGAATTATTTCTCCCGCCTTAAAAAAAATCACATTGAAGTTTTTTATAAACTACAAATAACACAATGAGGAAGTAAACATGTAGGCTGAAGCCTAAGTTTATTATTCCAACCCTTTTAACACTAAAAGGGCTGGAATCCAAGCGTGACTCACGAAACAATACTACAGTATACTACCGTATACGATACGATATGAAACCATGCGATACGACAAGGAAAGACAAAACCTCTAGTACTTTAGTAGTTTTGGACCATCAGGCACAATAATTTACTTCAGGATAAATAAATTCTACCATATTTTATCTTGTCATTTTTGTAAAGCTTTTGTAGAGACTGACAACTGAAATCTAAATCTTTAAATGTGACACAAACCTAAGTGCAGAAACAAGTCGATGTAACTACCTGACAGATATTGCTCATGAAAGTAATCCTCTGTGTTGTAGAACTTTCTGTGTTATTATTTTTTTTAATGAGACTCTTTGACTTTGATTCATCAGCCAACCTTTAATTAATTCCTCTGGGAAATTAATCTTGAGAATATGAGCACTGACGCTTCCCCTCAATCTCACTGCATCAATCGATCTCATTGTGAGACAACACTCGATACATTCAGATGAACAAATTATTAATTTACTCATTAGAAATACTTGAAATTCAAACACAGAAGCATGGACTCATTTCAACATTAACACAAACATTTGCACACGTGCATCAGATAAGATGAACTTTATTGTCTCAGTGGGATATTTGGACTTCACAGAGCTCTGATGACATCAGAGTTTCAGGGTGTTTGATATTTGTTTGCTTTCTTACTTTGGACACAACTTACCTTTGTGTTCGTCTCCGTGGTAACTTTGTATTAAACATTCAGAAAGACAACACTGGCAACTTTGAGTCTGATGCTATTTCATCTTTTTTTTCAGTTCTTTTCATGAAATGTAAACGTCTGTAGATCACACACCTCTCTGTGTTTGCGTTAGAGTAGTGGCTGCTGCTTTTTATACAAACTATCGAGTCTTTCTTGTTCAGAGATCAAGATTAGATTAGATCATTTTTGATGAAAGAATATAATTGGATGATTTTTTTAACCCAGGGACCAGAACACTGTAATTCACACATTTTTAGCTAAATTATTTAAGACCATAAACCACACACCTCCCAGCATCATTTATTCCTCAGCACTCAACACCTCAACACTAATATTGAACACACATATTACAATTTAAGTAATTTAATCTCAAATATCAGCATTGATTTATGACTTTAGAACTTTAGTTTCACCAGACGTTAAAACATTTGAATGACATCGTGCAACACATTTCTCTGTCAGGGTTCAGCAGTCAATATCGCACTTTTTTCATCCTGTGCAGTCGCCCCCTGCTGTGCATTAGAGAAAATGCATGTTTATGTCACTTACACATTTGCACTGCTATCCTGTTGAGCTACAGTAGATACAACAAAAGGTCTGAAGCATTGGCTTCATCGTCTGAAAGGTGTAACTGTGTTTTTATACTGTGGTGTTGTGTTTGGTAGGGATTGGAGGTCATGACATTTCAAGTTAATTGCAAACATATTGAAGGTCTTGTACAGTTACAGTTTGTGCTTTGGACACATTCAGACCTTGTTCATAAGTTCCAGACAAACGAGAATTAGGGCAAAATATTTCCAACTCTCTGTACTATGTGAATAACCAACCACCGCTGCTGATTGACTTCAGTTTCCTCTTCTGCTGCAGTGTGTAAATGAAGTTCTCTGGTGTGTTTATGTGAGCTCAGTGTTTATCATCACTTCATTACCCTCATTGACTCTGAGGGTATTTTGCAGGATGCAGCGTCCCATAACAGGAGGAGGGGAGGCAGACAGTGAGAGCCAACTGTGTGTGAATGTGATATGAAAACACACAGTTCACCCATCAGTCATGCATTTTCATCAGCTGACATTCTCTGACATTTTGTAGCTTCCTATTTATGCAAGCGCTTATAATGCAATAAGTCAATACTGTAAATATCGAGCAAACTAAGCAGGTGCCCGGGAAATTAATAGTTTTATAATTATGCTGAGTTCATTTTTTATCTTATCTTAACTTTTAGGGAATTTATGTGGAAATAAAAGCCTCCATAAAGGTTGAGAGTCGTTTGAGCAAGCATGCATGTTTTCCAACCCCTTAAGCTTTCAAAATGTGCATCTTTATCTTTCTCCCAGCATGTACACAGGGCGGCTGTGGATCAGTTGGTAGAGTCATCGTCTCTCAACCAGAAGGTTGTGGGGTTCGATCCCCAGCTCCTGTGGCCTCATGTCCGATGTGTCCTTGGGCAAGACACTTAACCCCAAGTTGCTCCCGCTGCCTTTTCAGTGGCATATGAATGGGGTTAGTTATTTCCGATGGACACTTTACTTAGGAACCTCTGCCATCAGTGTATCAATGTGTAGGTGTGACCTGCAGTGTAAAAGCACTTTGAGTAGTCAGAAGATTAGAAACGCACCATACAAGCTCAAATCCATTTACCATTTATTTAATTGTGGCATTAGCCATTTTCTTTTTCCATCAAACCAGGGGCATTTGAATGTATAATTTGAAACTTTTTAGTTATTTTATGTGGCCATTTTTGCCTCTATTAGATAAGACAGCTGAAGAGAAACGGGAAATGTTGGGAGGTGAGATTGGCATGTAGCTAAGGTAGGATTCAGCAACATGTCCACAACGACATCCAGCATCCCCGATAATATGAATGTTTTACACACTGAGGGGTCAAAATAGATCTGAGTTTAATTTTATGTTTACCTATCCAAGCTCTTTCACATAACGGTCAGACCCCTGAAGAATTGATCTTTGTACTCTCTAGGGTTATTTAATTTGGTTACCTGGGCCTGAGTGAGGTAGTGAGTGAGTGAGGTAGAATATAATATTTACACAGTTTTATCTTCAGACCTTCAAATAACTATCCAGTCGCTGTTTTGTCATTATCTTAGCTAATATGTTCAAATCCATCAGAGCAAGTAGAGCGTCATGCCTCCCCTTAGGGGTCCAGGACCCCAGGTTGGGAACCAATGGTATAAAGTATAGGACAGCATCAATAGCACTCAAATTAACCTTTACAAAATTATTATTCTGTCAACCAACATCTCCCAACTTATTGCAACGCTATCTACTCAACATTAAGGAACTTGTCCTGGGTATATTTAAAGCTAAAGATGTGACACTAAAAAACAATGAAGCTCGCTAGTTACACTGATTGACAGTTATACTGTGCTACCCAGAAACCCAGATGGCCCCTTGTGTTTCCAATGTTTCAGGGTATTTTGCATCAATTTCACTTCCTAACACTTTGCCTTCCCATCCTATTTAAGTTTTGGATTTAGCTTTACCTCACTCTGCTTCCCCCCTGTATGTTTCTGGCTTCAATCTTTTCATCACTGTGCGTTACCTGCAAGCTTGGCATGAGCACAATCTCCCCCTTGCTGGGATGTCTACCTGTTCCTGGAGGTCATTCCCTCTGCGAACAGGTGGGCAGAACTCAATCAGCCAACTCAGCATTTCCCCTCATCATGTGGAGCAGGATGCACTCTTTATGCCAAATCACTCTGGTAACCTGCCCAGTGCACACATTTTAGCCATGTGTATGCTTGAGACCTTCAGGGAAATGTCAGACTCCTTTTTTACTATATTGTGAAGTGAATAGGTTATATTTTTGTATTTAAATAGTCTTAAAATATTCTATGTTTTTTCTTATCAGGCAGGACTATCTAGCAATCAGGGCAATGTGCGTCTATTTTTAGAGCACTTCAACACT
Organism: Labrus bergylta; assembly: GCF_963930695.1. Taxonomy (NCBI): domain Eukaryota; kingdom Metazoa; phylum Chordata; class Actinopteri; order Labriformes; family Labridae; genus Labrus; species Labrus bergylta. Next base: position 20,114,648 of record NC_089199.1, on the reverse strand, counting down.
TAGATGAACATCATCAGACCCTTTTATGAAGAAAGTCTTAGAAAATCTTGAATTTGTTTGACCTTCTTTACTGGGATTCATTTGCATCGGGCTTATTGGATGAAAGCAATTTTGTGTGCCACTTAAATTGGCATTTCCTTGTCGGAGGAAGATACTGCATGTGTAAATATTCAGCAGGAATAGACTGAAATCTTCCCTTGGGCTGCAAATTAAACGTACTGCAAAATAAAATTGGGTTTTTCAGACTATGATGGAGTCAGATGGTGCGGTCAAAAAGGGGCAGAGGTGCAAGGCTGTGGAGTTAAAAAGGAAAAAGAAGAAATTATCTTTGAGCAGCATTTATTTGCAGCTCAATCTCCCTTTTGCAGATGTATTGGTGGAATAAACTCAGTGTAAATTTCAAACCAGACTTCAATTTAATTTGTGCAATGTGAAATGTGAAATGTACCACAGGCATCAAATAATGATAATTTTTAAATTGGCTCCTGGAAATGGCTTCTGATGAGTCTGCGGCATACGTTGGACACTGGCTCGGTACAATGTGCGACGCTGATTAGATCTCTGCAGGGTTTCTCTCACTTCCAGCTTTATTATTGGATTCTTTCACAATACACAGAGAGGATGAAGCCTGTGCTCACAACAGAGTTTAATGTGTGAAGCCTCCACCTCGGTTCAGGAAATCATTGCACAGTGGTTGAGCAAATAAAAGGAAGTGAGGGAGAGAGAGAGGAAGATGGGGAGTGAGCCGCAGAATCCACCCCCGGTTTCTAGAAAGACGGATGGAAGGATGATGGATGGATTGATGGAAGGATGGATGGATGGGGATGGATGGATGCATGGATTGATGGATGCATGGATGGACGGAAGCATGGGGATGGATAGATGGCTGGGGATGGATGGATGGATGGGTTGATGGATAGATGCAAATGGATGGATGGATGGATGCATGCATGCATGTGGATGGATGGATGGATGGATGGATGCATGCATGCATGTGGATGGATGGATGGATGGATGGATGCATGCATGCATGTGGATGGATGGATGGATGGATGGATGGATGGATGGATGGATGGATGGATAATCATAAATGAATGCATGAATAATGATTTCACTCTTATACTCAAACTTTATAGCAATAAAGGGAACTGTTTGTCAGCCTTAAGAGCACTCTTGCTTCTCTACAAACTTTGATACTTTGATACGTTTGTCTCTGTTAAATTGTGACTTGTGTTGTCACAGTGAGCTATTGCTATACTTTTACCGAAGCTAAGGCTCTTTCCATCACTGACAGCAACAGCTGCACATATTCAGTCTTCATTTAAAACCAGTTTTGACTCACAATCTTGAGATAAAATAAGGCCTAATGAACAATTTATCCCCTCTCTCACTTAATCATAATAACAATAAAAGGCTCTGATGTGAGGAAGGCGCAGAGTTAGACAAATGGTTTTTTAATTAGCGTAGAAAATGCATCACAAGAAATGCACAAATGCACCCAAATAACCTGTCGACAAATCATCAGTGTCATCCTCCCTACCGCCGGATTAGCGTGGGAAAAACAACATTAAAAGAGGGAATAATGGGGGGAAAATCTTTTAATCCTGTGTAGCATTTCCTTCATGTGTATATCTGGGTGATTAAATATCAAAAACAAAAATGGTTAAAGAAGTAAGAAATACTTGAAAAGCAATATTTCAGGTGTGTTATCTTTGAAAATGCAGCTCAATGGTCTGCTTATTAGTCAGCTTGCCTTCAATGCATTTTAAAATAGGATTCTGCTGATTGACACTCTGTTTATCAGGCTTCTAGGACTCAAAATCACCACAAAATAATCATTTATTTAATGTAATGAAATGTCTGTCAGTGAAGAGCTTGCAGCCAGGGGAAAGCAAACACATGTGTCGTTGTATGTCAATTTCAGCACCACGGACAGCTGCACTCACTCATCCTCCTCCACACTGCGTTTGGAAATTGCCCGTCCAAAGCAATCACAGAAGTTTTGATGAGTATACATCTGCACCCGCAAACTTCGGATTCAAGCAGAGAATGCCCTCAGACACGAGACAACACACACCTGAGGCAGGAATCCACTTTTCCTCCTGCAGTAAAATAATTACAGCTCTGACAGGCTGGTCCAGCCCTCATATCACACCATCATCCCTGCTGCACTTCCTTATCTTCTTTGTCATTTGAATTATGTGCTGCACATTTCCAGAGGTGAGGCCAGGCTTGTGTTGGCTGTCACTATGGGAGAGACGATGACCCGCACAACATGCTCCCCTGAAAGCCTTAATAAGCGTAGCCCGGCTCCGCCACCGAGGAAGATCTGCAATATCAACCATCTGATCAGCAGGTCAGCCGGGATTTGTATCCTGGATCTCGTCTGATGAATGAATCATTTCCTCTCATCTCTCTCACTCAAAACACGTTGTGTCAAAAGGCTGGACTGTGAAGGATATCAAATACAGACAGCGATGTGAAGGGAGGAGACAGCGCTGTCATGAATTTATGAAGAGCCTCTTCAGGGGGAAACATGTGAAGGGGAAAGAAAAATGTTTTTGTTTTGAATGTCTTCAAAGATTTTTTTTCATTTCCCGGTCATTGATGCATTATTTCATGAAAAATTACGATTTGACTTTGTTACACTGCTCTCTCTTTGTGTCTCCCTCTGTGTCTTTGTTTCTGTCTCACTTTTCGCTTAATTTATTTTAATTAGGCCCTTGAAGTAATTGCACCTCGTTCCTTGCAAGCTGAGTGATTTTATTTTATTAGGAAACAGCGGCCTCCCATGAACACGTTGGCTGCAGGCTGATTTAGTCTTGGAGTCCCCCAATGGTTGTTATGTTGTTATGGTTGTAGAAAAAGAACTAATCTGCCATAATCTGCTACTGTTGAAATCATCATCACAATTGAAACACCTTTATTATTACCTGGATTTCCACTTTTATTTAAGTTAACCCTTGAGATCCAACACACAGTATATCAACAACTTTTGGATGAATTTCCTCAAATTGTAGTACAAATGTTCAGGTTACCCAGAAGATATATCTTCTGACTATTAATCCCGCTCCACTGTGAGTTCGCATTTCTGAATTTAAGAAACTGTCATGAATGCGGCTGAACCCAAATGCAGCCCAACAGGTAATTTGTCAAAAAATCACTTTATTCAGAAACTCGCAGGGCTGAGGTGTCCAGGGCTAGGGGGTGAGGCACTGAGCTGGATGTGGCAATGAGGCAGAATGGGGAGGCAAAGGTCTGTGAATGGCGCAAGGATCCAATAGAGAGTGTTGGTGCAGGGTTCTTGTAGGTGAAGTTGATTGCGGGCAGGTGTGATTGCAGATTCAATGCAGGTGAGAGGACAGAGTGGAAGGGCTGACGGGAAAACATATCATATCAAGCACTCAGACAGAAATAAAATAAAGACACCCACCTAACGTAAACTGAAGTCATGGATCAGGTACAGTGACAGCAACAACAACAAAAACTGTTAGGTGTAGTAAAATCTGGGATGCTGGACATGATTTGCATGCTGGACATGATTACTTGCAATCAAAAGGCATTAAGTTTGCCGGGATGACATCATCATGATGCAGAAAAAGAGGTAATAAGTCACGACTTGTGAGGTCTGTCCTCGAGAGGAGAAGAAGACATCTTTTAAAATGTTTGTTAGTTGAGTGGAGGTTGGATCAATCACTTGTGACACAGAGTCAACTTGTGGCTCAAGTTGAAATATTTGATCTATAATTGAATGTTGGCTGCACTTTATGCAAATACAAGTTGATAATGATGAATATATCATCTTTAGGAAGGCCCCCAGAGACGGTGAAGTCAGGAGGGCAGAAAACATTACGTCTGTTCTTTGCTGTCCACATGGACTGTTTTTCCGGCACACACCTAAGCTTCCTGATGCATTATTGGTCAATTACAGCTCAGCCTACGAATTAGTGAGCATGCGTTGCTTGGCAAATCTGTGGACGGACTCATGCTAGCCTTTTTCAAGTTGTGTTCTCAGCTAAGCTGGCTTTATATTCACCGTACATACATGTACATACATACACGAGAGTAGAATCAGTGTTCTCTTCTGTCATTCAGAAAGCATCTTGAAGTGCTTGGTCAAGCATCTTGCCCGAAGCACTCATTGGACATGTGGCTGGTAATCGTACCCACAGCTTAGGTTGAGAGACGACCGACTCTCCACTGTCGCTCTTTCATTTAACCTCCAACCTCTAATGTTTTCAAAAGCATCTTTAGAGCCCAACACTGAGAGACCATTTAGCAAGAGGCAGCATTTAGCTTTTTTTTTTAAATAAATATGGGCACAGTAGTCGACTTGATAAAAAGAAAGCAAACACAGAAACTATCTTTTGCTGAGGATCTGTCCACCAAAGTGCACTGTTTACTCCCCTCCTTAGCGATGTTTCCTGATGAATCAAGTGATTAACAATTTAAGAAGATGACGGAGCCTTTATGAAACTATATGTCTAAACTGTTTTTAGGTACTTACTCAGGAGGAACCAACAGGCTTTTGAGCTAAATGACTCAATCATGAGGAATTTGGCCAGCACATTTATGGTTTCACTTTTTTTCATCGGATTTGTCGACTTATCTAGAAATAAAGAATGTCACCAGACGGATCCTTTAAAGCACATTTGATATGCCTTGTTTCATTAGCAGGTGTGTCCCAGTGAGTGATCACCTTTTAAACGTATGCTCTGATTCTACAATTAACATGGGATTACATTTCTTAATCACAGGATTTCAAGCTTGGACTGCCTGTATCTCAAGTGAATCCACATTTATATTTCTCCACCTCAACGATGATCAACCTCTGATGCAGCCTTTCTTCCACAATAGCTTCCGCGAGCCGACTAATCCCGGGTTTTCTCTGCCAAGACGTGCCGACATATTATCAAAGGTTAAGCTACCTCGCAGACAGGGAGGGAGCCGACAGAATTCAAATTTCAGGACAAGTTGCTTTAGGGAGCTAATGAGAACTGGGGGATTTATTAGAGTTATTGGCTCGATCAGGTCAATTGGAAGGTATTCGGGCATCAGGAGGCTGAGTCGGGTCGTATTTCTGCCAGAGGAAACAGCAGCAAGAGCTCCAAACCGTCTCAGTGACAAGCAGACATGCTCCGGGTCATGCACAGTGGTAATTCCAAGAAAGGTCACACAGAAATGACACCCAGCGGCATTAAGCCCGGCCCCGCTCTCTCCCCTTTCTCTCTCTCTGCAGACCTATAATCTGTTTGATTCGTTCTCCTCGCACTGCCTGTGTCATCTCTCACCCTGCTTTCAGTCCCGCTAATGCCACCTCTGACAAGGAGAGGGTGGAAAAGGGCGATCTCTGTCACATTCCTCAGACGTAACGTATCTAAAGCTGCATCGTCTCTGACTTAAAGGCAAAACCCTCCCGCCGTGTGTAACACCGGGGAAAAAAATCAATGAAAATGGATTTCACAGAAGAACGTGTGTACGTTTTTATTTGTTATTTTATTACCTGAGGAGGGAACAGTACGTCAAGGATTTATGATGGAGTTAGCATCACAATGCTAAAGCAATTTGGTCAACTCCGGCAGTAAATTGGCTTGTCACATAAGATAGCATTAGCGAGATGAACGGAAAATGCCAGAGAGCACATTAAATTATGAATGATGGGAATTATATTAACATTTAAATGAGACAGTCACGGTCCAGTGGGAGTACAAGATTTCAGTGTTTATGGCGGGGGGAATGATGAATCGCGATGAAATCAGAAATGAATTTCGGTGTGTTATTACATGCCCACGGTTGTTCTTCACACAACGGCAGTTTATGGCATCCTGATGAAGCTGACGTGATATCACTAATCATCATGATGGGCCCGTTAACAAGTGCTGAGGTAAATAAATAGGAGGAACAAGGAGCAGTAGGAGAGACTCCATAAGTTCACCTTCTCATACATCACGAGCAATATGAGGAATGTTGAGTATTTTTCTGGAATCACAGCTCCCGATCCCCACCCCACCCCACCCCACCCCACCACTGCAACTCCAGCAGGCTATAAGCAATCACAGCAAAACATGTCCAGAGGGGACGAGGAAGGAAAATGAAAGCTGCAAGTACAGGCAGTGACCTTTGCAGACTCCTAGCATGATAAATGTCAAAGGTTTTCTGTTTTTAATTTGTCAGAGTTTCCAGAGAAGCCTGACCTATGCCTACTCTCAGCCGCAGCGTTCCCATCACAGCAGTCGCTGAAGCGGCACCTCAAAACCTATTACTGCCCGCCTTTGCTGAGGCTGCTGCTGTCAAAACTGCAAATTAGCCCATTTGCAACCTCTCATAATGCACTGTAGCAAGGAACAGCTTGTTTTTCTCAGGGAGGGCTGATGCTGAACAATGTAATGTACTGCGAATGTGACATATTGCAGACAAACCAGCGAACATGCATTCAGATTTGGCAGCTGTCACGTCCGTGCCGCTCTGCAGTCCATTATGCTTTTTGTGCTCGATGTGGGACACGTTGACACAGGAAAAAACTGCAGTGTTGTGAAGTCAGGGTGTGGTTTGATGTTCGTCAAAGTCAAAAACTTTCAAATTCATTCACTCAAAACGTCACAACATTAAACACTGAGATCAGCCACTGAAATCTCCTGTGTAAAATATCTCCAATGACATCATCTTCTATTTCCCATATACACATGTTGTGTTTCTTCTTCGCACTCCAGGGAGGAGAGTAATTTCAGTCTCACAGGTTATATTCCAGCTGCTTGATTTCTTTGAAACACGATTTCAAGAAAAATAAGTTCAAGGTCAAAACATAAAGATGCCAAGCAAGTTAAAGATTCAGGGACACATCTTTGCACAAGACTTAATAAAGAAACCTAGAGGCCTTTATGTAGGAATCAAAACCGTCCCTGAATGAATGTTTTCATTTTTTACATTTGAGTCTAAGCAGAAAAGAAATGTTTCCATCTTGATGGAACTTGAGCTTTTGCATTAAACTATGATGAATACATACTGACTTCATAGATGAGCGTCAACCTCTGCTAGCAGGTTTTTGTAGGTTTGTTTATTTATTGTGTACGTGGAGTATGAAGGACACAGAAAAGACAAACGATTTGAGATTTCGAGATTCAAGTCGTAATATTTCAAGAAGAACGTTGTAAGAGAAGAAAGTGGAAATATTACCAGATTAGAGTCGTACATTTACAAGAATTATGTTGTTAACAAACAAGATTAAATTCCTAAACTTGCAAGATTAAGGCCATAAATGTACAAGAAAAAAGTATGATTATTGACATCAATTAATTGTCTGACGTCATTATAAAACTGGCTGTTTGCATTCACACAAGCAGCATACCTCGAAAACTTCAGGAAGTTATTTATTTTTAATATATAGATATTTATTTGGGGCTTTTTGTGCCTTTATTGTAGAGCTGGGACAGTGGATAGAATCGGAAATCAAGGAGAGAAAGCATGGTGAATGACATGTGGGAAAGGTTCAAACCCGGGGCCACCCGCCCGGATGACTGCAGGCTCCATACATGGGGCACGCTCACTAAACACTATGCTACTGGCGCCCCAACTTCAGGAAGTTTTAGGTAGTTTTGTGTAGGTGTGAATGCACAATTAGATAGTTTTGAAGTGTAAGCTTGTTTGCATTCAAACTCTACTGCTGCTGGGTTGCCTTATTACAGTTTCTGATTAACAAATTAGCTTATTTAATGTGCAAAAGATTTGTCTAGCATGATGAAGAAGACTTTGATTTTTCTCTCTTAAATCCAGCAACAGACATCTGAGTGTTTGTTTTATTGTGAAGTAGCTCTTCTGTGCTAAAAGCAGCATCAGAGGACTCATCCCCCTCAAAAGTATTCTTTCTTCTTGCCTTGAAGAGCTTGATCAATGAACAGCTAGTAATCATTAAAAGACCCGCTGGTCGATTCTGCATTAGACTCCATCCTCCTTTATTAATGGGCTTTTCTTTTTTCCGCCTCCTCTGTGTTACAAGAAAGCAAGATGGTATTTTAGAAGATCTAAGTGGCCAATGTTGGTCTTCGCTTTGTGATCGAAATGTGCAAAACTGCAGCAATTATTGCCACATTACATTTCTAATCATATCTCAAACCAAGAGCAGTATTTATGTATTTAGAGAGGAAATGAAGCCTGTTGGCATGACTACAAAATGTTTGACCTGTCATATAGAGTCAGAGGGAGCCATCCTCAGAGAGCACCCTTTTCTGTCAAAGCAAACAGAAATCTTTCAAAATCCACCCGTCTGAAAGCAGCAGAGCTCGTCAGCATGCAGCGAGGGGCGTCTGCAGAACGTCGACCTTCCTCCCGTACCTGACCCTCTCTCCCCTCGCGAGGCCCGGTGTGATGCTGGTTTGGACGTTTTCCAAGGTCGGGTGGAGGGCCTCCATCCTGTGGGGAGGCGATGAGGTGATGTGTTCAATGCCCTCTGCTGTTAATGAGCGTGTCTTAAAGGACCATAGGGGGTAGAGGTACGGGCTGGAGGTGAAAGGGTCTCACACCGTCGGACTAAACGTGGCGGATGTGTGTGTGTGTGTGTGTGTATACGGTGTGTGTGTTAAGAGACTGTGGAGTCAGTGGTCGTCATGGGGACGTACACTCTCGGTTCAGAGCTGAAATGAACAGTACAGTGAAAACATGAAAATTAGCACCATAGATCATTGCTGTAATTATCTGTGAGAGATAATTACCAATAATTTCAAGGTTTAATGATTTAAATACAGAAAGATAGATAAGATCTTTTCTCAACCTGTTGCATGTTGTTTCTTCTCTCTTAAAAAAAAGTGCTTCTAACTGGTTTTTTTTGGAAATGTCTTACTGTAACAGATTTTTATATTTTATCAAACTCATACCAATTTATGACAAAAATCAAAGTATTCCTTCAAAACTGGACAACAACAGAAAACCACACCGATGATATCTTAATCCTGCGAGTTTCGATCGATCTTTTCACGTGAATGCTTCCCTACCTACCAGCGTCTTTAAATATATCCAGTTTCAAACGGGTAAGAAGCAAACCTACCTTCAAAATAAAAGAAAAAAGTATGGAAAAACAGATAAACACAAAACATTGAAAAGAGAAAAGACGACCTTATGCTACAACAAAGTCTTTCTTTTTTTCATCCTCTTGAGTGGTCCTTTACAGGGGCAGATAAATAACAAACTGTTCATCTAGCAGCAATGTTTTCTGCTATTATTAACTCTGGAGTAGTTTTTTTTTTATGTGACATCAGATGAGGCTGTACAGGTAAAAAAAAAAAACCTGGCTGTTCTATAAAGGCTAATCTGGCACTACTGCTGTGCCATTGATCGTCTGGCTCACTGTGGCGCTGCTCCAGACAAATGAGTTGATACATTATTCAGAGCATTGAGACATCTACAAAACCCGTGACACTACAGGGAACTAGTGGCCTCGTCTGCCTAAAATATCTTTATCATCATGAATGGAGCCATAGATTTGCACTTCAGCTGTCCTCGTTTTTTTTCTGTTGGTTTTCTTTTCTTCTGAATTGTCCCGCAGCGGGGATTTAGACTCTTTATATGTGTCAAACATGGTACAAGGTTTACACAGCATGCAGGTTAAGAGGCAGACAATATAACATACTTAAGCATGAATTTGTTCATTTGTTCGGTGAAAAAGCTCTATTAGTGCTATTGTCTTATTAGTATAAATTATTTTGTGGTTGGCCTTTCACTCTTTCAATATTGTTTACCAGCTGTTACTGAAGTGTGTCGGGTTGAGGCTGAATTATTTTTATTGGAAATATTTTAGCATTTGCTTTTCTGAGGGAGACCAATTAGGACTGACAGAAAGTTTAGTCGTGACCAGAATTAGTCTGGAACTGTCTAGAGATTGTGTGGGGGGGGGGAAACAAATTAATAAGTAAAACTTCTTCCAAAAGCTTGGAAACTTTTATAAATGTAAATATATATGGGAGGAGTTTTTTGTAAATTGGATCTATATAAACTTTGTCTTCAAACGTTTATAAAGTTCTCTCGCTTTGGGCTGCTGTGCCTGAGTGTAAGATGGTTATCCAGTAATCAGAAGATCAGCAGGTTTTGATCCCTCAAGGTATAACCATCAGTGTGTGAGTATGTGCAGAATATGTGTGAACGTGAAATAGATCTATCCTGATGCTGTGCGTGGCAGCCGCTGTCATCAATGTCTATGAATGGGTGATTGATGACAAATGGCATGAAGTGCTTTGAGTGGTCACATGACTAAAAGAGCTATATGATAAATTGTAAATGAACAGTACGTGTAAAGAGCTTTAGTTTTCTGCCCACTCAAAGTGCTTTTACACTACATGTCACATTCAAACGTTCACACACATTCATACACTATGGGCACTCTGTAAATGTTCCTCAATAACCCCATTCATACACATTAGCACAATGCTATAAAAGCATCAGTGTAAAATGGGTAAAAGTGCTGAGGTGCATAAAGTGCACAGGTTCCAATCATACAATACATCAAACAAGTTGATCTGTAAAAGTTACAGAGCCGAGAACAGCAAAATAAATAATAAATGAATAAAGAACCAATAAGAAGCATGACCACAGCTTCCCAGTCTGCTATCTCCGCCCCTCCATTCAAGACCTTCATACAAGTAGACCGCATCAAGCAGCAAAGAGGAAAAACATGACACACACAGATACACTATGACTTGTTCCGCTCTATAATGGCTGCTGCCACACAGCTGCTCCTAAAGCACTTTCTTCCAGTCTTCGTCCAGAAGGTAGGAGCTGAAACTCACAGAGGATGGGACTCGTTGCACCAGCTGCACCTTCTAGGCATTCATCCAAAAAAAGTTAACAAGCTTATCAGTTTAAAGGCTATGATGAAATTGCAGTGCTTTTTAAAAGAAATATTAATATGAGGTGGTTAAGAAGAATAAACGTTGTAAAGAAAGTTGGTAATAGTGATTACAGTGCAGGACTGTTCGGTTCTCTAGTAGTCTAGGACATGTTTCTTTTGTGTTTTTAAGTCTAAACAGGAAATGTGTCTTCACTCGCTGGAAAAGCTGTTTGGATATGATATATTTCCTTGATTACCACACTGGCCTCATAAAGTTGCCCCTTTTTTGCAGTACCATAAAGATCCAACAGGTGGCACTCTCTCCTGCCCCATTTCCAAACACTCACACTGATAACAGTGACTAGACTCACATTCACAAATTGTCCCACAAGCTCACAAATAACCTTCTAAAAGTCAACAGAAAAGTCAAAAGCAAACTTGGTTGAACGATTTCTGGATTTATTTTCACAGCAGGACACCGAAACCAGCGAGTGTGTCGTTTAATTTGCGAGGCGGTCCACCTCAGCGGGCTGTGGAAAGCAAAATATTCTCAGCCCGCAGGCCTGTTTGATGCTGCGATTCACTCAGCTGGTAAAAAAAACTCTGATACGTCTGTGTGAGTGCTCTGCTCATGTATTTTGTAATCACTCTGACGGCAGCTGTTCAATACACAGAGGATCCATCAGATCTATTATTCAGCTTTAAGTGGGTGTAGTGACACCACTTACTCTGAAAAATCACAGCCAAACTACATTTTTCATACACGTGGGAGAGACACTCCTTGTCATCGCATGCCAACAACTCCTCACTCCGGGCAATTTATCATCTTATATACATCCCATTAATACTTCAGGACTGTGTGATACATTCATGTGCTGAGTAAAGTATATATATCTTTATATCAACATATGGAAGCAGTTTTTACACTCTGGTGCAGACAGTAGCTCAAAAGAGGAAGATCAGATAGAGCAACATTCTGCCTTAAAGAGGACCTAAATGTAACAAAAAGGGTCGATCTCTGTAATAATCTGATGAATGATGTGGCAACATACTCAACTATTTCCAAACCCCTTGATACCAACCAGTAGTGTTGTAGTCAAGACCACACAAATCAAAACCAAGATGTATCTGAGACCAGAGTGCACAAATTTAGGGATCGAGATCAAGACAAGACCAAGGCAGGGCAAGACCAAGACCAAGACCAGGACCAAGACCAAGACCAGGACCATAAATATCACTGAAAAGTCATCCTCTTGTGTACAGTGGATGTGTTACTCACTAAGGCCGTGACATCGGGAGTTTTTTCCTTCAAATCTAAGTAGAAAAAAATAACCTACAGTATGAGTGGTGGTCTTGACCGGTCTTAATTTAAAATTCTGAGTCCGCCCTGTCTGAGACCGAGACAAGGCCAAGTAAAAATGCTTTCAATTCTGAGACCTTAAAAACGTAGTCCCAGCTACATTTCAAAAACTATTTTTTTCCGTCCTTAGTTGTAATAAATACTTTATTTTCTACTGTAAATACATTATGAACCTTTACTGTGCTTTTGTAGATCGTCTAAAGACAACATCTGGACATTGTCTAATCTGGACCTTGAGTCTGTAATAAAGTTTTTAATGAATTAATTTAGATAATTAGCCCTTTTACCAGCTAATGAATTAACCCCTCTTGTATAGACTTTTCAGTTTTAATAACTGAGTATATGCTAACCCTTTGTTTCCCTCCATCCCCGCCATCTCATCCAAATGTGTTAACTTCTGGCTCGAGAAAACCAACATGGCGGCATCCAAATGACTCGAGGCTTCAAAAAGGCAATCAACAAACAAATAGGCGATGTCAGGATGGCTATCAGGGGCGCGGCAATCTTATTGCCCCCCTCAGGTGCCACCACCACATCCTAAACTATGATTGGCTAATTGCCTCAGAAGTGGGACTTCAGGCTGCATATTTTTGTTTTGTTTGGTACTGTAAATTGACTTTCCCATTTTTATATCAAGAGAGGTTCATAGGAGCGGAAAAAGTCCATAAAAATGTGCAAGCAAACTCCTGCACGCAGTCTAACTTGCTACGGACTAACTAGCAATGTGTCTGTACATATCATGATAAATGAAATTCATTCACATGCGAGTGCACACAAACATCATGCCAACCCTGCCTACGTTAGTGCCAAGTTTGGCCAACCCGTTCAAAAAGGTCTGGTCACACCCCCTGATGGCTCAGTCCATTATTTAAACTGTCTGTCTCCAGTATTTTTGCCTCCAAATAGAAAAAGCTGCCCTCTAATGTTCTCATGAAAGCATATAACTGTGTTTCCTTTCTACCATTAGAAGGTCAAGGTTACTACCTGCTGAAGTGCACTAATATAAAATAAACCTCCAATTTATATTTTGTGTTATTATTGATCATAACGTCACAATGAATGATGTTTGATTGCGTAAAAGGCATAATAACATATTTCCATGAAATAGCAAATCCATATAATAAAAAAGGGGGGGGAAATAGTTCTTCATTGATTTGTTTGGTTTTCATCAGTTTTAAATCTGTTTATATTGAGCTTATCCAAGTTGCACACTAGCTCAGACTTTTGTCCTTATCTGTGTGGATTTCACTGCAGCTACAACTCGAGTAACTCTGCTCATGACCGAAGCCAACTGCAGCAAAAATAACTGGAAATGATTATAAGAAAGCAACCTTTTATCTACCTGACACCCAGACCAAATCAGTAAAAAGTACTCAATAAGAAAATAGTCATTTTCTACACACATCACTCCGCACTTCTTTGGTAGTAGTGGGATGAGATATGTGCGGCTGTTATGTCAGAACATGCCCATGTTGTATAACTTTACAAGCTCGGTTGCTCCGAGGCACAGATAGTAATCTACGCCTGTTTAATAGAGCAGTCGTAAAGGTCTCCAACAGCTTTGAATTTAGAGTTTTGGGTGAAAAACTTCCTGCTGCTTTCGTGGCTTTTTTTGGTGGGAGTATCCTACTGTAGGTGCACAAGTGCATTTAAATTACTTAATTAAACAAACGTTGTAAAATAAATTAATGATACCATTCAGGCTCATTCAGAGAACACAGCGGCTGAGATTACTTGTATTTAAAAACTTGCTCTGTGCAGGGCCTTTGTTTGAACAACGATGTCAACAGAGTAAACACAACAGGACAGGGCTACACTTTAAGTAACAGCTTAACAAAATCCCCTGAAGGGAGAATTAACGAGCTGGACACGATGTGCACATGCTTAGTATCTTAACATAGTGTTACTGCAGAGATGCCGTCCCCTGCAGACTTGCTCCGTCTTGTCTACATTCCTCAGTGAACTCAGGGGAAGTGGCTCGTGGAAAATTCCACCTTTGTGGCATTTAGCAGTGAAGATGGGAATGATAAAGGGCAGGAACCTAGTTACAGCTACAGTAGGTCTGACACTGAGAAGGTTATGTTACTTTTTGATTAAAGGTCGGTGTCGGGACTGCTGGTTTAATTTCATCAGTGAGAGATGAAAATACTTGTGAATACACCATTCACACTTCAGGTGTTTACCTCTATGATATTATTTAAACCTATTGGGAAAGCACTTTGGGGATTTTCTTACCAAGAGATTGATAATATGATGTCCATAATAAAAACCAAGCCAAAGCTGGCAGCCAGTTTGTTTAACTTTAAGCCTTTTCACACATGCAGTGCACTCCTGAAAAATTCCCGACATTTTCTGGGTGAGCTGCATGTGTGAACACAAACAGCTACATTTTTCTCCCGACTTTATCTGGAATTTTTGCTGCCAACTCTGGTGAGGTGAGGACGTTCATGTCCTTTGATCGCTGCTTGATGACCAGGTCTTCATGTAATGAAGCTGCTTTATTCTCTCTAAGCAAATTTAAAAGTGAAAATTGTTATCTTAATGTCTGACTCTAGTGCTTCATCCACCATCTTGAATATGTTGCAAACATCTCACTGTGACTTCTGCGGCGTCCTTTTTACATCATGTCTTGCCTCATGTCGGATTTTCTCGAAATTTTCATGAATGCATGCATGAAAGGGCTTTAGCCTCTCAGAAAGACTAGCTGTCCCAGGGTACCTTCTGTTTCTTTCTGTTTCCATTTTTTTCCCTTAGCTTTCTATTTTATCTTCGCTCTTATATTAGTTTAAAAAACGTCTTAGGCTACAACTGTTTGTTATGTATACATTTATGTTTGGATGTAAAAAAGGCAGTAAAATATGTCATAGAAAATCGTCCTCACATGTCAGATATTTTCTTTGTGTGGGAAACTCAAATTCTGTTATGAAATGTTAATCTTGACCTGCTCTTTTCGGGATTGTGAGTCATATGAATGTATCAAAACTGCAAACTGTTCTTATTTCATGTACAGCAAAACCAGAATTGATAGTAATAAAATAATAATACCAATAGCCTATTTCAATGTAAAACAACATAAATTTGTGTGAAATACCAGCTAACATTAGCATTCAGCCACTACTTACCTTACATCAGATATTCTCACACAGTACAATAGGAGAGCCGTAATTCCTGTTAGCTAGAAAGTGGATGAATGCTAACATTAGCTGTCTGATTATAGCTGATGAGTTATCAGATATGTTGTTTTACCTTGACTTACAATAAGATGTTCCTCTACATTTTCAGCATTATGTTGTGTTTGTAGTTGCCGATCAATTGGGAAGCTTTGAAATGACAACGATTTATCAGCTATTGCTTTTGTTTGTGCAACTAACATTCTGAATTACAGCTAGCTATTTGACGCTAACCTGTTGCTAACAGCATTTAGCTCCCCATCCTGAATGTGACATCAGAGAGAAATGGTTGTCATGAGATTATACTAAAAGGTATCAGTTTACTCATATACAACAAACAGCAAAATGTCTCACTGTAACTTTTAATATTGACGTTCATATTTTAGACATTCAGTCTGTTTTCTGAATCTCAAAATCTAAAGCGTGAGTAGTTTTAACTCCTCACCCATAAACAGAGCTACATGAATGTTGCTAGAGTTTTTAAGTAGAGTCTGAGGGCTGAGTTTTGCATTGTGTTCAGATTTGTTAGGTATTTTATTCTAAATACAGAACGAATGAAGTGAGGCAGCAGTTTCAGATTCAGGTTCACCATTATTCCTGGAGTTTAAGTTCACTGTTCAAAGCGTTGGTTTGCTCCCTGCCATGCTCGCTTCCTCTTAACTACAACCATTTAAAAAGATTAAAATTTGGGCGCTGGGCTTTTTGCATTCGCACTGAGCATTCAGAATGAATCAACGTCCCTGAGGGATGTTGGATTGTCTCATCAAAGGAAAAAATCTCTACAAACTGAGATATCAATGAAGCCCACATATCCCTGATATACATTTATATCTCTCTTGAACCGTGTCTGTCTTTTCTTTTTTTAAACTGATCTTGATCTCGGTGAGAGCACCTGAATAAAGATAAAACTAAACTAATTCAGCCTTAGGTCATAAATTATAATCCACATATTTAAAGAAGACTGACAGCACATACTGATACTTGGTTCACGTCAGGGCAGGTTTCTGCTTTAACCTCAGCCAAATCAAACTTCATCCTCCTGCTGAGAGATTATTAATTTTCATTTATTTCTCAAAAGTTCACATGACAACACATCCATGCCTGTTTCTGGAGGGTTTATTTTCTCTCAAACTCAACAACCCCACCTTGTCTTCTCCCCTCCTTCCTCTCTTTTTTTTTATTTTCTTTACGGTGTGATACGTTGCTGGATAGGGAGCAGTGCATGTTGAATATCTTTCAAGTCTCAGCACAGCACTGCATATCTTACCTGAGAGTGGTGGAGTCGCAGCAGGCTGCTGCCCCGGGGCCCTCGGGGCCTTGAACCCCACCCCCAACCCTCACCTCCACCCTTCTTCAGTGTGGTCCATGTCCTCACTGCTGCTCTGGAAATGGGCGTCGTCTGCTATACAGCCCTCCTGTAACATATACTGTAAGGCAGACTTTGCAATGGAAAAGTAGAGTTATGTTTTTTTGTCTTTTATCCAAATGCATTTCATATTTTCACTCTCTTTAAAGAGGTTTTGTCCTATAACTTGTGCAAAAAACTACACTGATGTAGAAACATATAAAGGAATAGTTTAACATTTGGAAAAAGACATATTTGCGTTCTTGCAGAGAGTTACACGGAAACATTTGTCTGTTTATTCAGCCCTGTCTCCATGGGTGACAATCAAATTAGAGATGGGACAAACCCTTGTTGAGACAGTCCTTATTCATGTGACACAGTCTATATAGACTTTCCTGCCAATGTGATTTACCACAACCACTTCATGACTCCTTCAGGTGGCCCTTCTGACATAAATGAGGATAATAAGATAAGGGGTGACTGACTCCAAATTGCAGGGGATAATTGCACTGATCCGTCCCTGAAGCCTTTAAGGGGCCCTTTGAATTCTTCAGTTAATCAAAAATTGTGATGTGTCTATTATGCATGGACTCTAATCTACTTATACAGATTATTGTGCGTTGTCATGTGAATTACCTTTTTTGGAAAGGACAGTGAATGGAATAAATAATTGGGATGAGAGAATGGGTAATGACAAAGCGCCAACCTCTGGTGTTGAAAACTAAAGCCAATGCGTAAGTGCAAAAGACGACATATACACACGTTCAAAAATGCACGTTTCAACAGCAGAAATGAACATGTTTACAGCGTGGTACAAAAAATTATATTGGTCTGATTAGTTATTGTCCTCATGGGCATACACTGCTTCGGTTTTAATTTTATGAACGATACGAGTTATCCATAGTTACCTGACCTGGCTGACAGGTGGGTGCGGTGTAATGGATTGTCGTGCTTCTTATAAACCCGCCTCAGCTCCAGCTCTCAGCCTGTCGTTAGGTCGACTAAAAGTTAGGGTGAGACAGGATTTCCAGCATGGCGACTGCCTCTGAAGAGCCTCCAGAACCCCCTGCAGTAACAGATGACATCACTCAGGCTTTGTCCATTAATATTTAGAGTCTATGGTAATGACATGGGGGAAAGGAGCCAAAGGTTGGACTTGAACCTGGGCCGCCTGCTTGGAGGACTAAAGCCTTGAACGTGAGGCACAACCTAACCGCTAGGACATCTGCGCCCCAGAATGAGTCTTTAACCAGAGGCTAATGTAGTCTGGGACTTTGTATACCGAATGTCAGCACCAACACATTTTTGTAAATCCAGGGTGTTGCAAAGATGTATGATTTGCTCTACAGACATTGTTTTTAAATATAATCCAGGCAGCAATTATACTTTATCATTTCAGCATCATTAGGAAAGCTGTACATATAGAAACATCATTTCTAGTAGACCGGGTTTTTCACCTCGATAGCTCATCTTAGCATTCAGACTTATAACAGTGGGATAAAAAAGCCCACTTGTGATTTCCACATGTTGATTTCACCCTTTAGTTTCAGTGCAGATCAAACAAACACACTTTTACTTTAATTACTGAGCTTTAGATACTGTGTAATCTTTGGATTGAGCCAAGAAAGAAAGTTGTAGCCTTCTGGCTACATTTTGCAAATTAAGTGGTATTGATCTTCTTATCTTTAACTCCCAGAAACAAATAAGCTGGATCCCCACATGTCTCACTATTTCTTGTCTAGTGAAACCTGTCTGTCAGACCTATAAAGTCCGCCATTAAACCCCAGAACCTGCTGATTTACGTTGATATTAAACCTGTATTGCACAATTCTCTACAAGATGAGTTTTAATCAGTATAAATCAAGAAGTATTGTTTTGTTCCTGGAGACAGAACAGGCCAAACTTTCACCTAATCAAGTTTCTTCTCACCATCCTGAACACTGAGCTGCTTGCTGACGTGCAGCGCGGCATTCCAGGCAAGCTGAGACACGACCGTGTTTGTTCCCCGTCTGAGGGAAGCAGTTAAACTGGGTGGATGCAAGGAAATGGGTCACATATATACAACACTGTAACGTAATACTTCAAAAAATATCTAAAAAATCATGTTTAACTCATGTCATCTCCTGGCAGGTATCCTGAGGCAGAGATAACAGCACTTCTTCTTTTTTTAACATAGTATACATTTTCGTTATTTGTTCTCAGAGGAACTTCATGAAAGTAAGAACGCTCCCATGATGAGGGGATTTTCACAGTCAGTTCTGAAAATCACTACATGAGTTGGTTTCACTTAAAAGTTCAGTTTGTTTCTGTTGCATTCTCCATCAGCAGCTTCATTCAAACAGGGAATAAATCCTCTAAACAAGACGCCTAAAGAAAAATCCCTTTGAATGAAAGGCAAAGACGGAATCAGCAAACATAAAAAGGGATTAATACGCTGCTTATTTCCATATAATGTGGGTTTTGAAAGCTTTGCATGTGTTTATAACTGATATATTTTCAATTAAAGTAGAGACAGACAGACAGAAATCATCTCAACTTGAGAAAGAACTCAGAGAAAGAAAAAGGTTGAGGTTTGGATTTAAATTATTACAATTGAAACAGGTTAATGCTGCAATTTATTTATCAGGGTTTCTGTGTTGTTATGTTTACATGCATCCTCCTGTCATTGTGGACATAAATTTGCATAAGTACAACCAAAACAGATTTCTGCATGTTGCACCCAGTGATCACAGTGATTCAGATTGGGATGTTTGTGCAAATAAAAAGTTTTCTGCGTGGGGAGGAGAGGGTTTGGTTGTGAGTGAAAAAGGGGCCAGATTATAGGGTGTGGACTGGCTCCCAGGCAGGAAAAAAGAGGGTGCGGTTTAAACTCATCCCTGCATCCCCATTGGTGGACATCGGGGACAAAAAAGCCTGTACCTGGTGCAGGTAAACAGACTGACATCAGGCACGGCAGGGGTGGGGATCAGTGGATCGGCTGGAGGGATTTATTGCAACCTTTCGACTTAATTTAAACGAACAACTCTGGACAAGATGACAGCGCTTTTATTTTGCTTTTTTTTACAAGAGGTTTGTGTTGTCAAACTTTATTTAACTATGGACAAAAACAGAGAAGTTGGTGTATGTAAGTTTATTTCTTTGGTAGATGTTTTTATTGTGATTTATTTTATGTTAGGTTGCATTTCACACATTTGTTCCTGGTCCAGGTGTTGCAGGTTGAACAGATGACAACAGTTTACATCTATCAGTGATTGCAACTTCATTTGTTGTTGCTGCAGAATTGGGTCTTTAAGGATGGAAATGTAAGAGCTTAAAGTGTTTGCTGATATGAGAGTGAGGTAGTAATGGAGGGTTGTATTTGTGTGGGTTTGGTCTCTACTTGTTTGCAGCATAACCCTACATTCAAAAGACTCCAGAAGGATGAAAACAAGCAGAGAAAGCGTGTCCTGTCTTGTGCAGGGAGAGGCCTGCCTGGCACACCCTCAACATGCAACCACATTAAATGAGACAAGAACATACAAATAGAACCAGTTTTTTCAGTTCCTTTTAACTAATCTGCCGCTTCTTTCCCCGAACAGAAAAACAAGGAGTGACGCCGTGAAGACAATCGGAAGGAATCAGCGACGTCAACCACTTTTTCTGCAGTGAGGAGACGCAGACAACTCTCCCCTTCTCTATTGAACCCCGTCTATGTTTTCTATCCTTCATTCCACCGGAGTCTGTGTAGAGTGCTAATCAGATTTCAGTGGGGTGAAGAGTAAAACACATGGAGTTTATCATCTGCAGAGAGCTTTCCGATGCAAAACGTCACATTTTTAAAAAGTATTTCATTGACTGCAACATTTACAATAAAGATGAAGGTTGCTCTTTTTATTGTACTGACTTTTATATCCTTTCATGTCAACCTCATTTTTGAAAGCAACAGTTCTGCACAAGCACAGAAAGACGCCTCCTCCTCCTCCTTATCTATCTCACCTGCATTGCGACAGCAGTTGAATATAGCGCAGGACTGATTGCTCTTTAGAGTTATTGCAGGATCACAAAGTGCTGGCAGCCCCACTTTATGTCTTTTGGGCTGTCACTCACTGATGCTGTTATGTCCTCACCCCTGTCTCTTTGCCCTTGCTTCCCCCAAAGACATGGCAATTACATAATGACTCCGAAATTCTCAAATTGCCACAGCCAAAGAGAACTACTCTGGGCTTGTGCCAGACATTGCTTTTGTGTCCCCAAAGTCTCATTTTTTTTATAACTGCACCCAAAAGAGCTTGGGAATACATTGTCACAGACGTATTAAGTGATTAATCGCTGAGTAATGAACATCTTTTTCATCTTCTGTCCCTCTAAAGAATATAGTTTTCCCATCAGGTTTTTAAACCCAATCCTCCGTTGGACGATTAACCTGCCTCATTAGCACGGGGCGATTCCCTCATTCTATTCAAAGCCTTAATTATGGCTAAATGGGCAGCTGGAAGTCATTCGACAGCTACATTGAGCCCTGAGTCACCCCGCTATAATTCTTCCACCCAATTAAAACTGAGGGAACTTAACGGATAAACAAACAAAGCGGCAAAGTGCCAGATCAGCACAGATTCAAACAGACCTGCATTGACTAACTCAGACAGTTTTCTCACTTAATTAAAGTCTTTTCAGGCAGCGATGAAAAGGTAAAGCTGATAAATCTTCATCAGTTATGTCAAAACATTTTTGAAAATTATCATGGACAAGATAGCTTAAAAAATGACAATTGAAAAAGGATGAACAGAAGACTTCACACTCACTTACATCTCCACAGAGGGAAACAAAACTCCCTTCTGCCACAATTTAAGAAACATCAAGAAGTGTCAATACACACTTTTTAAAATTAAAATAAATGTAGAGATACATGTGCACACACGGCTCACATGAGTAAGAAGGTTCATGAGCAAGACAATAAGACTCTCCCTGTGCAAATAGACGACTTTAATGAAATCATTCCTACTTCAAATAAAATCTAATAAAACATGAAACCATGACCATGAACATTCCTGAAACACAATCAGTGTGTCGTATTCAATAAACACCCCTTACACTATATATTTATTTTCCAGTCTGTGTGGTCAATTTTAAAAAGGCAACCTTTAACACAATCAACCTCAAACAGCCGTAAATGGACCAGAGTTATCTGACGAGCTAGTTTTCCTCAGTAGTCCCCCTATAGCTTGATATATATGTAGTCATCCTACAATCTAACAAGTATTACACATTAGCTAAAACTTCACATGGCTTTGTTTTCAATGTTACATGTGTTGTTTGTTATATCCACTTATGGATCAACACATTTTTTTTCTTTTATATGTTATTGTCTTGTTCATTTAGGTCGAAACCTTTCTCACAAAATAGATCATTTTGCCTGATTAACCTTAGATGCATTAAAGCTCAGGGCGCTGGTTTAGCTCAGTCAGTCAGTGGAGCAGGCACTGTGTGTACAAAGGCTACAGTCCTCATGGCACAGGTTGCAGGTTTGACTCCTGATCCTGATGCTATTTAGTTCATGTAATCCCCCCATCACTCTCCCATGTTTACTGTCTCTCTCTCAAACTGTGCTGTCTAAAAAAAGCCCCAGAAGTTGCATTAAATCTAAAGTAAGAAGCCTGTTTCTGTATGTAAGGACAAGAAGAAGAAGAAGAAGAAGAAGAGAGTGCTGATATGTTTGTTAAAATGTACGGGGTAATGGTATAACAGTTTTCAGAGAAATACATACTAAAGAAAGTTACAAATACGTGAAAATCTCCATCTATGGAACATAAAGTATGTGCACTTTGTCACTTCCCAATTGTGTACTTAAAACTGAGCTTATAAATGAGTTAAAGGTTAAGTAAAAATCCGTCCTTATCATGAGCGATCAGCAGGCCTCACACGGTGGTCAGACTCGAGGCTTTCTCTTTGACATTCTTCTCCTGCACGGCACACCTCAGCCTGCCGTTCACCTTCCTGTTGGACACGATGATGACGATGGGGCTGAGCGTCGCGTACAGCGAGGAGAAGACGATCCGCAGGTCAGAGATCAGGGAGGAAGTCATGGTCTTCACGCTGAGAGTGTACACCCACAGCCCATTGTCCACCCCATAGAGGACCACGTACAGGGTCACAAGAGCTACCACGGCTTTGGCAGCTCGGCGGTTGGCCCCTCCACTCACTCCGCTGCTGCTGCGGAGCCCCTTCACCTGTTTGCTGTGCTTGTAGAGCAGGACGAGGATGATGAGGCTGGCTAGAGTCATGAGGGCCATGGGCACAGCATCTCTGCCCACCTGAGCCGCCCCGTTGGCCTCTTTGGACAACTTTGACGGAAAGTGAACGTAGCAGAACTGCACGTTGATGCCGTGGCTTATGACGCTGGAGTTCCTCTCTGTGCCAAAGGAGAAGAGCACAGCTGCAGAGCTCATGCAGGTGTTCACAACCCAGAGCAAGAGGAACACAAAGACAAGATAGTGAGCTACGACAGCACGTATGGAGGCCCAGCATGAGCCAGGAGGGGCGAAGCTCAGGCACTGGTACGCGCTCAGCACGAAGGTGAGCCAGATGGAAAGGGAACGGGATGTCCTGTAGACAAATATCACGGCTTTGCAGCCCAGATCTCCAAAGATGGAGGCCAGGCTGAAGGAGGCGAGGGTCTCCAGGAGGCAGCGGACGCCCACCACAAGGAGGTTGACGCATGCAAGGTGCAGGACAATAGCGTCCGCTGGGAGGAGCCGGTTCTCCTGGTAGAACAGGAGGAGAAACGCCAGGATGATGACGGTGTTTCCCGGGACTCCCACAACGGTGAGAGACAAGTAGATCATCCCACGCACAAACTCCTCTGAGGGCATTCCTGCAGGAAAACAAAAGAATACAAGAAAAACTTATTTTTTTGATGTGAATATGTAATACTACTCAGAAGATTTACAACCACACACTTTGTTACTATACAACTTAGATTTGATTTGCCTCTGATGAACATGTAATGTGTCTGCTGGATGTCTCTAGCCTGACATAAAACAATTACAGCCCAACACTGTTATACTGCAGACGTTTACCTGAGAAGAGTCAAAGCTAACGAGGGCTGAAGCGGACCTTGCCCCCAGTCGCTTTCTCCTCCAGTAGTCGCCTTGTTTGTGCTCTTATACTTGCAAGCAGGTAATTGTTGTTGGATCTGTTTTTTCATGCTCCATTGACTTCTCTTCCCTCAGCCTCCAATTACTTGAGATCAATCCAGATGACTGCTTCTGTCCCCTCGCTGGGCGCAGAGCGACAGGATAACACAGAACGAAAGATTTGGATTAATTTACAGGGAGCAACAGTGGACGAAGAACACGGAGCTAATGAAGGGGCGAGCTTAATGTTTGTACTCAGAAGAGATTAAAACAATTTCTCAGTGTCACTATTAAATGCTTTTTCTAATTACTGATCCTATATTTAGATTTCCGTTTTAGACGCGCTGCATGACTTCAGTATTTTTTCATTTCTGCAAATCAATCCCAGAAGCCACCACGTATAAGAGGCCTCTGATGTGAGTGTGTGAGTCGGATACCGACGCCACAGTGTCCTCCAGTGGAGAGAGTCGAAACAAAAGTAAAAGCCGGAGGACTTTCCACTCGGTCTGCATGATAGATGGCATGCAGTTTCATTTGTGGAGCGTGACATAGTATCTGATTAAAGGTTTTGTGATTGTTTCAAAGCTCAGAAAAAAAGATTTAGACTGAAAGTCTGAGAAGAGTGTGAGGGAAAACTGGTGCCTGCATTATTTAATGACACTTTGTAAACGTCATTCACACACATTAGTGCAATCTGACCCCTTTGTTCAAATTTCACAGATTCAAGATTCAAGACTTTTTCAATGTCATCGTGAAAGACAACAAAACAGAGAAGCATCTCCCTGAAAAAATAGACAAGCAAAGTATGTTAACAGATTAAAAGACAAACAATATAACAAGATAAAAAACTGCATTTATTAAAAAAAACAATATTTACAGTATTTACAGTGAGACAACTACCGTATGCTTGATTGAGGTATTTTACCTTTATTAGAAAATTGAAATATTGTTTGAAGAAAGCCTGTAAATTAAGGATTTAAGCTTTAAAGAAGTGCTCAGGAACAGGAGTTAGCCTTAATAAATGACAAGAACAAATATTACTTCATAGAATCAGAATAAAGGTGAACACACACATCAGATGCGCGGAGTAAGTAGAGCTTGCTGGGCAGTAAAGTTGCAGCAAACTGTACACATTGAAGAGTTATTGCACAACAGATTTTTGCATATAGAGTCGAATAAAGTCATTGGAAGTCAATGTTGCTCCCCTTCCATTAAATGCAAATATAAAGTCTGAAGCCTGTCAATATCACACGGGAGAGCGATAAGCCAAAAGCCTCTTAAAGTGCAGTTTTGCTGTGGGACAGATTAACAGCACAGTGAGGGGTGCAACTGAATATTCCCTCTGCAGCATCCAAAGCTGCAGCCTCAACACAATGCTTAAAGGTGCAAAAGGTTACAAAGTGACACGTTCTGAACTAAATCAAGTTGTATGTAGGGAGGAGAAGTGACCTGATTTAGGGTTATAATGTGCATTATGATGGAAGATGATGTACTTCTAAACAGACGGTCCCAAAGTTAACTACCATTTCAAAAGTTTAATAACTGATATTTTAACCTCTAGCCGTCCCCTGATCAGTTAGCTGTACCCGAGTGCTCAGCTATTGTTCCTGGGGTCCACATAAAAAAAAACATTAACAGGAATAAAAAAACGTACATTAAAAACATAATTAAGCACTATAGTCCACTCAAACCATCACATTTAGAAGAGGGCATTAGAAATGTAATTAACACAAATCCATTTTTAAAAATGATTTGATTAAAATATGTCTTTAAAGATATTTTAATGTTTATTAGCGATTTAACTTCTGTCCCCTGTTCGTGAAGAGCACCTGATTCCTCAACATTTTTGACCTCACTTCTTCCTTTTATTCCTATTTTAATGTTAATTGTACACATGATAAAGGTTCATAGGGACTGAAATATGTGATTTTTTTTCCAATAAATGTGTGATGCTTAGCAAGACTAGTGTGCAGGATGTTTTCTTTTCAAGTTACAGTTTGTTGTCCTACGCACCTGCATCATGAGATAGTTGGATGTGTGAACACCTCCTTAATGAAAAACAATGTTAACTGTACAGAAATGTAAGACTTTAAAGCGTTGTAACTCTTACAGTAACTTTGATTCAATATTGAAACATTGTGTTCTTACTAATAAAGAGGCAATGGATGATTTCATGCATAACCTCTTTAAAAGCAAAAACATGATCAAAACAATGAGAAAATAAAGATTCAGTTTATATAAAATCTGATTATTGCAGTGGGAACAAAATAATTTACATCAGCAGTACACAACAACAAAATCAAGTCTCTTGTTATCATGCGGCTGAAAAGATTTTCAAACATACTGTTCGGAATGTTGTCCCATGAGAAGGACATGCTTGAACTTGCCATTTTAATGAGCTCCCTGAACATGTAAACATGTAAAAAACACACTCCAGAAGATGCTAAACTCCAAAGAAAACTCCCGGGAGAAAACAAAAAGTCTCTCAAGCAATACAGATCTGCACATTCGAATGCTTTAAATGTAAAACATGTTTTTTTTTTTTACAGCTTAAACAAAAAGAGCTGTAAGACTATAAACCTTCTGAGGTAACATGTGTCAGAGCTGAGCGTTGAGAACCAAAATTAATAACAGCTCACCGTCCCAGTGTCCCCAATTAGTACAAACATGCATTGTGATAGGGCTAATTGTCTGGCTCCTCTGTGTCTTTAACTCGCTCCCAGGACGTGGAGCAGGAAGGCAGCGCGCGCATGAAGCACCAGCTGTGTGTGTGAAAGCCTCCTGATGGCTCATTCAAGGCTTCATCAGTCTGCTGCTGCATCAACAATAACTGCACACAGTTGTCTCTGCGGGGGGGGTAGTTTAACTCTATTTTTAATTCCAAGGGGAAAAGAGATTTATTTAACTCGGAAATCAGTGACAGAGAGAATGGGGAATGACATGGAGCCAGATTTGAACCCAGGCCGCCCACTTCAAGGACTACAGCTTCTGAAAAATGGATGCGCAACCTAACCACTTGGTCACCGGCGCCTCAGAATTTGTTTATTTCTTGCATAACCTTGGGAAGCTCAGTATCTTTTTATTAAAATGAACAGTATCGATTATATTCAGATATTACAGCCTGAAACTCATCTGGAATACTGTATTGCTATACGGTCCGAGGACACTTCATTCAGATTAAACAAAGAGGATGATTTGCAGACCTGTGCTTTATTTGTGTGAATATACTGTAAACATGCAGCTTGTGCGACTGAATCTGTTTGGGTTTTTTTTCAGAATGTGCACATATCGCCTATATTGTGTATTTTGAAAGAGATTAGAGGATTGCATGAAAAACTGAAGATTCAACTTAGAACAAGTCTGACTTTATTTAAATCTCTGTTGTTGAAGAGCTGCACAAAAAGAAAAACTTCCTAACATATTTCCTCTCCAAATGATGAGGAACGAAATCCACAGCTGTTTGTAGTAAAGTTTTCTCAAAAGTTTTTACGATGCTTCAGCAGTCGGGGAGTTTGGCAATCAAGTTGTGATCTTCCCTGAAAAGTTGTTCTTCTTCCTCACGAAATTACCTCTTTGAGTTACCATCCTTCTGCTGCTGCAGCACAGCCGGGGAAACACACAAAGACGGAATCTCACACTAATAGACTTACTTTTGGAAGATATCAACTTCATTTGTCAAACTAAGATTGCTGACGCCCCAAAAAATCTAATTAACTTTCTTATATGCAGGATTACAGTTGTGATTTTTCATCACTTCCAAAAGAAACATGCAGTGTGCGGGACGCTGGAAGCATATTCTAAAATCCTACAATTAGCAGATGCTTTTATCAAAAGCGAGGTACATCAGACAGTAAGACAACACAAGCAAGGATCTAGAAAGGAGGAAACAACGTCAGGAAGTGCAAAACAAAACAGCTTTAGCTCTGATTGAACACAGCTGCTGACAGGAAGTGCACTGAGGCAAAGCACAACATGGACAGCTGTTCTTGAGAGTTCTAATCAGCATCAAAACCATCCTAAAGAGTCGGTCGTCTCTCAACTTGAAGGTCGGGGTTAAATCCCCAGCTCCTGCAGTGACATGTCCAAGTGTCCTTTGGAGAGACACTGAACCTCAAGTTGCTCCTGAGCTGCAACGCTGGCAATGTGTGAACATGTGTGATGCAGAACTTCTATATCTTACCTATACCCTACAACATCACAGCCCCTTCAACAGACCCAGGCTCCATACACTCAGGTAGTGACAACCCTGATACTCCCTACCCTACCACCTGGCCCCTAATGGCCCCTATAAACAGGCAACTTTTCCTGGTGCCAACATTACACATGAAAAAGAATGGCAAAGAGAACACAAGAGAAAATAGAAAGACCCAGAGAAAAGTCTTCAGAGAGATCTTAGAAAGAGGAGAGGGGAAGTAGAGCCAGAGTGAGGTGCTAGCAGGCCGCAGGATTGGGCTTTTGGTCTACCTCCCCCTACTCCCCCATGTTCATGAGGAAAGAGAAGAAAAAAAAACAAAGATGAATGATGGATGCTTTGGAAAATACATTACTTTCCTTTTATGGCCAAAACTACTTTGATTATACTATGCTGATATGAATGCAGTTGAACCAATTAAGCTACTGCAAAATGTCTGTGAACAGATATTTTTATCTACTCCCCAACACTGGAAACATGGTCAGAAGAGAGCTCCTACAAGCCAGAATTAAAGGAGGGGAGGATTAAACCATGCATAAAGTGTTTCGATTCTTAATTGGGAGCCTCACTTTGATTTTAAGGAAGACTTGAAAGTTGTGTGTATCCTTCGGTGGTACTTTATTCCCCTTTGAGTGCTTGTCCTCTGAGAGCCTCTGTGTCAGATTTAGATTGTTGCTTCAATTTGCAAAACTGTGGGCTGAACGCCACAACGGTGGCCAAAGATCTCAAGGGGCATCGAAGACTATAAATTGCGATTACACAGTCTATTAAACAATTAATGCAAACAGGCTTCACAGTTTATCTGCCACTTCAGGTGAGCACCATTTCCACTTTTGAATAAACAAAACGATTACAGGCTTTTACTTTAAGGTTTTCTCATAAAAATGGCTTCATTTGTTTTCATCATGTGTAAAGTGTCCCTGAAGAGAAGCCATGAAAATGTCAGTTATTATGATTAATAATATGTTATTCATAACATGTTTTAATCTCTTTCTTGACCAGTGCAGCTCTTTGTGCATGGATCTGTGTGTGACCATCAAAGGGGTCTCCTTCCTCTTGCAGACAGGGATGGGCATCTTGGGGAACACGGTGGTGCTGCTGGCGTACGCCCACATCATTTTCACCGAGTCTAAGCTCCTTCCTGTGGACATGATCCTCTGCCACCTGGCCTTCGCCAACCTGATGCTGCTTCTGACCCGCTGCGTCCCCCAGACCATGACTGTGTTTGGGCTGCGGGGCCTGCTCAATGACCCCGGCTGTAAAGTGGTTATCTACGCTTACCGCGTCGGCCGGGCTCTGTCGGTCTGCATCACCTGCATGCTCAGCGTGTTTCAGGCGGTGACCATCGCCCCCGCTGGGCCACATTTGTCCAGGTTGAAGCCAGCCCTTCCCTCCCTTGTGCTCCCCACCTTTGCAGCACTGTGGCTCCTCAACATGGCCATATGCATCGCAGCCCCTTTCTTCTCCATGGCTCCAAGAAACGGCACCGTCCCAGCCTTCACCCTCAACTTGGGCTTCTGCCACGTGGACTTCAGAGACCACCTGTCCTACGTGATAAACGGGGTGGCTGTGTCTGGGAGGGATTTTGCCTTCGTGGCACTGATGGTGGGCTCAAGCGGCTACATCCTGCTGCTCCTCCACCGCCACAGCCACCAGGTGAGAGGGATCCGTCACTCCCAAGGAAGCGGTAAAGAGACAAGGGCAGCCAAAACGGTTATCACCCTGGTGGTTCTGTACGTGGTCTTCTTCGGGATTGATAATGTGATCTGGATCTACATGCTGACGGTGGCAAAGGTGTCACCAGTAGTGGCTGATATGAGGGTGTTCTTCTCCTCCTGCTACGCCTCTCTCAGTCCGTACTTTATCATCTCCTCCAACAAGAAGGTCAAGGCCAGGATTGTGTGTGCTGCCGAGCAAGACCAACTGTCAGCAGACACTCAGGAGTCGAGTGATAAATGACTCTGACTCCGACTTGACAAGCTGCCGACTGACCTGCAAGACAGCAGAGTTATGCTGACAGACCTGATAGTTTGTAACATAGCTGTAGATGTCTTTCATGTTGCTAAACAGTGGACACCTTACTAGACAGCGGTGTTAAAGGGTTCTCTCTTGCATTCAAAATCATTACAAGTTTGTTTACCGTCCATATGGCTCGAGAAGATGTACTACACTGATATTAATATTAGAGATTAAAGAATAAGTCAGTAAATTAATATGAATCGATTTGAGGGTTGATCATGTAATTTAACATTATAATATGTTTACTATGCATCCCTTTCAGCTGCTCAGTTGTGTTTTTCTCTGACTTTGTTAAGTCTCAAACAAATTTTCTTTAGGTTTTAGTTTAGGACTCCTAAGTCATGTCCTCAATATTGTTTATTAACATTTAAAGGGTTTAATATACTCATAGGGTGTATTTATAGTGCACATTTGCACTTGAACGTCACATTTTCGCAGTGATCTACGCATAGTTCAGATGTTTAAGCGTGAAAATCCTTAATTTTAGGGGTTTTTTGTGGCGGAAAAATCCATCAAAAGTAAGAAGCAAGAAGTGTGTTTTTTTTTTGTTGTATATTTCGGTTATTTCTGTGGAATCTAATGTTGGAATAAATTTGAAAAAAGAAACCATCAAGAAAAAAATACAGATTTGTTTTAACTGTTTTTTGTGTGTTTGTCGATGTTAAAGCTATATGGTTTGCAGGATTTGTTAAGTGCAGTGGTCTTAATTTAAATATTTCACCTTGTTCTTAACGGAATATTAAAGGTCAAACGATAAATTTAGACACTTACTGGTAGAAAAACTATAATATGCTCAATGTATGTTTCATGTAAAATCAACTTCTCTGCCTACCTCTATGCGGCGCTCTGATTGGTTGAAATGTTAGGAAAATATCCAGGAGAGGTGTAATATGGGTATGTTTTGCCCGTAGAGTAGGCTGTCAGGCGGTATGTTCCCGGTACGTTTTTCTGCCAAGCTTCACTCATAATGTTTGTGTCATTATTTCAATTAAAAATAGTTTAATTACACTTCAGGACAATGGAGGCAGTTTATTTCCTTTCAAATATCAACCAAAAATGAATTTCGAGCCTTCTGAGACGCGGCAAATTGCGCCTGACAGATCGTACGCAGGTGAGTTAATCCCGATGAGCAGCACAACAAACCCCGGAAAAAGGGGAAGCGGAAGGTTGTGCCAAACTGTGAACAGGAGTGAAGTTAGCAAAGTGCAGAAAGCCTCAAATAAAAAAAAAAAAATTGATTAGACATATGCGGCTACAGGGAAGAATAAATGAATTTCACGGTTGTGAGTCATTTTTCGCGTCGAGAAGTGGCATTTGACGTAAAGTGGGAAGTTAGCAGCTAGCTCAATCTGACAACAAGACGCTGCGACGCCACCGATCACTGATGACAAACGATTTAAAAACTCCTTTGTGATGATTGATAAAGGCGTTTTCCAGTTTGTGCCAACACGAGCCGTTCGTGTTCGTGTCAGGTGGGTCACTTTGGCTTCTATGATTATTGGGCATATTGTATAAAGGTGAGATTAAAAGCACGATCCGGAGGTTTTTACACTGTTACAGTAAAGCTGAAGATAACTTAATGTTTATTTTAAATATATTTCTGGTTCGTTGTGTTGCTTCTGTGTCGACCTCACTGTGTGTCCTGTGTTGTTGTTGTTGTTATTTAGTGAACAGATCTGGATCAGTGCCCTGTGCTCTTTGTGAAATGACCTGAGCTGACTGCACTTGTAGCACCTGAGGACAATGGCCAGAATAGCCTGGTATCAAGAGAAGGTAAGAGAAATATGATTATAACACAAAGTCCATTGACTAAGATCATACATAAAGCCTGTTATTAAATCCAATTTTCTAAAAGAAAGTGGTAATTACACACAAGAAATTGCAATTACTGTATGCATGTTAATGGGTGAACATGTTAACATGCTTTCTTGAGTTAATTCACTCATTCATAAAAAATCACTTTCATGTGATATAAAGCTGACAGAGGTTTTAGTCTAAATCTGAATGTTTAAGAGATTTTAAATCAACAGATCAAGATTATTATTAAAGTAACGAAAAGATGTAATAGACATTTCCGTTAACTGAAACAAAAATAAAAACAAAGCTTTAATTGTAATAATATTATTAATAATAATAATAATAATAATAATAATTCATTAGACTTTTATAGCGCTTTTCTAAGTACTCTAAGTCACTTAAAAAAAAGAATAACAACAAGGACAACAGAAAAGGCTAAGAGTAATGAGTGACACAGCCTCGTTTTGTTTTTTTGTCTTATCAGGTCAGTGTCCATTTTGGATGAGCTCGATGATTTCAGAAGTTCAAACAGTAATACAGTATTTGATAGGTGTTTTTTTTTGTGTGTTTTTCTTGATATTTTTCTCTGAATCATAAAGGATACAGAGATGGGGGAAAAAAGACCTCACAAAATCAAAATTAAATCTAACAAACCAGCATGAAAAACAAATTCAAACTGAAATAGAAAACAGAAAGTCGAAACGAAACAAAAATAGAAACTAATTAAAAAAACAAACTATTATAACCTTTTAAAAGATATTAATGCATGCCACTGTCATACACAACAATAAAAACTGACATTTATGTTTTCCTTTTGAAATTTAATCTGACTGGAACACTACACTGACCAACAACACAGTTTTGTTTTCAGTCAGTACATGTGTCCTCTGTACTCCCTTCCTGTTAACCCTTCTGGTTCTGTTTACAAACCAAACAATGCCGGGCAAAACGAGAACAACTTTGGAGGTGGGAATAATTAGTTAACCTTAAAACAATAATGATCAATTCTTATATTCTGATAAATCCCTTCTTTTTATCTTCACTTAGTGGTTTTGCATTTCCACCAACTTGTGTGCATATTCTGATAAGACCCAGCTATGTTTGTGTGCATATTTACTCCATTAAGCATGAGTTTGTATTTTATTATGGTAGCCATTATCTGGACAGCTGAATACATAGTATACATGTGTAAAGATTGTTTGTATTTGTTTTGTTACATTTCTGTAAGATTTGAGGATCTGTACGGTATCTCGTCAGAATGAATTACATCAGATCTTTGATTACAACAAATGTAAGACCAGGAGGGGTTTTGACTGGTTTGTCACCTACAGAGACATGATGTTTATAAGTATGTATTGTTTCTGATTTGTCTAAATAGTAAAAGGTTAAGGCGTGACCTGATGAGATTACCATGTGTTAGGGTATATTAGCTGAGCCTGGAAGTGTGCAAAGTTGTGATCCCCGCCATGTTTGTCTTTCATCTGAAGAACCCAGCTGTGTTCAGCCAGGCTGTTGAAGACATTAGTCGATGTGTCTGTAAAGCTGTGGAGCTCGTAAACAGACACACGCTGGTTACTCATTGGCTAATCTTTTGGTTTTATAGAGTTATGTAGAGTAGCTCTGGTTCAAACTCTACATCTCATATTCTTTATTGTGAGTTGTGTCACGTCCTTGTTAGTTTCTCTTTAAATGACAAATACTTTGTCAAAGCTTTCACTTTGTGGTGTTGGATAGCGTAGCGGTTATGTCAGCATGTACAGAGGCTGTAGTCCTCGGGGGTTCAAATCTAACCTCTGCCCTTTGCTGCATGTCATCCGCTACTATCTCCTCCCCAAACGTTGGGATGTGGTAATGACCTGCCACTTTTTGCCTGTCCTATCACTAAAGGCAAAAAATAGCCCAAAAAAATATCTTTAAAAACAACATTTACTTTAATTCACCCTTTGTTGGAGGCAGGTTTTACTGCCATATTGCTCAATGAATCATCAAAACACTCTAATCAGCTCTGCCCCCCTCAGTCCCTGCAGGAAGGGGTTAAAATGATTCAGTGTTTTTATGTGTCCTTGGATGGGAATAATTCACTGTCCAAATAGAGTGAGTCCAACGTCCAAATAGAATTCAACAAAATGCTGTTTGTGTTCCCCTGTAACTAAAAAAAACAACTTGTTTAATTCAATCTTCAGTGCATGTCTTCCCATCAAGCCCGTACAAATGTATTTCTTTCAACAGATCGGAGCCTACGATCAACAAGTCTGGGAGAAATCTTTGGAGCAGACGGATCTACATGTGAGACGTCTACTGATCTCTCTTTTTAAATACATGTGTGTCTGTTTATGATTTGCATAAACTGTAACTTCCATTTGTTTCAAATGTAGGGTTTGGACAGCAAACCAAGGAGGACGGGTCACATTAAACCAGACCTGATAGATGTTGATTTAGTGAGAGGTAAAGATCAATGAGCGGCACTTCTCCACCCTGTTTATTTTTTAGGAATTAGTTCATTTGACTGCATACTCCACACATACCCTGTCGACACATACCTTGTTGACATGTACAAAGTAATTATGAGGTTCAATGTATGCTCCTCTCAGGATCAACATTCAGCAAAGCCAAACCGGAGAGTCCTTGGACGTCTCTGACTCGCAAAGGTTTGGTCAGAGTGCTGCTGTACCCGTTCTTCTTCCAGTGGTGGATCCAGGTGACGTCCAAGTACATCTCCTCGTGTATCCTCGTGCTGTACTTCATGCAAGGTAAGCTCGTCATCTGACAGTTTTTCTGCAGACTGCCTTTAATTTTGAGTGGATTTAGAACAAGAAACTTAACTTATTTAGACTGGTTGAAAGGAAGGACACACACACACACACACACACACACACACACACAGACACACACACACACACACAGACATACAGACACAGACACACACACACACACACACACACACACACACACATATAAACAAACACACACAAACAGGCTTCAAACATCTGATGGAAAAACACTGAATGTTGACATTTTGGTGGCTTAGTCCTATTTCCTGTTTTTCTAAATTAGTAGTTGCAAGTGGCAGATATAATGTTGTTTGTAGTTGCTGTGTAGACTTGTGGTTTGAATAAGAAGATACAAGTTAGTTTTTTAGTGACTAAAAGGTTACTGTATCAGATCCATGCATTAACTTTTGTACTTAGTGATTCCCAATAATGTGACTGAGGCCTTATTTGGTACTGGATTTGTCCTGGACCTGCTCTTATCATGCATCTGATTTTATACCTCAGAGAAGGAGCACATGTTTTAAACCCAAAGACACAACATTTACCACAAGTCATGGTTTGAAAACTTACTGACAAAGTGGAACGATAATCTGCACTCCTTACACTCTCCTGTTATAAAGACTTTTATTGCAGCAGTGAAATTGTGAGTGTGTTGTTCTTCAATTCAAACATTACTGCAGCTGCAGTAAAAATCCTTCAGGAGGGTTTATTTTAGAGATTTTGTCTTTGCTAAGCCGTGGAGACACAGTGACACTATTGTTCATAAATGGAATAAATACTGTACTCTTTATTCTTCTAATGTGCCTTCAGCTATGTGCAACACTAGATTGTTACCTGTCTCACCTGCACAGCCCAAAAAGAGCTCATTAGTTAGCATGAATTCTGCTTTAATGGCTCCCTGAAGAGAGCGTTTTGTTCCTGTTGCCAAACGTTTTCCTCCCCTCAGTGGCAGCGGTTGTGCTCTACCTCGAGATCCCCGGGGCGAGTGCCAACGAGTTGGTCGGACCCATGTGTCTGATGCTGCTGTTGGGCACCGTGCACTGCCAGATTGTGTCGACCGAGTCCAGCCGGTGGCCCTCGGGCACTCCAGCTGCCAGCTGCACCGCCAGCCCTGCACGGAGAAGGAGGTGGGAATCTCATTGTTAGGCACTGCACACTCATTTTCCTTTACTAACACACCCTCACCTCTACACTACACACAGATTAACAGCCACGTTATGCACACAAATACACTTTGAATATCAGTGTAAATGAATTATTTCACTGAATGTCCAATATCGTTTTCAGTCCTGTAGTTTTAATCTGTCTTCCTTCAGGCCGAGAAAGGGCAGAGGGCTGAAAAAACCTGAAGAGAAGAATGACAGTGAGGACACGGAGCAGCAGGAGGCCTGGCAGTTTGAAGAGAGCCAGCGGTTATACAGCGATGAAGAGAGGAGGGTATGTTTACTCATCTGACTTGTCCAACTCAAATTATAACCAAAAATCAGGAACTAATGAAAGTATCAAAAAGTTATTTTGAGAAAAATAAATCATCCATGAAGGTAGTAGTTTGTGTGACCTGAGTCAGTTTCATATCAGCAAAAAGAATCGTCAGAGAAGTAGTAAAGAAAGGAAAATGTTAAGTGCATTCAACGAAGTTCTTCAACCTCCTGGAAAAAGTTTATGATAAATACAAGAACTTTATTTTCAGTTCATTAGATTATCACATTTGTTACCTTTCGGTTGTGCAGGATTTAATTCACTGTTGAGGTGCCCTAAAGATGTCTTAATCTCACTCTTTAACTACAGGTTTTAACAGGCTGATTATTCTGCTGCCTATTGGTGCGTCGACAATCACATTTATTGTCACAAAGTTTAGGGGTTTGTTTATACCTGCATGCACTTGTGCAGGTGTGTACTTTTGTTTTCAGCACAGGAAAAACTCAAGCTCACCAGTTGAAGAAGAAATGTAGTTAAAGTTCAGTTTCATTTTTCTCATAAATAAAGCTGATGTGAGTATCTTATAGTTTGTGTCGAGTTTGGTGCCACCTTTGCACAAAAACGATACCGCTCTTCCCGATTTGCTGATCTCGTCTTGAACATGTGTGAGTAGTCTTTTCTGACAAAAGAAATCTCATCCAGCTTTCTTAAAACAGTCAGAAGTAAAGCTCATTGGGAGTGTTTACCTAGGAAACTGTAAAAAGGTTCTTTCTGCAGCAAGAATTCAATCACTGGGTCTGTCACCTACCCTGCTGCAGCAGTTACAGGCATTAAAATAAGAAGGTAGAAATGATCAATCGTGTCACTGATGTTCTCTTTTGTTTTTGGAGGTCATTTAAAATCATCCCTGTTAACATCAGTCTTTTTCGTAACCAGTTATAAACTACTCACAGGAGCTTTAAATTACTTAAAATTAACAAACAAAAAAAAGTATTACATAAAAACAACATTATGGTTCTTGATTATTTCAACTCAAAGTATTTAGCTGTGTCAAAAATACATTTTGAAGAGTCCTGTGTGTCTTCATATCGTCTCTCGCAGAACAAAAGAAAGTCGGGGTTTGGGGCGTCTGACGAGCTCTCCAGTGAGGAAGAGGAGGGGGTTCAACCAGTGGGAGTAACTCCTCCACCTTCTCATCCTGAGGGACATCCTGCATCCCTTTCTTCAGTTTGGAGGAGAATTCCAAAGCTTAACCTCAAGCCTTTGTTAAGATCTCAGGTACACCTCTCTGTGAATGCTGTGTGTTCATGAAACTAGTGTTTAAATCGAGATTTTATGAAGTCTGAGAAACGTGTGTGGTTGATAGTTTTGATTACAGAACATGGATTTTAGGCTGAGTGCAGCTTCAGCATGATTGAGACAACTGTTTATGCTCTGAAAACAGGAAGGAAATGCTACCTCCGTCAAGGTGAAGCCCCGAGAGGTAGAGCGCCTCCGGCCAATCGTGGGCTCTCGACAGGCCTCTGACACTGATGACACATTGTGGGAGGAGCTTCTTCAAGGCCCTGACTCTGCTTCTACGGGAAGCAGCGAAAGTGAAGGGAAAGTGAGGTACAACGGCGGCGTGATACTCCCACAGAGCAACACGATGAGCAGCGATGACGAGAGTCTGCATCAGGGGATCAACGGAGTAAGATCAGCAAAAAAGTCCTCAAATACTCTCAGTCTGTCTCGTCTTATCTTTGCTGAGTCAACATGTTGGTGCGTTTTAGTCATTGGATGTCAAACGGCCCCAAAAAGATGCTAGGTGTGTTTATACTTGATGCTCAATGCTGATATTTTTAAATGATTCAAATTGAAGCAGCCTTATTTAATGGAAGTTTGGAAGTGGACTGTCATAAGACCGTAACCAACTCCTTTATTTCAAATAAGCTTAAGTTAGGTTCAGACTATAGATGTAATAAAACATGGACACAGGCTCAGTGATGTCATCCATTGGTTTTTGAAGAGATGTTGTGAAGCCTAATGATGGTGGTCCCCATATTGGAAACGCTGTCTCCGACTAACTTTCTACCAAACAAGTAACAGGTTAAGAGGCGGAGCTAGGGCAGGCCAGGCGCCTCCTGGAAAACAGCTACAACACGCCCACCCAGTACTGATTTTACCAGAAAGGAAATGAGATTTAGAATACATATTTAGTACCAGGCTTTAAAAAATGCATTTTTTTAATGGGACCAAATGGGGATCACTTGGCTTTTAGAGCCAGCCTCAAGTGGACACTCAAGGAACTGCAGTTTGCCCCTGCACATTCTCCTGAATCTCTTCTCAACACCAGAGGTTGCCTCTTGGCTCTCACTGGAGGAGGTTTTGGCTCATTCGTCCCAAATCCACCACTCCAAAGAAATGCAGGAAGAATTCAGTACAGATGTTCGGCCCAGATTATCCGGTTGTTCTGGATGAGGCACTTCATGAGAGATCAGTGGACAAGGAAACAGAGCTACTGAGCCCCTGACTCTGTTTCCTCAGTGTTTACCTCAGCTAACATACTTTATTAAACTATTATAATTTCACCTCCAACTCAATCTGAAGATCTGAAGTTGAATCTCCTCAAACTTTCGAAATCCAGACTTGTAAAGTATTATTCTCTCTTTTTTCTTATCGCAGGGTATTACTTTAGCAGGATGTTGCACCACATTCTTGTCTGTTTTGTTGACATCCCCTTTTCTTGAATCATGACATCACTGGTGGAGTTCTACCCAGTGCACACACTAAATCCTTAATAATATCCCACAGTCAGTGATATGACATTATTTCCACATCTGTAGTGTTTGTATGTGTGAGATAAGAGAAGAGAATGTGAGTTAATGTGAGTTTGTCTACTCACTTGTGAGATGCAACCTGATTACAAAACCTCCACACTGCCCGTCTCTTTAGTCTCTCTCACGACCTCTGAACGTTATTTATTGTGTTTAATTTCAGGGCCAGCTGTCATGGCTGCAGGCGTGCCACCCATCCAAGGACCGTGTCAGCGCCATAATATGGGAGCAGGGCGACTGTAAGAAAGCAGACATGTCAGTATTGGAGATCAGTGGGATCATCCTCACAAGGGTACAACGTCTTCTTTATGTTGGTTTTATTTATTGATACAGAATGCTTAGAGACACTCATCAACTCAGATAGACGGCTGTATGTACAGAGAAACATGTACTTGTTGATCACACACTCGAAGACATTTCTGGTGTTAGAGCAGCATGTTATCAGAGCACAAATACAACAGCAGATAAATAAATACAAAGGAAATGAACCCTAGCACTACAAGAGAGAAGGATGTAATTAAAAAATACACTTAAAAACATCTGCAACCTGTGCAGCATGATATAGGTGTGTGAATCACGGGGTAACGATAATATCCTGATACGATAATTGATATCTTGTAACTTGTCAATCATATGATACTTCATGATATTTGGTTGACAGAGAATATAAAATGTCCCTGTGGTGACTATTTTAAAACAAACCCAATATTGTCCAAAGCAGTCACCTCTGAGATGTGAGTTGTGGAACTATTTCCAGACACCTGC
Source organism: Labrus bergylta (assembly GCF_963930695.1). Classification (NCBI taxonomy): domain Eukaryota; kingdom Metazoa; phylum Chordata; class Actinopteri; order Labriformes; family Labridae; genus Labrus; species Labrus bergylta. The sequence goes on along the minus strand of NC_089199.1, from coordinate 20,075,069 downwards.
TCCTGGTGTTGCAGCAAACAAATGTCTGATACTCTTTTCCACTAGAGTCTTCTCTAGAATCTGTTTATTTTAGTTCACAATCGGGATTCAATAATGCACATAAATGTCTCATTCTGTTCGATGCATCAGAAACGTAATAAACTGTTACATTCAAGTCAAACAGACACGGTCATAAAAACAAAATGCTTCCAAACACACACATTGGAGCCTTGGCTTTATGCACAACATGAGTCAAGACTCCACCCAGTGTTCAGTGTCGGAATTACACTCAAATATAAATTCACAGTGGTTTCTTGCAAAGATCAGTAAAAACAAGGATTTTGGCTCCAACAGTCCCTCTTGAAAGGTCCAGAGCAGGATTAATGTTTTCATTTGCTGCCATTTAGAGTCAGTGTCACTCTCCTTATCTTCACTTCTTTTCACCGCCCTCAGACATTTTTCCCAATACTATGCTGTTTTCTTCTTCTTTGGCCAATTAACTTCTGTCCACTTTACTGTGATTCATGAGCGCCACCATGAGGAGTCATGAAGCAGTGATGCAGGAAATCAAATTGCCAGGGAAATCTGTTTAGAGCGTAGAATATATATATTTTTTTTTAATTAAAATATTTGGCACCATAGATACAATTATGCATGACCAGAGTCAGGACGTCATTACATTTTGGAATCAATATTTTGTCCCTGCCCTGATTAAAAATTAGAATCAGCATTATTAATTACGGCTTAAATTTGATGTTTTCATTCTGCTGAATAAACTTTCCTTCTGCTCAGTATAAACATGTTGCTCAGTAACACCTGTATGTGTCTCTCTCTCTCTCTCTCTCTTGTTCCTTGCTGTCAGGTGAAGTCGGTGGAGCAGGGTGTGGGCTATCTGGCGTTCGGGGGGCTGATGACGGCCACCTTGGCGCTGCTTCCCTTTGCCTTCCGCTTGTCTCAACGTCTGGACATGTCGAGCGTGGGCTCTCTGTCCCCGATAGAGCTGCTGGAACTGGCGGTGGGACTGCCTGACAGACAGACATACGTCTTTTCCTTCATTACGATGGTGCAAAGAGTCTGTCTCACGGGACTGTTCTTCTTCATGATGTGTGTGGCTGAGAGAACATACCAACAGGTGAGCACTTTGTCTTCAATGCTGCTTTTGAAATCGTTTTTTTTTAGGTTTCTCTTTTATTGTGTTTGGTTGTGCAACACTTTGGTCAACTTTTGTTGTTTTTATTTGCTTTATAAACAAGTTGGATTGGATGTGAAGCAGCACAATAAATACAATCAAAACGAACAATGAGCAGCCGTACATACAAACTTTGTATAAGGTTCATGACTTAAAGAAGTAATTAATTAAATAAAATAACAAGTGAAATCAGCAAAAGTTTTTAGATTTCTCAATATAATTTGATATCTATTCCTGCTACTGTCTTTGTTTTCCAACACAGTTGTAGGATTGTTAAATGGTAAACAGTCCTTTGCCTCTCTCTTTGACTTGTGTTGTGTGTGTGTCTTTCTTTTCCTCAACAGAGGCTCTTATTCGCCAAATACTTCAGCCACCTCACTTCAGCTCGCAAGGCCAAGAAATCTGAGATCCCTCACTTCAGGCTGAAGAAAGTCCAGAACATAAAGATGTGGTTGTCTCTGCGCTCTTTTCTCAGGGTTAGTATTCTCCTGCTTCACACACGCTGCTCTCTTACAAGTGCACATTGTTTCACCACTAGAGCTCTGTGTTGTTCTGACGCTGCATCATTGATCTGCAGAGACGAGGACCCCAGCGCTCCGTTGACGTCATTGTCTCCACCATCTTCCTCCTCGCTCTGTCTATTTCAGTCATCATCTGTGCACAGGTCAGTCAGGATGTCTGATCTGCTTAGAGAACAAAAATCGAATAACACTGGTGTGATGAATATTACATAAAGATGTCACAACTGGAAGAGAACAGCGCGATATGTAGCCATGTAATCATATTACCTGAGTAAAATAAGAAATGCTGCTAGAAAGGAGAGATTTTTAAGCCTTGCTGGATACATATAAATCCTGTATTTTCATAATAAAAGTATTGTTTTGTTTTGTTGTTTCACTCTCCTCAGCTTCTGCACAGCCACAAAACATTTCTGGAGTCTCTGACAAACTGGGAGCTGATGGTGTGGGCCTCCTCTCTCATCCTGTTTCTGTTGCGTCTGGCCACGCTGGGCTCAGAGACAAACTGCAAATACAGCAACTCGTCAGTGCTTCTCACTGAGCAGGTAACGACACCGTACCTGCAAAACACACAGAGCTGAAAGTAGTATTAGTACCATCTATTGTACCATCAGCGTAGGGGTAGTTGGTATAATTAAATCCATACTTAAAAACAAGTGTTATGTCTCGAAGAAGATGTAAAACTGTTCTTGTTTGCAGATCAATCTGTATCTCAAGATGGAGAAGAAGCCCAACAAGAAAGAAGAACTCAGCATAGTGAACAATGTTTTGAAACTTGCTACAAAGCTGATGAAGGTAAGATATGTTAGTTGTATTTATAACAGTTCATTTATCAATGAGTGGCCTTTATCTGAATTAGTGTCATTTTTCTTGGTACAGAATCTTAACAGTGAAGCCAAACTCTGAATAGCACTCAGCATCACCAACAAACACAAGAAAACTAGCGAGCTAACCATCACAAATATTCCCTGGCAGCTGGAGGCGCGTACTTAATTTTGCCAACGTTTCTCTCATTCAGATCGTGATGGGAAAAGGGGAAACGTAATCGGACAGGCATGCCTGCTGTTGCCATGGTACAATCAGGGGAAAAAAGCCCTGAAGTTTGAGAATAGTCTCATGGCTCTCACTGAAATCGTTCATTCCCGGCTTAAGAATGTGAAATTAAAGGCTGATGTGAATATGTGTGTATTAGTTGTTTTCAACACAAGAACAGGTATCAGCCCATATGTTCTCTATTAATTATCTTATTTCTATTAATTTCCCAGCAGAGCTACTTTTGCCAAACGCCTCTCATCAATAATGACTTCTTACTTTGACCCTTTCCTGATGATAAGGGGGTCCTTGTTGTCAAGTTTAGATAACGTTGTACTCCCTCTTACCTCCCTCAGGAGTTGGATACTCCGTTCAGACTCCTGGGTCTGACTGTGAACCCTCTGATCTACAACATCACCAAAGTGGTGATCCTGTCGGCCGTGTCTGCTGTGGTCAGTGACCTGTTTGGCTTCAACATCAGAGTGAGTGTTTTAAAGAAATGTTAACACATCAGCGCCTTGGTTTCTATGATGGTAGTGTCTGCCATTACAGACACTTCAAAATGTCAAATTTGTACCTGAATGCCAACCTGTGATTTTTGTGTTTTTGTTGAGATCTTGTTAAGATGTTTTCCAGTAATGAAGATTGTATCTCTTCCCTTTACTTTCAGCTGTGGAAAATCAAGTCTTAATGTGAAAACAACAAACCACTGAGAGTCAATCAAACACTGGAGACCTGGAGCAGCTTGTCCGGAGCAGGCGGCCTCTCGACCATTAAAAAGTGTAAACCTACTGACAGTGTAATTGTTCTCTGTGCCTTCCGACCTCTAGTGGTGTGTTTTGGGTTTCATCGAACATTCACAAGCCTGAAATGCTCTGAACGCTCAAACAAACTTACAGGCCGGCTCTCTGCTCTGTACCTTCGACCCTTGAATGTTCCTCAGTGTGCGGTTTAATATACGGCGGTGAGAGGAGGTCTGAGATCATTTCAGGCTTCGGCACATTCCCATTTGTGTTTTGTACAGACGTGTAAATGACTAAAATGTAGACAGCTTGTTTATAGTCGTATTCCCTGATGTTTCTCATCAGTGTTTTAGGAAGTAAGAGTAACTGTAAAACAAGCAAAGGAATCTGCTGACTAAAGCGGGTAAATCAAAAAGGGGCGACCAGCTGTATACATTTCTTTGGTGTCAATCTTTTGTATTATTTAAGGAGGAAATATTGTGATTATAAGTGGGCTTTATTTATTTTGGGGTTTTGTCTTGGCACTTAAACTTGCAAAGGTACCTGTAAGTCTTTGACCACTATCTGCCTTTTGTATCGAGGACCATTGTTGATGAAAAATAAAATGACTATGCAAAATGAAAATGATTAAATAAAATGTTTTATCCATCATGTTGGCATTCATTTTGTTATGTTTTTCTTTTAATATGCTGGCTGGCAACTTATCTTTTAAGTTTTTCGTGTGCTTTATGAATTTAGTTATTTTGTTTTTCTTTATTGTATTTATCCTTTCTTCTTTTTTTTTTAATTAAAGCATTGTTATTTAGCCTGATGTATGATGATATGACAGATCTACCATCAAGCTTATGGTAGACAACACATTGAGAGAGTGCTAAAAAGGCTTTTTTTTAATTTATTAACAATGACAATGAAAGTTGTTTTATTGTGAAAGGAATCGGTTTATGGAACAATCTCAACAGAGAAACTAAAGAATCAAAATCAAACATGAAATTTAAAAGAAAAATGAAAGCCAGTTTGTTGAATAAATATGAAGAAATATGTCAGTGAGATACTGGTTTTTTTTTTTCGTGATGCTGTAATAGCAATTTATTGTGATATACTTTGCATAATGAATTGGTAAGGAGGACTTACAAGGGGGGCTGCCAGTGACTGTGTTTGCCTGCAGCCAATTTAATTTAAATTGTTTTTGAATTAAGTGTTCTGTTTTGTTTTAATTAATGTTTTGTAAAAGAGGGGCAGATATTATAAGATTAATCTTTCTGCTCCTTTTCATTCAAAATTTGTTGTTTGTTTTTCTTAACTTTATTGTTTTGTTTTTTTTATTAAATAAAATTGACAAATAAAAAAAAAAAAAGAATTCTACAAAATATCTATTACCAAGGTTACGGTAGACGAAAATTATGAGAAAATATGGAGATTTGTACACGTCTTTTCACATTGAATCTATTACGCTGTTAGTATTATGTACAGAAAAAAAAAATACTTTAACTTTTTTAGGGCTGTTTTTTTTTTTCTTTTGCATTTACGTACGTCACGATGGATCTATTATCAACGTTACGGTAGACAAAAATAGGACACATTTGTAGGCTGTCTTTTCTTTGAGGGTTTAATTTTTTCCTTTTAAATAAAGCTTTTTCTATGACGTTACCGTGTTAGCTCACGATATACTTATTATGAAGGTTACGGTAAAGAGAGCGAAACCCCCCCCCCCCAAAAAAAAAAAACCTGTGACGTAGAGGCACACCTCCAGTTTGGAAGGACACCAGCCAGCCAAGGAGGAGGAACCAGCCAGCGCCAAGGACAGGACAGGCCGACCAGACTGGCTCCTCCGGCCGCAGCGGCGGACGCAGACTCCCGGTCCGGCAGCTCGCGTGTCATCCTTGGTGTGTCGGCTGAGGCGATTCACTGCTGCAGGACCTGACATTTTTTAATTTCTACCAGGTAAGAATAAAACGAGTATGATGCTGTTAAAAAAAAAAAAAAACGCGTCTTCAAGCAGATTATGTTTAAAATGTCAATGTCGCATGAACTCAGTCACCCCGGTTGGAGAGGAAATCATTGCTTGCCTTGTTCAGTGGTTTTCTGTTTGTTTATCCAAGCGGATTTTTTTCCCCCCTTAACAGATGATGTGGCAGCTTCATTTCTCTTCATCCTTTTCTCATCTGGCTGCATCCTTCGTTGTAACCAGGGAAACATGAAGCCACATACATAGCATGTTTTTTAGAAAAGGCTCTGTGTGTGTGTGTGTGTGTGTGTGTGTGTGTGTGTGTGTGTGTTTAAGAGGTGCATGGACATTACACATTTAGTTTTCCTGACTTCTCTGTTTCAGACAAGCTTGGCCAATGTTCCTCTGAGAAAATAAAAGGAGCTGATATGACCTCCATCATGTCAAGCCCTCAGACAGACAACGGCTGTGCAAACTCAGCAGAAGCCAAGAAAACAGACCTGAGAATGTATGAGAAGAAATGCTGTGAGTAAAGTCTGACTTTGCCCATGATTACATTCAAACACTTTCTTCATACTTGACCGCTTTAATCGTCTCCAGGTGCTCTGCTGGTAACATAAGACAGTGTATTGTTCAGCTCTTGGTTGCTTCTTAATCTCTTCCCTGGGTCTCTGCAGCTCATTTCATTTAGACTGCAACCTGCAAAAGTCAGAAATTTAAAGTGAATGTCTTCAGGCAAAAGAAAGGTGACACCTAATAAGAGTATAAAACCTTTCTCATGGGCATCATGGTGGGGGGAAAAGTGGGACTGACTACCCAGGGCCTAGATAAAGAAAGGGTTTCTGATTGGTCCTGAAATGAATACAGTTTTGTTTGGATACCATGACAACAACAAAAAAGTCTTATACACCCAAATGTTGGGTAATATCTTGTTTTTAATTACCCCCCAAAAAATGCAAGCCAACTCCTGCACACTGAAATACCATAAATATGTTTGCATGCTTTGGTATGTTATAGTAATATCACAGGGTTGGCTGGGGCTGTTTCTTAAGTTCCTTTTTTTAACCCAAGTCCACTGATGATATTTATTTGTGTCCATAGAGGCAGTTGTTTTTGTCAAACACACACATGCCCTACTTTTTAGAATATTATAATCCTGCCAGGAAGACAACTACATTTATTTTTCCTTTTTAAGATACAGCCTCACCTCCAAAGAGTCACAGTAAATTAACATGTTTTATTTAATTTCTATGCAGGTTGTACTATTACTTTGTCTTTCTGGGGCTGAATATCGTTGTCTGTAATGGCAAAATTCCACAACGTTTCAGAAGAGGCAACATTTGTTTGCTTGAAAGTGCTTTTGGATTTTCTTTTAGTCTTCTGTAATGATTTGTTTTTTTTATTAAGAAACATTATTTGTAGCTTCAGGGCCACCGTAGCTAAGCATTGGGTGGTCAGATATTATTGTTCTGAGGCCGTGTAGGGTTTCTATTATTGCCCTGACATGTGTTTCTCTGTCTCCTGTGAAGCCTGGGCTTCCTACATGACTAACTCTCCGACAGTGATCGTGATGATCGGCCTGCCTGCGAGAGGGAAGACCTACATGTCCAAGAAGCTCACACGTTACCTCAACTGGATCGGAGTCCCAACCAAAGGTACTGCACGACATGCAAAAGTGTTTTTCCAGTTGGAGATCAACTGGAAAACAACAGAACGCAACATCAAAGCGTAATAATCCATGTGAAGCAGAAAATCAGGAGAGCACCTTTAACAATAGATGTTTGTATAGTGCTTAGACGGACAAAGCAGAGGCAGGAATTTGGGAAGATAACAGAATTAACATTCAACAGTCAGGCCAAACAGAGTGGTCTACAAAATCCAGCTGGAAGAAAATACAATCACAAAAGGTCAAGAAGTATAAATGCAAATAAAAGAATTAGAAATGATAAAACAGGCAGATCTCGAGTTACAGTACAATGGATGATCTTTACCTGTTAGCTGTTCTACTCAGTCCTTTACAACATTAATCGATTATAAGTGTCTTTGAATGTATCCCAACTGTTACAGAAAGACGTGTCCATCTCGTCTTTAACTTTAGTTTAACTATTTTAATGCTTTTCTTTAGCTCACAGGGACAGGACATTGTGGCCTATAAACTGTAGTACAGAATTATATGGTTTCTACAGTATTGTTTAAATTAGATTTTATATACAAGACAAAAATGTCTGTGTTGTTTGTAACAACAAAGGGGGGATTAATGCTGGCTTTGACCTCCAAATGTAAGGCTGTTAGGACGGCAGAGCATGAACATCTACTCAATTCATGATACTGATGATGATGAATATACATATAAGTGCTGTGGCTCTGGTGTGTTCGATAAGACTTAAAGCTCTTCGTCTGCACTTTATGACGTTGTTTCCTCCTCTCTGGTTCCTTGCTTGTGTTGTACATACTCTCTGTTGTACATTGCTTTGGATAAAAGCGTCTAATTGTAGAATTGTAATATAAGATCCTTTTTTTAAAAAAGGGTTTCAAACACTTCCCAGTGACAAGTTCTATGTTCTTTAGTATTTATGCAGCATCTTCAGCCCCTCATGACATGCACATGCAAATGTGTTCACTAGACACCAGAGTATCTCAAAATAGGAGACTAAAAGTAGCAAAAGTTACATTTTAATGGTTGAAATTGCAAACAAATCTGCATCTCCATAACAGTGAAGTCATGGCTAATATGTTGTGTTCCCTCTACAGTGTTCAACCTGGGCGTGTACCGCAGAGAGGCTGTCAGAGCTTATAAGTCCTACGATTTCTTCCGCCACGACAACGAGGAGGCCATGAAAATACGGAAGTGAGTTCCACTTTTCTAAATGTGCATATGTCCATTAAGTCATTACAGCGGGGCATCCACAAATGATCTGTCGTGAAATAACATTAAGGGGAGCTGCCTGAAGCATCTCGACTATCTTGAGTGGAATATTTCTCTGAGTCAACATCAGGCTCTTTGATATTCTGCAGCCTCCTCTGCTGCATCGGTGACTAAGCTGTTTTTGAGCCAACAGTGGATATTCAGGCCAGCTCAGAACAGTGTTCATAGCACCTTCATTTGGCACTAATCTGTATTTAATGTGCACAAGCAGACACTACTATTTAACACTTTCAACAGCATGTTTTGGGGGTTTCTGGTTTGTATTCAGGCAAAGCGTCAATCACTGCGGTTTGCTAAAAAAAAAAGGAGCTGATAAATGATATAACCGTCTATTTCCCTCACCATCTTATCTCAGTCAAAGTCATTCAAATGGGGCTTTTGCTCTACATGGCTGTCATTAAAAAAACGTGACAGGCTCTGACAGCATCCCAGTGCTGAAATGTGACCCAGATATTAAACAAGCTGCTGCTGTCACTCTGAAGCTGACACGAGCACTCCCGGGTGTTGCAGGAGTATCCGAGCCGGTTTAGACTGCGGCTGTGATTAATACTGAGAGCTGGTCTTTTTGCTAGGAGCAGTATTAGCTGAGGGGGAATTACAGGAAACGTCAACGTTTAGCAAAAACAGGAAAAGGCCTGTGGGATGTTTCCAGAGCAGACATCGCCTTTGATTGTGATAAATCTGATTTGTGCTCATGAGTCAAAGTAATATTCCAACATTCTGGCAAATATGATTACCTGCAGTCCGGAATAATATGAGCATATCGATACCAATCACATGTCTGTATAATATAATATCATTAGACTTACATAGTGCTTTTCAAAATTCTCAAAGATGCTCAAAACAAGACATGAGATGATGAGAACAGAGTTTGTTAGTGGTTGTAGGCGATGTTGAACAGGTGAGTTTTGGGGATCTCTTGAAGGTGGAGAGTGAGGGGCAAGTCTGATGGGTTTATTTGGGAGGGAGTTCTAGAGGGTGAGAGCGGCAATGGAGAAGGCCCTGTCCCCCCAGGACCGGTGGTTAGTCCTGCAGGGGGGGGGGGGGGGGTGTCTCAGCAGACCTGAGAGTGCGGGTTGGAGTGTGCCAGTGGAGGAGCTCAGACAGGTAGCCAGGTTATGGAGGTGATAATAAGGAGTATGAAGTGGATATGCTGGGGGGGATGGGGAGCCAGTGGAGGTTATGAAGGACAGGGCCGATGTGGTCACAGGTGCAGGAGTGTGGATAAAATATATGTGAAGTGGATGTAGCCACTGTTCTGCCACCCATCGTTCCGAGCCCATAATCGACCTGAAGTGACCTCATTTGGGTGAGAGGGTCAACACCAAGTCGCAACCTCTTGTGTTGAAAAATGAAGCCAATGTGGAAGTGCAAAAAAAAACTGCAGTTCTGCATGTGTCCACTTGGGGGCTTGCTGCAAAAGCCTCAAGTGGCCCCATATTAAACTTGTTACATCAGAAATAAACATGGTTACAGCCCAGACACCCTGCTGTTAAGCATTAGTACACAGAAGTCTTTACATTGTTGTCGAAGGAGCACTCATACTCAAAGAGGAATGAGAGGGGGTTTGAAATGCTGTCAGCTATGTTTTCAACTTTACACAGACACCATGAACATTTCTTAAAACATCATTTTTTAAATTTTCAGATTACTTTAAGAGCCGAAAAAACATAATTAAATACAAAAAAAATGTTGAGACTTTAGGTCTACATGATACTTTCACTGGATCACTCTCTAATTTTGCATTTCTCATGGCATTTCAAGGATAGTATAACTGTTACACATTTTAGTGATTCAGGATGTTAGTTGGTGAGAGCTGTTTTCTCTCCGTCTCCCACAGACAGTGTGCTCTTGTAGCTCTGCACGATGTGAAGGCCTATTTGACAAAGGAGGGAGGTCAGATTGCGGTGAGTTCATCCGTCTGTTCACTAATATCCAAAAGATTGAAAATATCCAGAGCAGGATCACATCTGGCATCAGTACGACTTAATCCCTTCTGTCCTACAAACATTTTAACATTGTACGCCCACACAGACATGAGATATATGACTCTTTCTTTTTTTCACCCTTTATGATCCTTGTTTAGGTGTTTGATGCGACAAACACAACAAGAGAGCGCCGTGACCTCATTTTAGGATTTGTGAAGGAGAATGCGTTCAAGGTAAAACCAAATGAAATTATGATTTTATTTGTTTACGTTTTTCTTTTTGAGTTTTCTTGGAAGTTTCTTGGACTTCCTGTTGAAGGAGTGGTTAGTGAAGTTGAACAAGAGTCGCTGCAGACACAAGTTGGTGTCAAAATCAAATTGGGCTTAGCGGTAGCCGAGTGGTTAGTGTGCGCGCCCCATGTACAGAGGCTTTAGGTCTTCAAGCGGGCAGCCTGAGTTTGAATCCGACCTGTTGCTCCTTTCCCCACTCTCTCTCTCCCCCTGGTTTCTGACTTTATCCACTGTCCTATCTCTAAAATGCAGGCATTACAAGCTCAAAAACCTTTTCAAAATTACGATATCAAATGAATCTGTCTCTTCTAAAGTTATAGAGAGTGCCTATTTTACAAAAGATTGCCTGTGACATGTAAAGACTGAGAGCCAGAAAAAGCACCAGTGCTTGTCTTGATATTCTGATCAGAACAAACCTGTTTCATGTCTTTGTCGGTTTTTGATCTTGGGTCAAACGAGCAGTGAAATGCAGTGACTTGAATATTGTCAACAAACAGGTTGAGAGCTTGCCGAGAAACCCAAAAAGAAACAGCAATACTTTTTTTTTTTTTTTTTTTTTTTTCAAAAAGGGTTATTTTTGGCCTTTTTATGCCTTAAATGTGGAGACAGGACCTGAGTCTGAAATCTTGGAGAGAGAGAGAGAGTAGGGAATGACATGCGGGAAAGGAGACCCATGTGGGATTTGAACCCAGGTGGTGAGATTTAGTAAAATATTCTGTACTTTGATACTATTGATCATTTAAATAATTGGGATGGTGTCATTTTAAAACACATTGTCTGATTTTTTTTTTTTTTTTTAAAGGTTTATTTTTTGGCTTTTTATGCATTTTTTTAAGAGATAGGACAGTGGATAGAGTCAGGAATCAGGGAGAGAGAGAGAGAGACAGACAATGCGGGAAAGGAGCCACAGGTCGGATTTGAACCTGAGCTGCCCCCTTTGTGGACTTCAGCCTCCGCACATTGGGCGCAGGCATTAACCCACTATGCTGCTTTGACCCTCTGAAGGTATTTTTGGAGTGTGAAACATTTTGAGCAGCTTTGTGTGACGCAGTAAAACCCCACCTTTAACTTCAGGTTCCCTTGAATCTCTAACGAGCTTCAGGAAGCTTTACTTTAACTTGAACCCTCTGCACTCTTCCCAACAGGTGTTCTTTGTGGAGTCGGTGTGTGACGACCCCGAGGTCATCGCTGCTAATATTCTGGTATGAACGAATGTCACCGGCTGTGACTTCTTTACTGGGTCAAACCTGTAATCTATAAATATTCACTCCACGTGCCGTGTTGAGCAAACGACTAAAGTGCCTGCTGACATTTTCTGAATGTGCTGAATACCTGTGACAGGAAGTGAAAGTGTCCAGCCCTGACTACCCCGAGAGACACAGAGAGAGGGTGATGGACGACTTCCTCAAACGAATCGAGTGCTACAAGGTTACCTACCAACCTTTAGATCCTGATGATTACGATAAGTAAGACCTGGTCAAATCGTACTAATGTTTTGCATGATTTTTTAATCTGTGTGGATTTATTCCTGCATATTGTATTTTTCAAAATCTGCCTCTCATACACTTTTGTATTTATTGAAATGTTCATGATTTATTTTATAGTTTTGCTGCTTCTGTCTTGACTAAGTCTCTCTGAAGAATGAGACGCCATATTTGAATGTAGTTACATGAAAAAAAAATCAATAAATAAAAACCAGTAAAATAAAAGATTATCAATTAAAAAACTGGACATAAACGTACATAAGGCAGTCAACATTGAGATACATTCCTTGTAAAATTTGGTTGATAATCCTTCTTATGAGGAAGAAAAATTGTTGCATGTTTGTTCTTTTGTGGCGTTACTCTTGCAGTTCACAAATTCAAACACTAGATGGCGACAGTAAACAACAATTTGATCCAGATACATATTTCCTTTGTACCTGCAGGGATCTGTCTTTTATCAAGGTGATGAACGTGGGCCGGCGCTTTCTGGTGAACCGCGTGCAGGACTACATCCAGAGTAAGATCGTCTACTACCTCATGAACATCCACGTGCACTCGCACTCCATCTACCTGTGTCGCCACGGAGAGAGCAACCACAACATCGAAGGCCGCATCGGAGGAGACTCTGAGCTTTCTGCACGAGGGAAACAGGTACGATCGCCTGAGGTCTCTTTCATGATCCTCTTTTTATGAACTGCAAAGTCTTTGTCTTGTGGAAAGCCAATTACACACCCCCCCCCGGCTCTGTGGGGTAAGTCATGACCTTTATCACATTTAATCGTCTGAATTTCCCATTAAAGGGTGATAGATGATGAACAGACGGATTCATTGGCGACCTTTCTCTCTGTCTCTCTCTTTATTTCCCAGTTTTCTCATGCCCTGAGAGATTTCATTGAGCAGCACAAACTCTCAGATTTAAAGGTGTGGACGAGCCAGCTGAGAAGAACCATCCAGACAGCGGAGGAGCTCGGTGTCCCTTATGAACAGTGGAAGATACTCAACGAGATCGATGCTGTCAGTACCGTGTCCTCAAACCAATTTATTAAAGAGGAACTGAGCTCTGGTTAAGATACTTGGAGACTAATTTATGGATATTATCTGAGACACTTAGGCCTAGTCCTCATGTAGACAGGTATTTTTGAAAATGTAGCTTTTTCTGTGTGTTTTGGCCTTTCATACACAGACTGCTTTTTAGGTCCCTGATAACGCACGCTTTGGAAAACTCATTCTAGGGTGAAGATTTTCAGAAACTCTGTTAAAGGTGTTTAACGGGGAAAACAGAGTTTTGGGCGTGTAAAGTGACACTGTGCGCAGGTTTCTCCTCCGTTTGAGGGTATTGAGCGCTGTCACTTTTGTTTACATGAGATTAGTGCAATGGCAGCAGAACCAAACAAGTGCTGGTGTCACTGAACTTTTTAAACGCTTACGCATACAAACACAATTACTCTCCCACTACGTTGACGGAGCATCTGAATGGACAACTTTGGAAATGAAGTGGTCGTTGCAGAGGAATGGCGAGAAAACTGTTTTTGACTTGGTATGCTCATGACAACAGTAACTGTGCGTTTTGCGCTTTCATGTGGATGAAGATGTTTTTGAGAAGTGAGCGTGTGTGGCCAGGATTTTATTTTATTTTTTAAAACAGAGCAGGAAAACCTCAGTTTTAAAAAATACCCGCCTGCGTGTGGACTAGGCCTCGGGAGAAGCAGGTGGGAAAGGGTTGGTGACAAACAATAGAAAAATGAAAAAGGCAAGTAACGTCTAAAGAAACCAAAGTTTTAAAACTGTAGATAATGATCACAGCAAACAATCAAAGGTAGAGCAGGTGACACGTTAACTTAATAGTGATTGTTAAGTCAGAAACTTTAGTTTAAAACTCTCTCATGAGTCAACTCCACTGTTAACTATAAAAAATAATGAATATTAAATCTGTTTGCTGTCTCTCTATGTCAAACAGACTCAGAGCACTAACCTCCTTCTTATATAAAAAGAAAATACTCCTCTTATACTTCCTGTAGTCTCCATGTGAACTTCATTTGAATCCTGCTGTTCTGTTGTCTTAGAAGTGAAGTTAAGATTTAGTGGGACCTTGTTTTGATTTGTATTATCATTATCATTTTATACTCGTGCCTCTACATTAGGATAACTCCCTCATTATCCTTGTCTAGGGTGTGTGTGAGGAGATGACTTACGAGATGATCCAGGAGACGTTCCCGGAGGAGTTTGCGTTAAGGGACCAGGACAAATACCACTATCGCTATCCAGGAGGAGAGGTGACCTGCCAGACCGCTATAACCTGTTTCAATGAAGTCAAACAGTCTGAAAAGGCTCTTTCATGTAAAACATTTAGACATACTGAAGCAGGACGAGCACAGGTATAATAATCACTTTCATGGTGCCTGGATGACTTTCAGTGCAGGAAGTGGGTGAGTGAGTTGAGTGAGTATGAATGTGTTGCACACTTTGTCATTTTATTTGGCACTCTCCAGCCACCGTAGGCTCCAAAATGGTGCAAGGCTTTTATTTGCACATTTTCATAGGCTTTTTCTAAGAACGTTACTTTGACAAATCCAGGGGAAATACAGTCTAACTGTGAACATTCAGTACACGTTTTCAAATACTAATGTTTTTCGATATACAAATGTAATCCATGCCACAGTTACACCCTCAATCTTCAGGAGACACTAAGTATTGTAAGAAGTGTAACTTGCCTGGTTTGCGGAGGAAAATTCTTGCTCTAATGTGACAATGTCAAATTGACTGCAGTTAAAGTCCTTGATTCTTTAGTTCATATTTCATATCTTCTGTTTTTAGAAGCTCACAGATTACTTTGAATCAGTTTTTGCCGTGGCATTCTGCAGTGCACTTGTAAGAAGTCTCTTCTCTCCTCCTTTCCTCCAGTCTTATCAGGATCTTGTTCAACGTCTGGAGCCTGTTATCATGGAGTTAGAGAGACAGGGAAATGTGCTGGTCATCTGTCACCAAGCTGTGATGCGCTGCCTCCTAGCTTACTTTCTGGACAAGAGTGCAGGTCTGATAAACACACACACACACACACACACACACACACACAGTATAAGTAGTGCACCGTATAGATACACCAGCTCACACAGGCAGGAGATAAATTGTTATACGCTCTCTCTTTTGCCCCACAGATGATCTGCCATACATGAAATGCCCGCTCCACACAGTGCTCAAGCTAACCCCTGTTGCTTATGGTAGGTTTTTGCCTCAGCATTGCTCTCAGTTTGACACCATAAAATAAACAATTTGTACGATTTCAAGCTTGTTCTAAAAGCAGACAAAAGGAAAGTCATGCTGTTATACAACCTAACCCTCCTATCCTGTCTTCCATCTCCACTTCTCAGTGTACACAGATTGAGTCTGTTTCAGCTTACAGATATACTTCTATTTGAATTGATTGATTGAATCTCTCGCTTTTAAATCTCAAAATTCAGCAGCTAGTGAAGAGGTTTAAACCTTCAGAATAACATCCGGCCTCTCCTCTGAATCTTAGAGGAGACTGGATGCTGCCACTTTTATGTTCGTGTGGACGATGCTGATGTTTTAAAAAAACGCACACCTCATCTCAAAGATTACATTCTGGTTCAAAGCCGTTTAAGTTTGCTGCTCCTTTTACTCGGAACAAATTACAAATACTGTAGACCTGACACTAAACGAACCGCTCTCATTGGATGCTTTTAAGATGATGTTAAATGACACATCTGGCCGTAGATGTTCTCCCTGATATATTTATGGCTGTGGGCGATCTTGACAAATATTTGCTGTTTGAATGTGTTCAATAATGATGTATCTTTATTCTATTTGTATGTATGTAACTTTGTTAACTGTGCTGCTGTCTGTTGTGGACATGACACTCTTGAAAACAAATTTGTTTTCCTGCATAAATAGATAAATAAGATTTTTTTTTTTCTTGTAATCTGACTTTAGCTTAAATGTTTTTTCTCTGTTATCCTCCAGGTTGTAAAGTGGAAATGTTTTACCTCAATGTGGAGGCAGTAAACACACATCGAGACCGGCCTCTTGTAAGTCGCTCTGAATCCAGCCGCAGTGTCAGATTCAACATGCTAATTACTCAGTAATAATTCAGATCTAACACAGAATCTCATCCTCTAATTTAGAGATGAAAATGCTCTTTGTCTTGTTTGTTGTGCCTGCTGGTTCATCCCTTTGCTCCCTTTCTTATATCCCTGTTCTAGTTTTTGTCCCTTTTGCCTGTAAAATGTTATGATTCAGTCTTGCTGGAGCTGTGAGCTAATGAATGCAAAGTCAGCTTTTAATGCCGTTATATATTTTTTCCCTTGTTTGGAGGCTATGGCTGATAATGCTACATCGCTTTGCTAAGCTAATCATCCCCATGTCTCTGGTTGCATGCTCCAAGGTAATACAGATTCTATTGTGGACTGATGTGTTTGATCTACAGTTTAACAAGGTGTACTCTCTGGATTGAAGCAGATGTTGTTAGTCCTCTGTCCTTTGTAATCAGGGATGTACTGTTATAGAAATGATGTGCTGTGTGGTAAGGCTGCAAGATCTGTAAAACAAAAAATATATATTTTGAGCACTTTATTATGCTGTTTTGTGAAACATATTGCACACAGCAATTTCTTAATCCAGTTGAGTAAATCAGAAGATTTTACATAAGCCTAAATAATTTGAGTGTTTAACCTGTGACTCATGTTTAAATCTAATTTCTAATTCAAACACTAGGGTCCGACCGATTGGGGGTTTTCCGATACCGATACTGGTGAGAGAACAAATCTGATACCGATATATTCGCCGATATCTTTCTTAGATCTATGTTCGATCTTTAGAGGTATAGTTATGGTGTATATATGGATATACACATTTATTGTTTTACGCCCTCAAATGCAGTTATTAAACACTTGTGAAAAAGATTTCAAATGAAGACAAGATGGTTCACTCAACTGTTAAGTAACTGTGCATGTACGTGCATCACAGCTTGACACTCTGAAGAGTGAGGATGCTTGTTGTAAGTCATATAGCGCCCCCTGCTGGTGAAAGAGAATTGAAAGTGTAATACAATGAAACTCAAATGAAATTCTATTTGACATGTGGATAAATCTAGTCATATTGGTGCATATCTTGGAAAAAAGCAGCCGATACAATAGTCACTGGATATGCTAATATCGGTCGGGCTCTATTAAACACAGTCACAGATGGTTAACAGTTTGCTTCCATCTCATACCGGGGCTGTTAAATCCCAACACACCAGCCTTTAATATAGTGTTTACACCATTGAGTTCAAAAGCAGTTTTGCCAACTTCAGTGAGAGACACCACAGGAGCTGAGAGCGTCGGCCCACACGTTGCTGTCCCACTGCCCTGCTTCACGCTGCATGCTCATATTCAGTCGTAAAATACCCAACTCAGCCCTGCGTCTTTAATTCTTCCTGCGTCTGTAACGTTTGGGTTTTTTATCCTGTTTTGCAAAGATTACAGCCCGTCGTTCTGTTCATCGTGCAATTGCTCTGTGTGCAAGAAGATTACTAGGACAACAAAGGTGTCCTGCCCCAAACAATGATGTCATCATCTGTTGCAATGTTTCACTCTAGACTAGTCATATGCCAATTTGGTAGACACCAATTAACACAAGCTTCTGCCACGACGATGCTGCACTTGGCCTTATACCTTTGGACTACTTGTGAAGGCCTATGTGTGTTCTAGTAGAATAATGTAGTCAACACAGTTTCTGTCCACTAACCAGGCTTCAGATATCTAAATTGTCCCAGTGGTTTACTTGTAGAGATAATGGCTAACTTGCTTGTCTGTGTATGATGAGGTGTCCCCCGAGTGTTGTAAACATTTCCCTTAACCTTTGCGGTATTTCATCTCCTACCAGGGTAATATCCCGATGGAATCTGCTCTCATACACCGGCGGAATAGTTACACGCCCTTGTCCAGTCACGACCAGGTCAAGCGGCCCAGGCTCTACAGCGCGGGCAACCAGCCCTGGCTCCCGCTCGCCCCCACCCCATCAGCTCTGATGCCAGAGGAACGGCAAAGCCAAGTTAGTTTCATAGTTACAGGCTGCCCCCTCTGAACCAGTCACTGTGTCGAGTGTTACTCAATCACCTCCCTCCATAGATGTATCCCTGTGTTTGACATTCCCTCAATCAGCTCTGGATCCTCCCGATGATTTAGTGTCTGTGTTGAAAATCACACACATAGAATCCATTTCTGTCTAGCCGCCTATCTATCTCTCTTCCTCTCTTAGGGCATGCTCTGCATCAGGAATGGGTTTTTTGTCTTCTGTTAATGTCGTGTCTGTCTGCTTTGGAACCTGAATGTTTGTCTTGCATGACCTCTGCTCCACTTCAGGGCTGTCTCTGGCTTGAATATGCAGAACGGCATGCCTCCTTCTTTGCAGAGGAACATTTTGGCCTTTATGATACACAGAAGACACACAAACATCAAAGACATGTAAAACAACCGTTCATAAACTTTGTTAATTGGGAGTAATTCCATTTCTTTTTAAACAATTTGATTTGACAAAAATTTCAAAGCACCAAACCAACATTGAATATTGAGATGCATATTCATATCTGCACATGTTGTATGTATTTGTTGGTCTTGCCTTATGGGGTTTGTTGCTTTAGCCTTTCCCCACATTTCTATCTCTCTCTTTCTTCCTCCACTTTCTCCTACCTGTCTCGCAGCCTTGGATAGGAAGCATTTGTCTG
Organism: Labrus bergylta; assembly: GCF_963930695.1. Taxonomy (NCBI): domain Eukaryota; kingdom Metazoa; phylum Chordata; class Actinopteri; order Labriformes; family Labridae; genus Labrus; species Labrus bergylta. Next base: position 20,056,311 of record NC_089199.1, on the reverse strand, counting down.
TGAGTATTTTGTAGACCCATGTTCTCGTTGCCAGCCTTTCCCATTCCTTATCTCACGCCACCATAACCCTCTATCACACAAAATGCTATCACATTGGTGTATTTTTTTATGATTTGAACTCTTTGAGTTTCTCTAACCTTCCATCACCTTTGTTAGAACGAAAGCTGCGGACGCCTTTTTTTTCATGTTAGGGTTATCAAGAACACGCTATCAGACACTGATTGGGTTGTTCAATAAATGTCTGCAACAACCGACTCTTTTATGACGGTATTTATAAGGCTCCTACGGATGTTTAGGGGAAATTAGCTTTATTGTAGACATATATACAAAAATATATAAAGCAAATCTAAATTCCCACATTCAATAAAGTTTGATCATTGTGTAAAGTCTAAAAAAAAATAACAGAATGTGATGATTTGTAAAACCCCATATTTTATTAGAAATAGCACAAAGACGACATGTTAAATGCTGAAAGGGAGAATTGGATGCAAGCAACACATTTCACAAAAGTTTGGACAGGGTCATGTTTACCTCTCTGTTGCATCACTTTTTCTTTGAACAACTTTGTAAGCGTTTTTGAGAACTGAAGAGACCAGTTTCTGTCATTTTAAAAGTGGAAAGGTATTTTCTTAGGTAGGATGTAAAGTGTTGAACAGTTCAGGGTCTCATTGGATTTTATGCTTCATAATGCTCACAACTTTTCAGTGGGTGATGAGTTCGGTTGCAGGCAGGCCATTTTATCAGCTGGAGTCTTTGACTACAGAGCCATGAGGCTGTAATTCATCCAGAACATGGTTTGGTATCGTCTTGCTGAAAAAAGCGACTTCCCTGAGGTCATACTTGGCAGCAGATTTAGCTCTGAATCCTGTATGTAACATTTAGCATTATTGAGCCTTCACTAACATACATGTTACCCATCCTGTGTGCACTACTGCACCTCCATACCATCACAGATGCTGGAGTGCTGATAACAAGCCGGACGGTCCCTCTGTTCTGAAGACCATAGGATGCAACGTCCATTATTTCAAAACAGAATTTCACATTCTGACTGCCACAGGACAGTTTTCCCAGAGAAGGCGGCAACATTTCCAGATCTGGTTTACTCTTTGCGTGGTACAGTTTAAGCGAACACTTGTGAATACAGGGATGCACTGTGTTCACAGACAATGGCTTCTGTGTCCCTGTGCCCAGGCTGTCCACTACAGAATCGTGTCTGTTTTTAATGCAGGGTTGTCTGAGGGCCCAAAGATCGCGGCCATCCAATATTTGTTTCCTGCAAAGTTTTCTTCAGACTCTTTAAATCTTTTAGTGGCATTATATATTGTAGACCATGAATCTCCAGATTCTATACAACTCTGTGTTAAAAACCTTCTTCTTAAAGTGCTGCACTATTTGCATATCAGCCTCTCCGGGATTTCTTTTTATACCTTTTATAATGTTACAACCTGTCGCCAGTTAACCTCAATAACTGTGAGATGTTTCACCAAGGGTTTTTTCAGCATTTCAAAACTTTCCAGTCTTTGGTTGCCACTGGCCCAACTCCTTTGAAACGTGTTGTTGATATCCAAGTCCAATTGGGCATGTCAACTTCCACTGACAAGGATATATCTCACTTTTAACATTTGACATGTTGCCTTTGTGCTACACTCCATTAAAATTAAGGTTTCAATGTTTTACAAATGGTCACCTTCAGTTTTAAATACATTTTTTTTAAACATCCTTTTTAATGTCATGATGTATTAGAATATTTGAGTATTGACTCATTGTTAATGCAAACCATTCATTGTAGTTGATTATGATTGTGAGTACAGGTAAGTCCTGCATATGGGTCCGATTGTACAAAGAAATTCAACCCTTAAGTCCTGAAGAAGATTTAGCCAATGTGGCAGTTTTCTCTCACTCGACAAGATGACCTAATTTCTCAAATAGAAACTGAAGACTCCTGGGTCCTCTGGGAGTCTCTTAGTTTTCTCAAATAGGATTTGCTGCTTTGAGGCTTTAATTAATAATGAGAGTCATTGACCCTTTCTTCTTTTCTTGAAGGAGTCCCTGTGCGAAGGAATCGACTTTGACAGCCCCGAAGAATCTAGTGGCTGTGTCCGCTTCTGAGTGAAGAAGAAAGAGTCTTCACTTCCAGGCACAATGTGGCCAACAAGTTATGAGTACAGACTTGAATCAAAGGATGGAAACTCTTGGAAGATAGTCTGGATGGAGTCGAAGAAAATATCTTCTGAGATTGAGGTCATTTTCTGGTCGTATCTATCATAACCTCTCTGTCTAACTGTACTCTGCATGCTGCAGCTTTGAACTGGAATCTCTATCAATGGTATCATAAACTCTACTGCATGTGCGCCAAAATCAATCAGTCAATCACAACATCATACTGTGTGTAAACTGGCAACTAATCCTTATCTTCAACAGCACGAATGCCTTACAGAACATGAATTACTGTCATAGAATTAGCTCCTCTGAATGTACCAAATGATGCGTTACACTGGTGGAGAACAACAGTCACTAATGCAAAAGAATATGTTATAAAGGAGAAGGTGTAAAAATATTTTTCTAATCTGAGTATGCTCATCTACGATATGTAGTTGTGATTCTTATCAATAAGGATTTTGTTTTGATTAGAGAGAATATACTGTCTGGTTCTGAGGGAATGATAAAGACTTTTTAATTTGTTTTTGTTTTTGGGATGCATTTTATATTTTTTGTTTTATTAGGAAGATATACCACTTTGTTGGACTTACTCTATACCAGACATAGATACAGTATTTACTTTTCTGTCACATTGTAGATATGATTTTTAAAACTGGTGTAAATCCTTCATGTTAATTCATTGTTTTTCTCGCCTGTGTATCATCACAAGGGGTTGTTGTGCAACAAAAAACATTACATGTGAATTAGCCATTTCTTGACCTTTGTGTTTGTTATCATACAGCCAACCATAAACTATTTTCTTGCAAATGTGTCTCACTCCTTATTTTTTCCTTACACCTGTGATTTGTAAAAACAAGTGCATGTATTTTATTTAAGACAAGTTATAAGCCTATTTTATGATCTGCAAAGTTTGACTCTTATTGCGCTGTTTAAAGCAGCACGTGTGTGCCTTTTCATCAGACGTGAAGGTGAATTTTGAAGTGATTTTTTAGAAATGTAGGAGATGCAGCAGCATGTGGAATGAAATGATCCAAATCTGTTAAAACATATTTTTTAATTTGTGAACATCATGTATATGTTCCCAGTTTAATACACCAATACAAATGATTTAAAACTGAATGACATATACAGTCTGCTCTGCTAAGGGCTACTGGTAAGATGTTGGAAAAGAGATCAAATCAAGGGCATTGCAGGTTTGACATGTTGTTAGGGAAGAGGTCTGGTGGCTCTACCTTAAAACTTCTAGGACCGACAGCTTAACCTGACAAATCTTTAATTAATAGTGAGCAAACCAAACAATAAATGTGTTTACAATTCAATTTAGATTCAACAGAATCTAACATGGTCCGGCCTTTGTGAAATGGGAATGATGTGATTTATTCTCTTTCTTTGAAGTATGTGGTTTTTGCAGAAAACAGTGACATAATCTGCCTACTTCAGAATAACTACAACTCCTATGAAAATAAAAGACAAGTGCGACGGCGCAGAAACTTGCATTTACTTAAACACTTTTGCTCTATATTTACCCTTTTTTCTTACTTTCTATGTCAGCTTTAAAACATATCAAGCGAGTCGCATGACAAACAGCTGAAAGTAGCTCTGCTTTGAGCTTTTCTATCTGTTAATAAAAAATTTGGTCCGAGGAGGTTTTTCAGTACTAACAAATTTACATAGCACGTTGTCAGAGCGTCATGTCGTCACACTTACGTACCGCGACGTCCTACACACCAGTCACTCACTGGTTGTTTTTTTGTTTAAGGCAGAGCTGAAGTCAACAGCAGGTAAGAGTACGAGAAAATACAAAAACTTAAATCCCTGTCATCTCATTTAAATAAACACTCGTGTATCGTATGCCGAGAAACAGGTAACACAATTCACAAAAGTATGAAACGCTTTCAAGGAGTGTCCAGTTAACGCCAAGTTAACTGTCAGGTTAGCATGCTAACGTTAGCAGATGATACACGATAAGCAACCGATAACATTTGTGTCCGGGCGAAGTTTATTTCTTTTTATGCGTTTCTAGGATACATGTTGCCCACATTATGTGTCGATTCATCGGTGGTAGCACATAATGTGTGTTTCTGTTCATACTTTAGCGTTGAGTTACTAACTGAGCCGACTATCTGTGTTTTCCTGTAGAGTAAAGTCAAAGTGGCAGAACAAAGAGATGTCATGTGTTTTGTGTCTGCAGCTGCTCGTCATCAGCATTTTCATTGTCATGATGTGGGCTACAATGACAAAACTGTTTGATAACGAGTATCCCACAGTCTGGATCATGCTGTGTTGCATTAGCTGACACACACAACAAACCAGTGCAAACCATGAGATGTGCTGAAGTACTTTTTTTTTATTATTATCAACTCGAAAAGAAAACAATTCGGATGTTGGGACCATGTTTACGGGATTCAACGATGTTCTAGTTGCATACAGATAAAAGGGAGTCTTACCTTTTCCCTTATCTTTTACCTGCTTTTTGTAACATAATGAGTAAGGTCTTTTACCTGCTTTTTGTAACATAACAATGAGTAAGGTCTTTTACCTGCTTTTTGTAACATAACAATGAGTAAGGTATTTTACCTGCTTTTTGTAACATAACAATGAGTAAGGTCTTTTTACCTGCTCTTTTGTAATGTTAACAGACAAAGAGTAAGGTATTTTACCTGCTTTTTGTAAAGTGTCTCGAGATAACACTTGTTATGAGTTGACGCTATACAAATAAAAATTGATTGATTGACCTATCTAATTCTTTATCCCTTTTTTTTTTATGTTTAATGCCATGTAAAGTGATCTATGGGATCTGGTTTTGCCCATGCCCCAGTTTTGCATAATCACTTCACAATGGATGGAGTGTTTAAATCAAAGATGAATAACACTTTAAAAATAGTGTGTCCTGCAGACTTCTGTTATAATATTTGAATATCAACAAAAGGGATTCTGACTCTTCTCATTCTGTTTGTGAAGCTCAAACTATCAGAGTTTTTACTTCTTACCCGTACTGTGAACTGAAAGATACAATAATACATGTATGTATTCATCTTCTTTGTTTTTGTGTCATCTGTTTGTTTGAATTGTACTCTCAAGATTAAATAAGGTTGTATGAATAAATGAAAAATATCTGCATCCCCCCCCCCCCCCCCCCCCCCCCCCAAGGACTTCAATCTGTGATCCTTTGAATCTGCCATTTTTATTCACTTCTTAGTTCTTATCAAATCAAAATTAGTGAGCCTAATCCCGAAGCTGTCTTATTCAGTCTTTTTGTCAGTTCTAATTTTTATTTTATTGAAGAGTAGACCAATGCTGTTAATTCCTCCCCCTGCACAATGAACCTTAAAGGAATCCTAAATTGAAAACGAGCAGAGCCCTTACAAACTAGTTGGGTTAACCCCCTCCCTGGTGGCGGAACAACTTGCTCTGAAAGTATTTGTTAGGAAGCAGGGTGGAATTGATTTCTGGGGGAGCAAATGGGTTATCTTCACACTGATTGATTTTAGGCTGTATCTGAGGCGTTACAGACATGTGATGTGGGTATCACTGTCGGGCTAAATCTACTCTAGATTAACAAAATAAACAACAACAACACATAAGATTCAGAGAAGCACCGCAGAAGACTAAACATTATTAATTAAGGGCTGTAGAAAGAAGATTGGATAAATTTGATTTCATATATTGGAGTTAGGCTTCAATAGTTATAAACAAAATTACCATAAAGTATCATCTTAACTAGACTGACAACCTCTTGATGTCCTCTCCTCTAAACCTCTCCTTTTGGTCTATTTCAAAAGCTTATACCAAATACTTTGAGAGTTACTGATAAGTTGTCAAATGTTCTTTTGCAGACAGGATGTTGCGGCTTCGCTGTAAAACCAAAAATGGGAGCCACATCATGCAGGGCTTGACTCATCAGTCCTGTGTGCAAGAGCTGAAGAGTAAGGTGGAGGAGCTGACAGGTATCCCGTGTGATGTGCAGAAAATAATGGTTGGTTATCCACCATCAAGCCTTGATCTTCGTAATGGAGACGCTCACCTTAAGGACTACCCCATCAAATCAGGTTTGTTTTTAAACTTCACATGTATGACGACAACATGAATTTAATTCACTCCACCATTATATTTAAAAAATGTATATGAGCCCCAAATGTAAGATGGTTTTAGGCTGCACAGTTAATTGAAAATTCATTGTCATTGAGATATGAGTATTCATAATAAACATATAGCAAGAGTAAAGCCTCACTCAGCATGCATACAATTTACCTTTTGGATGGAGATCTGGGTATAATGACCATGCTTTCACACAATTATGATGCTCAAGCTAGTTATTTGTTAGCCTCAGATAAAATTTACAGATTTGGCAGTGAAAAATAATGCAATTCTTTGCAGTAGCCAATGGGGCACCCGCACTAGTACTTTAAGCGGGCGGTCCAGGTTCGAATCCAACCTGTGGCTTCTTTCCCACATGTCATAACCCACTCTCTCCCCCAGATTTCCCGCTCTATCCACTGCCCTATCTCTAAAATATATTTATATTGATATATTTCCAGCAATTTGAGTTAACAACTCAATAGCCACAGAAAGGGTCGATTCCCCCCCCCCCCATCTCTGTCCCCCTTTTTCCAAACTCAGACCAGGCTGAACCGTGTTGTGTGACTGATGTGTCGTCCTCTACAGGAGACACGCTCATTGTTGAGGAAGAAAAGAACAAACCAAAGCCTCAGGATCATCCCACTGTGACTAAAACACCACGTCTGGAAGCCTCACCTGTACTGGCACGTCGGGTAGTCCCAGCTGACAACTCCTGCCTCTTCACCAGTGTGAATTATGTGGTGGAAGGGGGTGTCTATGAACCTTCATGTGCCCCTGAGATGCGAGGCCTCATCGCTCAGATTGTGTCCAGTAACCCCACAGCCTACTCCGAGGCGGTGCTGGGAAAGTCAAACGAAGAGTACTGCACGTGGATACGACGTGACGACACCTGGGGAGGAGCCATCGAGGTGTCAATCCTCTCAAAGTTTTACCAGTGTGAAATCTGCGTGGTGGACACTCAGACAGTGCGGGTTGATCGTTTTGGGGAGGACGCAGGCTACCACAAACGCGTGCTTCTCATCTACGATGGCATCCACTATGACCCTCTGCAGAAAGAAACGCCTGGCTCTGACGTCCCGCCCCAGACTATCTTCTCCTCTACGGACGACGTGATCCTGGCGCAGGCACTGGAGCTGGCAGATGAGGCTCGTCGCAAACGACAATTCACGGACGTTAACCGCTTTGCGCTACGCTGCATGGTGTGCCAGACCGGCCTGGTCGGACAGAAGGAAGCGCGTGAGCACGCCAAGGAGACGGGCCACACCAATTTTGGAGAAGTGTGAATGTTGTTCTGTCTTTCCTCCTCTCACAAATACAAACACCGCCAACCCCGTGCCCCACATGTGGCTACTCTGTTGGTCTTTCTGTCAATCTGCTTGTGTGATCCTCTACCTCACATTGTCCAGCGACATCTACAGAGCATCTGCAGACACTGTGTTCAGCCTCTAGCCGGTTCAGTATTACGTACAGTATATACTGCTTTCAGTTCTCAAAGTCAGAAACACTACTGCAGAGCTCGGATGTTACAAAAACCATCACTTCAGTCTGTCAGGGATGGTTTAAAATACGTTAAACAGGGTCAAGTAAAATAACGCAAATAATTCTTAGGCGTTTGTTTTAATAAGTTTTGAATCTTCGATGTCTGGCTCAAAGCGATAATGAACCACATGGTGACTGTAGGGCTGTATCCTGTTTGGACTTCATCAGTCGAGTTGAACTAGACTGATCTTACATGGAAGCTTTGACTATTTGTCCCAGTTAATTGCTGTACCAGATAGGGTTGTCACAAACCAGAATTTAAACTTTAATACAATACTAGTTAAAATCTAACAAATTCGATACCTGCTTTGATCCCACAGCAACAAAAATAGAAGTCTTTGGCACCTATAAAACAAATTCTATTTCTTGTTTAAATTATAACATTGCAAGCAAACTCATGCACAAATACCTTTGCAAAATATAATTTAAACACCCAGCTGATTAACTTCTGGGCAACTAAATCTACACCAGTAAATCATGAATTATCAGCTAGTCATATACTCGAGATCTGTAGTTCTTTAAAAGCTCCAGTACTTTCCGGGAGTTTACATTGTTAATCACTAGGTATCAAAAAGTTTTGAGGCATTGATTATTTCAAAAACCTTGATTATAACGAACTGCAGTCGGACACAGAATCATGTCCCTGTAGTTTTTAACCTGATACAGTAATCACAAAGTTGTCACTGCTTACCTTTCACTGCCTAAACTTCAGTTTGATAAGCACTCACTATCTTGTGCTAGGAAGAATTTAAAACAAACACTAAGAATTATGTGCACTGCGAGGTGATCCTATTCACTGTTGTCTTAAATGCAGCACAGAGTTTGACTGTTATTCATCATGTCGGTTATGTAGCATGTTTTTTTTTTTTTTAAATGTCCGTTATTTGACTGGTGTATCACAGAGACTCTACCAGTACTAAAAGTTTATTTAACTCTAGATGTCTGAAGAGTTTGGCACAGTTGTGCTGTGTGAACACAAAGCTGGATTCATCTTTAAATGTGCTTTATGTGACATCTCTGTGAACTTGCTAAGGAGTCGCAGCTGAGATTGAGGTTAAGCATTTTAAAATATCATGTTACAAATTTCTTAATTACTTATGTTGGACTTTTTCCTTCTATTACTTTTTTTTTTTTGATGTTGCTTCATGGTTTATTAATAAGCTGATTTTAAATAAGATAAAACTAATGGTGCTGAAAACATTTTACAAAATGAGTAGCTCTTTTTGTTCTTTATGAAACAAAAAGTTCAGGAGTGTCATTTTTAATTCTAGTGTTTACTTTTTAAATTTCATCTTGCTGTCAGAACAAACACTATTCACTTTGTTTTGCTGAATATCTGAAAAAACAGTAAAGCGTGCTGAGAGGTGTGTTTGAACACAAGTTATGGTAGAGATGATGTAACTAGAGAATTCTGCCTACTTCACGTACCGTAAAACTTCTTATAAAAGCCCATTCCAACTTAACGCCCACTCCCTTCTACTGGCCTGGTGCTGCTGCAAGTTTTAACAAATAAAGGCACATCTCAAAGAGAGGCCGCTGAGTATTTAGTGTTGATTAGTATGAGGATCAAAAATACATTTAGAGTGTCTCCGTCTCCCCCACACTGCAGCAGGTTGGTACAGATGGGCTGGCTAATAAAGAGCAAATCAGTGATTTGAAAGTTTGTAAACATTTAGATATTCTTTCTGGTGGGAATTTACAAATGTATAGTCTTTCCCGTCTTCGCTGTGCACAAGTTTTGTTTGAAAATCATGAAAGGCCCGTCTCACATTGACGCCTGTCCTAAATAAAAACGACCTAAAAGTTTAAAAACTGATGTAAATAAATGCCCGGGCTATTAAATTAAAGCTTTACGGTATTTACTTTTCAGGTACACTTCATCGATTTTGTGTTTTGCTGGTCAGTATTATTAAGCATTAACTCTTCATATTTTCCTTCAGCACAAACGTAAAATCTATCAGGGTGATTCATCAATATCAAGGCAGAAAGTCCATTTTGGTTGAATTTACAGCATGTTGTCTTTTTAACACTGTACTGTATGTGTCGCACAATTGGAGCATGTTCTCACATTTTCAGGCTAACTTACTTTGATGATTCTTTTAAAAGTCACTGCTTATTATGAGATTAAAGGCATGCACTTGAAGCATGTTTTTTTTTTCTCTCCTTGAAGCCCAGTTTATTGAGGCCTCTTGTCATGTGTACCAGTATTTCCAATTTAACATATCTGCATCAGCCATATTGGTACTGAGTTTATGCCAAAATAACTGAGAGTAGAGGGTGTGATTGGTCTTTTGGTTTTGTAGATTCAGACTCAGAGATGGTGTTGGGACTTTGTTTAAGTGTGAATGGCTCTAATAATTTTTCCTTTTTTTATACTTTAGCTAGTTTCTTTCTTATTTTAACAGTGATTATTATGGATTTACAGCTTGCATACAAGTGAAACTATGAAATGGCTTTTGTTGTATTTTTGTGTCTACCAAGTTCTCATGGCTCTTCAAGGACAATAACAATGAATGTTGCACACAAAGCACTACAGGATAACTGGATTTACTTGAGTTTTTCAGTGTTGTGTCACAAATAAAGATTATAGAGGTATTCTGTATGAGTCATTTTGTATCAACTTTATTTAATTTATGTCTTTCTAAAGATGTTAATAGTTTGTTCCAGCTTATCATCCTGAGCACCCACATGAAATGATTATTAATAACCTCCAGTGACAATTCAAGGCCAGTGGAAATAAACCTGTGTTGCTTAAACAACACTGATGTGTGCCATCGTCGAGGGATTACACTCCCTTCATGTTATTTTAGGAAATGTCTGCCCCTCTTAATAGGATCTAAGATTTGTTTACTGGCTGTTTGACCAACTGTAGCAGCCAACACTGCCAGTGAAAGGAAGCCAATAGTACACGTAACATTTCCAGGTTAAATCAACGTGTTTTATAATCTACAGTAATGAAGGGTGTAGCTCATTGCTTCTTTATTATTGCCAACATTTACATTTTGTTTTAAAAATTCACTTGATTTGCATTAGTGCTTATTCTTAACACTAATTACATTCAGTTCATATCATTTTAAAGTCTCAGGTGAAATGAATACATGTCAGGACATCAATAAACCTACACACTGTTTGCATTATTTGTGTTGGTATGTGCTGCTTCTCCTGAGAGTAGCAAAGACTTGAGACTTTTATTTCTTGCTTGTTCCTTTGGAATTCAAAACTTTTTAATTGTCCGTTTAATTTTTTGGATGTAAAACATTCTGATATGTTTGCTGACGTGCCAATCAAACTTAATATGAACACGACGAGTCTCATGCACAACTGTCGATTTAACTTTTCTGATTTTCATTTAATAATTTAATGGGACATTTGGAGAAAACATGCTATTATTTCCTGCTTTCAGCTTCTCAATATGTGATACACATTTTAATATTCAGATTTTGGATCGTTTATCTGGTAAAACCTGCGTTTGAATAATATGCATTTTCTGAAAATGTATGCACTTAGTCATTGATTCATTGAGAAATCTCTGCTCATTAGTCAATAACAAATGTAATAGTTTGCACCAGTTCCAACATTAACAGAGAATTGTCACAATGTCTTTATGTCTGCTACTTTTCCCGACCAAGATCTGGTTCCATTGAGCCTTCAGTTTGAATTGATCCTTTATCTAATTAGTTTTCAAACATGAGCATTAGGAATACTTAAACTTGCCATTATACAGGTACATTAACTGAAGTATTTTACTTTCATACATCAGATGTACCTTTTTCAGAAGTAAAGATTGTACTTTTAATCCATTGCCTGCTAAATTTATTTTTATTATAAAATGGCAAATATTTCATGAATATAGGCCTAACTTGTTTAATTATCTTCAGAGAAATATGTCGAAAGAGGTGTTAAAAGGTGACGCCACACGTATGCTGTTCTTAATACTGTTTACACTGGTTACTATAGCAACAAGCTCAGGTAAACTTAATGTCACATTTGAATGAATAAAAAACGTATCTAGCATTAATCCGTTGATATTTCTCACGGTAATAACGAGGTATCTTTCGGTCACGAGCCTTATAACATAATGGAAGCTCGGCGCTGATTAGCAGATTACAGCAGTTGACGTTACCATGGCGACGCGCGTCTTTAGGTAGAATGCTGCTCTCTGATTGGCTAAAAAAGGTTGGAGCACAAAGTCCCTCATGCAGGTATCTTCTAGCCGCTCACTCACCGTCTTCACTTGAACAAGAAGCAGAAGATGGACAGCCGACTGAAGCAGGTAGATTAAAACAGGTATGTGGCCAACTATTACAGTTCATACCGATAATATCTTTGTAAATTAAATCTGCTTCAAGGTCGTTAAAGCACTTCTTTGACATTTTCTTTTTTACTATTAATACAAATGTTAAACTATTGCGCACATGACGTTAATGATATCAATCTATATCTCAAGATAAACTATGGTAATCTGAGTTTGGTAATAATTGTATTATTCAATAATTATGATAATCTCTTACATCACATTTGTGTGCAATATCATACAGATATAATATATTAGATTTAGTTCTTATTCTATATGAACTGCTTTTATTTATTTTTATATTTAATATTTGCAGTGTTTAGTTTGCTTTTATATTATTTGCAAACCACTTTTAGTTGTCTAACTGGACTGAGAGAAAAAGTGTAATTCTTGCACCACATCTTCTGATGAAGATGTTTTGTATATTTTATAGGGAATGCCTATATTGAATAGTACATTGGACATAGAGCATACATACTTAGGTAATCTAAAGGTAAGGGCTGGAAGGCCAGGTAAGAAGGGTTGAAATAAACATTTTAAAAAGTTGCATAATCTTAAAGCATAAAGGATAATAAAACATTTGTCAGTTGCTCTTTTATAAACAAAGCAAAAGCTGCAACTGTGTCATTGGACCGAAGATACAGTTACATTTATTACCTCGACCTCTGATTCACAGTTCTGTTGAATCTATAAAATAGGTCTGTGTTTGTGGCAGTTACTCCTGTATAGATAGGTGTATCTATATAGAGATAACATTATGATACATTTTTAGCAGCGTTTAAGATGTTCTCTACCTCTACCAGAGTTAATGACTAACTAATGTCCTTTTTGTCCGAGCTTTATATTAGGAAAATGAGAAAGCGAAAGTCAAACCACACACTTGACAATGCAGGACAAAATACTTGATACTAAGCAAAAGGGAAATTTGAAATATTAAATTCTGCAAAGTGTTTCAATGACCGGCAGGCCACAGCAGCTGCTTTTGTTACTTGCATGATCTGCAACCCAGATTGTGTCACATTAAAAGACAATAAATGTTATGTCAGAGTTTACTCTTAAGATTTCCACGCTGACCTGCGTGCAGTGGGGTCATTTCCTAGGTTTATCAGGTGATAGAGGCTTTAAAATTTTACAGGGATGGAATAACACAGCAAAGCATGAACAGTGAACAGGAGTGCTTTTGTGCTTCTCGACCTGGTTCCCTGTCCTTGCCTTTCAGGCGTTGAAACTTATCCAAAAGAGGGGAAAACAGACATTCTTTCACTCACATCAAACAGAGGTTTCTTTATACTTAACCTCATGCTCCATTTCTACAATTACAGTAGAAAACTATGATGCATTATCCTCTGCTTTGGTAGATGGCCACATCAGGAAGATTCTTGAAAATGTTCTTTAATTTTACTAAATGTCATTTATCTGAAGGAATCTTTAAATATCTTTCAGTGAAGAAAAGTGCTAACAGTTATTGTTTTAAATATTATACATCTAAATTGTCTGACAACGTGGTCAAATTAGATATATCACGTAGCATTCAGGTGATGGATTCTGCTGCCCTCCACTCCCTCTGAAACTGATCCCGGTTGAGAAGATTAGGAGTGGCATGTGTGCTGTAATCTGAGTCACATGTAGTGAGGACAACTAGTTAGATATCTTTCAGGAGCTGACTAAGGTACGATAGCTGATCATCCTTCTGAGAACGAGGCTGTTCATTCATCAGAGAGCTCATGAGCATGTATCATACACCACATGGTTACATAGGATGCTACGTGTGAGAGTGAGCAATTTAGAAACATAATAAAAACTAGCTTGACGAGTCATATATTGTCTGTCTATGTAAACAAATCCAGTTTGAAAAGACCATTGTGGTTATTTGGAAAATTTACTGAATATAATAGAAACCCTTTACATTCTTGTTAACTATGGTTGCAAAGATATCAAGTTGTGAGCATGGATCGTAACAAAGACCTGTCAGAAACGTAGATGACTATAGATGACTGTATAGGTATATACGATCAAAAGTAATACATCACTTTTTAGGAGTGTTTTCACAATTTTAAAATTTTAAGTTTCTGCTCTGGTATAACTTTAGCTGAATAAATGGAAGAGGAGATATCAGCACACCAATAAAACTGGGCCACTAAAAAGTCCACAGGCTAAATGACACAATAGTCTACTTTTGCATAGCATTGTGGCTTTTTTTATCCCCGTCAAATTACTATTCAAGTATCTCTTCTGCCATTTCTTCCGCTGCGTTCCTTACCCTGGAAGTGCATACAAAAATATTTTGTCTTAAATAAAAAAAAAATATATATACATGGTTCTTTAAAAAGGTAGAATGATTGAAGATTACATTTTATAATCTACAAAATAATGCAAATATGAACTTTAGCATAATTAAGTGTAGTTTATTTGAAGGAAAGAGCAAATGGAAAAAACATAATCCCAAATTGAGCAAACGTCTTTTTTATGGAAGTTTATGGAAAAGTTTTATGGAAGTTAAGTACTCCCGAAAAAAAGAAAAACAAAAGCAGGGCATGCAGTAGTAAGCAGCCCAACACTGCCAACCACTATGTTAAGTAGAGGCTAAAAATATTTAAATCCTTGGTTGACATAACTCTGAGTTATCTTTGCATGTTGGAAATAGTATAGATGTAATCCTGAGCTAATAGTGAACACAGATGAGCCTGATCTGTCTGATCTGTCTGTGCTGATCACTGTTCAAAAACAAAGCTTACTTGACTCCAAGCCATGCGGTTGATTTTGATCTGTCATTTATTTATAGGGAGTCCATTTATAGAGGAAGCCAAACTTTATTTGAAGCTGAAAGATTTTCCTGTGGCAAAAGATTGGAGATTAGCAGTTGTCAACGGTCTGTTAAAGCATCTGAAAATTCTGAAGAGTCTAATTAAACTTATTGTATAGTCTTGAAATGCTGAGTAAGGTTTTTGTTTACCCCTTACCATAGCTCTGTTTCCTAGTGCTAACCTTCTGTTGCAGTGCCAGTTTCTAATCAGCATAAAGGGTATCCAACTTCCGAATATTTGAGGTTGTGTGCACAAACTTTAGGTACGCAGTTGTGATATTTTGATGGCTTTTCCATAGACATTTTCATTATTTAGAAATCCACCAACTACAACAACTCCATCAGTAAGAGTTTAAGTAAACAGACAAACTAACCCATTTGACTTATTTGTGTATTCTCTTCACAGATTGAAACAGAACATTTGTTCCCAACTCTTGGACAAGCAGGACCCCAAGATGCCTAAAAGTGATACCTGGCCAGGTGGCTTTGGATTAGAGACGATGAATGGCATGGACAGTGCTGGAAGCTGTGACAGCGTAGTCAGCGCCAACTCTGGCTTTGTAAGTAACTGACCTTACCCTGGTGAACTGGAGAATCCTATGAGTCCTACTTTAGGGACATCTCATTGTAGATTTTTTTTGTCTAATAGAGCCTACTTTGATGTATTTCAGAGTGATGATAGTATGGAGCACCTGTCTGCGGAAGAGAAGGCCTGTCTCATGTTTTTGGAGGAGACGATTGAGTCTTTGGACACCGAGGAAGACAGTGGACTCTCCAATGATGAACCTGACCAACTGCCCATTGCTGGCAACCTTGCAACCAAAGTGGCCGACCTCTCAGCCTCCATGAACAAAAACAAGCTCAAGAGTGAGTTAATCCCTGGGCACTAATGTAGAATTAGCTTAACAATAGTCAATTAAATGCTTTGTAGAGAGGTAAGTTTCTAGACATAAACAGGTGCTTGTTTGTCTTTCAGATTCTCCTAAACATGCCTATGAAGAACCCGTAAAGGAAAACGGTGACGTCAAACCCATGCAGCGCTATCTGGTTCCTACACCTCTTGTTGTGGCAAGCAGCTCTCCATGTACTGTACCCATTGCTAATCCAGGTGTCCCCACAGACAGAAAATTTACCTCTAAGGCTCAGGTCACTCCTACAAGTAAAGAACTTGGTCACCAGCACATTCAGCAAGTTGCTCAGCAAGTACCTTTGGAGGTTAATGTTGTGATATCTCCTCCCACCAAACCCAGGGACTACCCAGTTAAGACCGCTGAAGCTCCTTTACCTAGAGGTCCTCTGTCTTATGAGGCACTATTTTACCTTCGAAGGAGTGCCTCAACAAAGAAGACACCATTATGTCCCACAATTGATCATACTATCGAATCAGACAAGCGACTTCCTGTCACAGTGGAAAGCCAAAACCTCTGTAACCCTCCAAAGTCCGTCAGATTCCACCCGGAGGTTTCTATATCTAAGATGAGTCCTCCAGTTGTGGCCCCGAAACCCAAAAAGATTCCTGCCAACATATGTGTGAAAACACAAAAAGAAGCATCCATTAAAGTCTCATCATACAACAGCAAACATGTAACAGATCCCAAGGTTGTGAGACAGGAAGCTTTGCAGAAACTGGGCTTACTAAAAGACCAAGAGCCAGAAAATCACACAGCAGCAACTTTGTCTCCCCCTGAATCTCTCTCTTCTTTAGATAGAACAT
This sequence comes from Labrus bergylta, assembly GCF_963930695.1. Taxonomy (NCBI): domain Eukaryota; kingdom Metazoa; phylum Chordata; class Actinopteri; order Labriformes; family Labridae; genus Labrus; species Labrus bergylta. The sequence goes on along the minus strand of NC_089199.1, from coordinate 20,039,721 downwards.
CTGATGGATTGACAAAAGGTCCGTCCTATGGTAACCCATCAAGAAGCCCATCGTTTTGTCATTCTCAAGTGCGAGCAGAGCCCAAGGCCAAGCCTTTACAGAGCAGTGCCAGTTTCCATCACTACTCCAGACAAGAACAACAGCCTGTGCTTGTCTCAAATCCAACCCAATCCAATGGAGTGAAGCCAGAGAGGCTGGGGCGCTCAAATACATTGGACAACCACAGAAGTGGTGGAAACTGTACTGAACTGCAACACAATACAGCCACCAAGCCTGTTAACGCCACCGCAACTCAGCCTGCACCCAACAAGCCATCAAACACAGTCCCATATACCGTGATGGTGGTGCCTGGAATGGGAGCTGATCGAAGGGAAGCACTCAGAAAGCTTGGACTGCTCAAAATCTAAACAGAGAAACAGCAGAAGTAGGCCTGCTGAGAAAGAGCTTAAGTGTACCATCAGCTTAAGAGTTGGAGTGTTAAGTGGGGACTTGGCACACTGCACGTTAGTTAACTAAAGCAGAAGATGATGACAACGAAGTGAATTACAAGTGCTGGCAATACCAGCACTTATAATGCAGGTCATGGTTACTTGCATGTATGAGGGCAGGTTTTTCAAACCGCTGTTCCTCTGAAGGAGGAGTTATCAGATGGGAACACACAATACCATACTATAACATCACAATTCAGCAATGTAAGTGATAATTCATACATTGGAATCATCATATCTGATTAATTGAAGAATATGAAATGCCCCTAAACAGGTTAATAAATGTACGGCATAAATGTATTTGTTCTCTCGAGTTTGGTGTCAGTTTTACCTCTTATCAAGCTCCATCTCTTAACTTGACATTCTCTGAAGTCATCTGCTATTGTCTAACAAAGTAAAAATGATAAAGCTTCTTGGAAAAACAGCACATTTTTTAGGACTTTTGGTGTAGCTATTCAGAAAGCCATTAAGTGAATGTGAGGCCAAAATGTCCAGTGCTGCCTGTTTATATATGGATTAAAGAAAAAACACTAAAACGACTTTAGATGATAGCCTATGGGTTATAGCTAAAGCAGTTGGCCTCTCTTACTCTCTGCACCAACTGTTTTTCTGCAGACATCAAAAGCCTACTGAAATGCATATCATTACTATGTGGACTACAAACAGAAACAAGAATACTGTGGATACCAAATAAGACTCCCACATCAATGCACTGATCGTAAAGAAAATAAAATAACGTAACAAGCTATACTTCAACTTAAAGGGAACACCAGCCCAAATAAACAATGTTTTCGCTTGAAGCGTTTTCTCATCTGAACTCTGGGCACTGTCCGGACTTGCCCTTTCCAACAACCAGCTCACAGCAAGAGATTATCAACGTCTGACGCACTCTGATCTACTGGATATTCTCATGAAGGTCATCTGGACATCTGGGTAGAAAGTGCAAAAGGAGAAGGACTCATCTGTCATTGGTATCGCAATATCATGTATTTGGACATATCCACAAGATCAATATAGGACTGGAGGCAATATACAAAAAAGAAAATGAAGTCGGGAAACCCAAGGTGAACAACATCAACAACCTGCCCAATTGCTTTGGACAGTTATCGGCTACCTTTACACATTGGCACCCATGGACATTTCACAGACTGTACACAAGGGGACTGTGAAGAAAGTGGTTCAGACATTTGTGTTCTAACATGCTGACATGTCCAGTATAAAAAGGGCTTTATTGTTTCTGATTGTTTCTTTGTTCACGGATGTGCCTGTTGGTGGATTGTTTAGCACTTTCCTTCTTGTCTTTGAAAAAAAAGTCAATGCAGCTTGTAATTATTGTAAAATTTAAGTGTTTTTGGATTTCCCAGTTTAAAAAAAAAATCTCAAGTAACTATGAATGAATAATATCTCTTGTTTGACAGATTCACTGATTTGTTTCTGCAGATATTTTATACAGCTGTTATGGTGGTTTGCAAAATATGTAAATAAATTTAAAAAAAACCTGCCTTCCTTCATTATCTGAATACTGGGAATAATAACCTGGAATGACAATCAAAGACAATGATTATTTTTTACCCACTTAAAAAAAAATCCTCAAATTCATGTGAAAATAACGAAGTTTGGATTTTTTAAATGTGATTAAAATGAGCTCTTAAACGTTTGCCTTTCTAGTCTGAGCTGTTCAATAGCATTGCCACAGAGTTAGTATGGCACAAAGAAACAAAGGGCCTTCAGTCAGAACATCATCCCTATAAAACCTGCACCATCCAACCCTCCACTTAGTTATACTACTCGTCTTACAATCCACTCCAGCAATGAGAAAACCTGCTCGGCTGTTCTTCCATTATCCGATTATCTTGAGCCCTACCTCCGTGTGAACTTAGAGGACCAGTGTTTTCCTCTCCGTTTTCTCCACAACCCTTTGCATGCAGGACTTCTAATTCCTCTCACTGACTTAGCTGAACTGTTATTTAATGGCTAACGTTATGCAACAGTGTCAGAGTAGCTGAATTAGTGCGTGGTTGATTATTGTAAGAGACGATTACAGTTGCCCTCGGTAGTGTTCTCACTCGATGAGGCAGGAAGCTTGCCTAATGGGCTGGTATCTGTGTCTAGTATGTCTGTGCACAGGCGAATAAAGGGTGTCAAATTTTGAAACTGACACGGCTCTCTGCCGGTCAAGTAGTAATGAACACTGGATGAAGAAATCAGGCCAGAGCCAAAATTGGAAATGTGATACTCGGACAGAAAAGTGAGCTGTAGAAAGGATTGAGTTCATCAGTAGAGAAACAAATGCATCCATGTGTTTCAGATTTTGCAAAAAAACAAAACATTGACTTAATTATCTGCATAAACTCTTCCATAAGATTATTTGATTTGAAATGTAGTCTGTGAATCATTTTTGATAATGGAATAAACATTGTCCTTTTGCACAGACTTGTGTATGGCTATATTAAACACATAAAAAATTATCTTGACGACCCAGGAGATCACGGGTAACATGAGATATCCTCTGACTACTGTCAACACTGCTGCCTAGACGACAGCTCCCCCTACCTATTTGTGAATAATCAGGTTGCTCAGTTTGTTTTATTTTCTAAGACTTCAAATTGTTCTGGGATTAGCTCCTCTTCATGTCTGTCCTTAAACACTCTAAACATGCCACGTTTAAATGGCTTTTGTTTAAATGAAATCAAAAAGTGGGATAAATCAATTTGATCTTTTTAATTTAGCAGATGTCAAAAACAGAACTGGTTAAATAGTGATTTACATTAAGCAGCAGTGAAATACATTAGAAGTGAAATATTAGAGTAGTTGGACTTTGAGTCTCACAGTGCAGGAATCATAGGGACAGTGCAAAAATGAAGGTAGTTTTATACTGTAGGTAGTATTCTTTTGAAAATAAGCATTGAAAAACAAAAAACATAATGTTCGACAAAAGGTTCATAGTGTTTTCATATATGGCGAAAGAAAGCCTGAAGTTGAATAACTTACCGTTAGCATTTTGTGTTCAACAGAAGGGTATAAAAACTTTGAGTCAATGGACAACAATGAGATGTGTAAAGAGTGTGTGGGAATGGGAATTTACAGTCTGTTTACTAAATCCCCTCACTGTAGATGTGAGATTTGCTCTTCTTGCGCTTCCCCTTACCGATGGACCCCTGGGCTGCCAACGACTCAAGGCGGAAAGGGCGTGGAAACACGGAGTCAGAGCTTACAGGTGGGTTCGTAGTGGAACCACTCACAGTGAGGTGGGCCGCCCCATTAACCAATGGAGGAGAGCGGACGGCTGCAGGACAAGAGCTCCATCAGCGGGGTCAAATGTAAAAGGCATTGTTACTTTTGTAAAAGTCTTCTCAATTAAAGAGCTTGTTAATACAAGCACTGGAAATTAAATCCTTTGTATAACATTTTTAGATCATTATTTTGCAACCATCGATGGTTTGGATTTTTTTAAACAAATGACAGTGCTTTAAAATACTGTAAACCTTCTCCTGGGTAAACATGACATGTCCCATATGTGCTAATTCTTTTGAGCTGATGAACACTGACAAAACTGACACATCTGGATCTAACCAAAGACCAAAAACTCACAGAGATGAACGACAACAACATGCACATTCATTACTGTAAATGACATTCTCAAATAGAGATATTAGCTAATTAAACAGTTTGTACTCAGTCATTTGTTGTCTTTAACATCTCAGATTACTTAGTGATTTGTGGATCAGCATGCAGGTCCTGGTCTTACCGTGAACCTTGGTTTCAACTCCAAGCAGTTGGCTCGCTCTCTTTGACTTGAAGTAGCTGCTGGCGATGTTTTCACTTGCACTACGGTTCAGCATTTCCTTATATCTGTCCTCCTCCACCTACAAAAATCCCCACAGTGTTACGGTTCTGTGCTGTTGTTTCAGTGTGTGTGAGCAAAAGATTTAGCATGTCACAAAAACACACCATAAGTGGCTCTCCAGAATCCGCAGCTGAACCTCTGCATGCTGAAGGTTTCGGAGCCACTGCTGTGTTAGAAAAAGAGAGAAATCAGATATTTGAGTAAGAATCCTCAAACACAAATGTGACTTTCACTTTAGATCTATTTCTATAGGCCCTATTCACCTGAAGGCAGGGATGTTTTCTGCACCATCACATCTGGCAGCCTCCAGGTGGTGCCGTCCTCGTCCCAGACAGCTTCTTTCTTCAAGCGGTCCAAGTTGCTGTAGTTGCAGTCTCGACGCACCAGGGGCACCGTTCGCTCCAGCAGGCTGTGCAGTAACTGACCCTCCCTCTCCAGACGCCGGATGGTTGCAAGGTAGTCGTTCCTCTCCACCTCGAACTCTGCCTGCAGGTCACGTATCTCCAGTTTGGCTGCTTTCAGCTGCAACAACAGATGAATGCACTTAGATGGTTAAATAGCAAAGCATATTAATTCAGGGATGAAAGCTTAGACATGCGGCAGTTGTCTTGCATTATCCAGCATCATTTGGTAAACCAGGTTGTGGTCTCTCTTTGTAAATTGAAAAAATAAATAAATTAATTACTGTCATTTTAGTTCCACATTAAATGTTTAGTAAAAATGTATGTTTATATTTTACTCCTGGTGTTTGATTTGTCTAATTTTACTTATTTTGTTTCTTTTTTCTAAAAATGTAATTGCTGCCTTTTTCAGCCTTGCAAAATGTGATGCTTAGTTGTTAATTTATGTGTTTCTTGGACAGATCTGCTGAACAGATTATACTTCCAGTCATTATTGTGTTGACGAGCACCATCTTGAACCCAAAAAGATGGTTTAGTTTGTCCTATAGCCTCTGTGACCCACCTTCCCCTGGACCTTGACCAGCATTTGGCTTTTTGCGTGGACCTCCTCCTGGATGGAGTTGTAGACGTTCAGCAGCACATTTTCGCTCTCCTCACTGTTCTCTGACAGAGCGTGGATAAGACTGACTTTCCTCTGGTCGGCCAGGTTCTTCCTCTGACGCTGTCTCTGCTGGAGCTCCTTGTTCCTGGCCTGCTCGCCTCCGACCACCTCCTGCTCCAGCTGATGCAGTCTAGAGGTGAACGAAACGGAACAATGGTTGGAGATCACAAACTATTCAAATAATACGATAGAGGACGGATTAGCTGCTCAATGCCCTATTGGAATCATCATGAAATGGATTGCATATGCAAATATTTTTTTTACTGAAATTCTACTTTTATACCTTTAAAAAAGTTTTAATAATATGCAGTAACTTCCTCATAATCATAAGTAGATAGCAAGAAATGGATCAAGCTATGGTCCCAGTCCTAGTGAATGAGGTTTCATTATAAAGGGTAGAAGTAAAAAAAAATATATGGATGTATCAGTCGATAATCCTTAACTAACAAAAATAAATTTGTATGGTGTTCCCGTCTTTTTTTGTTGCAGTAAATTTTGGCTGGATACAAACAAAAAGCATGCTGAGAGAAAGTGCGAGCAAATCTGATGATTGATTAAGTATGTAAAAGGTGTTCCCACAAACCTCTCCAGGGCGTGTTTCTGGTCCAGAGGCCCTGCAGAAGTGACGTCAGGGGAGTCGACGAGCACGTCCCCGTCCAGACATTTTTGGACACCGACTGCTGCACACGGTACATCCTGCTTGATCACCAACATGAGGAAAGAATATGAAATACGGTTCTTGTAAGTCTATAATTGCATTTGTGGAACCATCATTATGTAACTTTTGCATTTTTTAATGATAAGGTGTAATGGTTGAGGAAGCTAGTAAAAGAATACCTCAGTAATGGAAGTCTCTACATGGACACTGGGACCCAGTGAGTCAGTGTTTTGGCCGAGCTCCTCCTCAGCCACTTGTGTTATAGAACTAGAGCTCACAGATGCTGGGAGGCAACATAATCAAGAGCAGTGTTATTGTACAAGGGATGGACACACTATAACAACAGCTGTTGATACACAGTGCAGCCATATACAACAACCTTCTAAATGTTTTTTTTTCCCTTCAGATTTTGTCAGGTGTTTTGATATGATTGTACTTTCAGGCAGATTGACTTGCACCAAACAAATTGAAGAAACCCTTACATTGTTCCTTCTTGGGGGCTGGTGATTTTCCATCCTTTAGAACAGAGCTCCCCCTGCTGGCTGCGTTCTTCTCCAGGTTGCACAGCTTGGATTCATAAGAGAAGCGCAGGGCAGTGATGTCCTCCTGCAGCTTGGCCTTGGATTCCTGTTCTGCATTGTACTCAGCCTGCAACTTGGCCAGCCTCTCTTCGTACTCCTGCAGAGACAGCAGAATACAGACCCATAAATCACCTGTTCGTTGTACAGTGCATGTGGAGATGTGAAATGATATACGAGTGTGGGAGAAGCTAGTAGTTGCCTCTTTAATCTTGTCCTTCTCTGCTTCTGGGGTGCTGGACTGTGGCTTTGAAGGAACTGCTGAGGGTTTCTCAGAAGACTGAGCAGCCAGAAGAGCTGCATGATCAAATTATAATGAAAAGAACAAAGGAGCTTTTTAGTTTTTATCAAGACTGAAAACAAAAATGGTATGACAAAGAAGAGAATGAAACAACTCTCAATCCTTGTATATAAATCCTTCACATTAAAATATGATTTTTCACTTATATTTTAAAGGTAAGAAACAATATATTCCATTACATGCAAGGTTAGCAGTGCCTAGCTGGCCTGAGACGAGGGCCCTCAGCTTCCTGATCTCCTCCTGATACTCTCGCAGCAGAGCATCCTTGGGGTCCTCATTGATCCGCGGCCTGTTCTGGATGCTCTTTGCACGGTTAGCGTAGCGCAGTGTGCTCAGGCTTTCCTCGTAGTTGTTGTCTGCGGGCGACAGACAGGCGATCATCAGGGTGCGCGTGTTTCCTCCCAGAGAGTCCTGCAGCAGCCGGGTCAGCTTGGAGTCCCGGTAGGGGATGTATTTGGAGCGTCCGTCCACCAGCGCAGAGATGACGTTACCCAGGGCCGAGAGGGAGAGGTTGATTTTGGTGGCCTCGCGGAGTCTCTCACCAGTAGCACCGGTTTTAGACTGGCGCTCACTTCCTGCCAGGTCGACAAGGTTCAGCTTTCCAGCTCGTAGATGATCCTGGCCTGCTGCATCTGGAAATGTTGAGAAAACACAGTGGATTCAGTTGGAATACGTTCAAGTTTTTATCTGAATTTACATTAAGCAAAGAATCCCCCATGAAATACTAAAAGTAGATATTGGTGATGTTTCTCAGTCAATTATCATATTTTTTGGTACGACTTTTATTACTTCCATGTAAATTATCCTTATTGTGTTTTTGTTATTGTAAGTTGGTTGGTGCATAGAAGAGATATCACATAAAAAAAAAACCCTCTTCAAACCCACAGCGGAGAATATCTAATAACAGAGGATGAAAGTGTTATTTAATCAGTTCTAACAGGGTCTAATGCTCCTAAAACAACTTATGCAGACAACAATGCCTTAATCACACATCAAACAGATTTGAACCAACAACTTGTTTGAGGTATTGTGTGTGTGTTTGCGTTCACCAGTGCTGCAGATCTCCAGGTGGATGGAGAAGATGGAGTGTGAGCGGGAGGAGTCTTTGTTCATCAGCGTGTAGCCCACTGCCCGGTTCCTCCAGCCTTGCTCTACGATCTTCTCACACTCCCCCACACTGTGCACAGTGTGCATGGAGAGATCCCGCACATACACCCCACGCTCTGGATGCTCCTTCAGCTAAAGCATTTATCAAACACACACACAATCAAAGTCTGTCACCTTGT